>NC_091707.1:3040303-3343333 GCF_041296265.1 Equus caballus | reverse complement strand
GTGGTTCCGGCCGGCCCGACAGGTGTTTCCACAGTGTCCGCCAAGTGGTACTGGCGTAGTTGGCAGGTGATTTTGGCATGACCGGCAGGTGGTTCCAGCAAGCCCGGCAGGTGATTCCGAAGTTTTCCCCAACTGGTTGTGGCGTAGACGGCAGGTGATTTTTGCGTGTCCGGCAGGTGGTTCTGGCGAGTCGAGCAGGTGGTTCCGGCGTGCTCGGCAGGTGCTTCCGGGGTCATTGGCACGTGGTTCTGGCATATCTGAGAGGTGGTTCAGGCATGCCCGGCAGGTGATTCTGGAGTGTTCGCCAAGTGTTTCCGGCGTAGCGGGCAGGTGATTTTGCATGTCCCGCGGTCGTTCCGGCGGGTCGAGCCGGTGGTTCCGGGGTGTCCGGCAGGTGGTTCCGGTCTGTCCGGCAGGTGGTTCTGTGGTGTCCGGCACGAGGTTCAGTCTGAGAGGCTGTGCCGGCATGCCCCTCACGTGATTCCGGCTTGTCCCCGAAGTGGTGCTGGTGTAGCGGGCAGGTGATTTTGGCGTGTCCGGCAGGTGGTTCAGGCGAGTTGAGCAGGTGGTTGCGACGTGCTCGGCAGGTGCTTCCGGCGTCTCCGGCACGTGTTTCTGGCACATCTGACTGGTGGTTCCGGCATGCCCAAAAGTTGATTCCGGTCTGTCCGGTAGGTGGTTCCGGCGTGCACGGCACGTGGTTCTGGTACGTGTCAGAGGTGGTTGCGTATGCCCAACAGGTGATTCCGGACTGTCCGCCACGTGCTTCTGGCACGTCTGAGGGGTGGTTCCAACATGCCCGGCAGGTCATTTCGGAGAGTCGTCCAAGTGGTTCTGGCGTAGCCCGCAGGTGATTTTGGCGTGTCCGGCAGGTGTTTCTGGCGAGTCGAGCAGGTGGCTCCGGCATGCTCGGCAGGTGCTTCCGGCGTCTCCGGCACTTGGTTCTGGTGTGTCTGAGAGCTGGTTCCGGCATGTCCGGCAGATGATTCCGGAGTGTCCGCCAAGTGGTTCTGGCATACCCAGCAGGTGATTTTCGCATGACCGGCAGGTGGTTCCAGCAAGCCCGGCAGGTGATTCCGAAGTGTTCCCCAACTGGTTGTGGCGTAGCCGGCAGGTGATTTTTGCGTGTCCGGCAGGTGGTTCTGGCGAGTCGAGCAGGTGGTTCCGGCGTGCTCGGCAGGTGCTTCCGGGGTCATTGGCACGTGGTTCTGGCATATCTGAGAGGTGGTTCCGGCATGCCCGGCAGGTGATTCCGGAGTGCTCGCCAAGTGTTTCCGGCATAGCCGGCAGGTGATTTTGCATGTCCAGCGGTCGTTCCGGAGGGTCGAGCCGGTGGTTCCGGCGTGTCCGGCAGGTGGTTCCGGTCTGTCCGGCAGGTGGTTCTGTGGTGTCCGGCACGAGGTTCAGTCTGAGAGGCTGTGCCGGCATGCCCCTCACGTGATTCCGGCTTGTCCCCGAAGTGGTTCTGGCATACCCGGCAGGTGATTTTGGCGTGTCCGGCAGGTGGTTCCGCCGTGCTCGGCAGGTGGTTCAGGCATGGCCGTCACGTGGTTCCAGTCTCTCCAGGACGTGTTTCCAGCTTCTCCGGCAGGTGGTTCTGGTACGTCTGAGAGGTGGTTCCGCCATGGCTGGCAGGTGATCCCGGACTGTCCCCCAGGTGGTTCTGGTATAGCCAGCAGTTGATATTGGCCTGTCCGGCAGGTGGTTCCAGCGAGTCGAACAGGTGGCTCCGGCGTTCTTGGCAGGTGGTTCCGGTCTGTCCGGTAGGTGTTTCCGGCGTGTCTGGCACGTGCTTCCGGCAAGTCTGAGAGGTGGTTCCGGCATGCGCGGCAGGTGATTCCGTAGTGTCCGCCAGGTGGTTCTGGCGTACCCGGCAGGTGATTTTGGCGTGTCCGGCAGGTGTTTCTGGCGAGTCGAGCAGGTGGCTCCGGCATGCTCGGCAGGTGCTTCCGGCGTCTCCGGCACGTGGTTCTGGTGTGTCTGAGAGCTGGTTCCGGCATGTCCGGCGGATGATCCCGGAGTGTCCGCCAAGTGGTTCTGGCATACCCAGCAGGTGATTTTGGCGTGTCAGGGAGGTGGTACCGGTGAGTCGAGCAGGTGGTTCCGGCGTGCTCAGCAGGTGGTTCAGGCGGTTCTGGCAGGTGGTATCCGTCTGTTCGGGGTGTGGTTCCAGCATCTCATGAACACGTTTCTGGCACGTCTGAGATGTGGTTCCAGCCGGCCCGACAGGTGTTTCCGCAGTGTCCGCCAAGCGGTTCTGGCATAGTTGGCAGGTGATTTTGGCATGACTGGCAGGTGGTTCCAGCAAGCCTGGCAGGTGATTCCAAAGTGTTCACCAACTGGTTGTGGCGAAGCCGGCAGGTGATTTTTGTGTGATCGGCAGGTGGTTCTGGCGAGTCGAGCAGGTGGTTCCGGCGTGCTCGGCTGGTGCTTCCGGGGTCATTGGCACGGGGTTCTGGCATGTCTGAGAGGTGGTTCCTGCATGCCCGGCAAGTGATTCCGGAGTGTTCGCCAAGTGGTTCTGGCATAGTCGGCAGGTGATTTTGGCATGTCCGGCAGGTGGTTCAGGCGAGTTGAGCAGGTGGTTCCAACGTGCTTGGCAGGTGCTTCCGGCGTCTCCGGCACGTGTTTCTGGCACATCTGACAGGTGGTTCCGGCATGCCCGAAAGGTGATTCCGGTCTGTCCGGTAGGTGGTTCCAGCCTGCACGGCATGTGGTTCTGGTACGTCTCAGAGGTGGTTGCGCATGCCCAACAGGTGATTCCGGACTGTCCGCCACATGGTTCTGGCACGTCTGAGAGGTGGTTCCGGCATGCCCGGCAGGTCATCCCAGAGAGTCCTCCAAGTGGTTCTGGCATAACACGCAGGTGATTTTGGCGTGTCTGGCAGGTTGTTCCGTTGTGCTTGGCAGGTGGTTCAGGCTTGGCCGGCAGGTGGTTCCAGACTGTCCAGGACGTGTTTCCAGCTTCTCCGGCAGGTGGTTCTGGTACTTCTGAGAGGTGGTTCCGCCATGGCTGGCAGGTGATTCCGGACCGTCCCCCAGGTGGTTCTGGCATAGCCAGCAGTTGATATTGGCCTGTCCGGCAGGTGGTTCCAGCGAGTCGAACAGGTGGCTCCGGCGTGCTCGGCAGGTGGTTCCGGTCTGTCTGGTAGGTGATTCCGGCGTGTCCGGCACGTGCTTCCGGCACGTCTGAGAGGTGGTTCCGGCATGCGCGACAGGTCATTTCGTAGTGTCCGCCAGGTGGTTCTGGCGTACCCGGCAGGTGATTTTGGCGTGTCCGACAGGTGTTTCTGGCGAGTCGAGCAGGTGGCTCCGGCATGCTCGGCAGGTGCTTCCGGCGTCTCCGGCACGTGGTTCTGGTGTGTCTGAGAGCTGGTTCCGGCATGTCCGGCAGATGATTCCGGAGTGTCCGCCAAGTGGTTCTGGCATACCCGGCTGGTGATTTTGGCGTGTCAGGTAGGTGGTTCCGGCGAGTCGAGCAGGTGGCTCCGGCGTGCTCGGCAGTTGTTCAGACGGGTCTGGCATGTGTTTTCCGTCTGTTCAGGGTGTGGTTCCAGCATCTCATGCACATGGTTCTGGCACGTCTGAGATGTGGTTCCGGTCGGCCCGACAGGTGTTTCCACAGTGTCCGCCAAGTGGTACTGGCGTAGTTGGCAGGTGATTTTGGCATGACCGGCAGGTGGTTCCAGCAAGCCCGGCAGGTGATTCCGAAGTTTTCCCCAACTGGTTGTGGCGTAGACGGCAGGTGATTTTTGCGTGTCCGGCATGTGGTTCTGGTGAGTCGAGCAGGTGGTTCCGGCGTGCTCGGCAGGTGCTTCCGGGGTCATTGGCATGTGGTTCTGGCATATCTGAGAGGTGGTTCCGGCATGCCCGGCAGGTGATTCTGGAGTGTTCGCCAAGTGTTTCCAGCGTAGCGGGCAGGTGATTTTGCATGTCCCGCGGTCGTTCCGGCGGGTCGAGCCGGTGGTTCCGGCGTGTCCGGCAGGTGGTTCCGGTCTGTCCGGCAGGTGGTTCTGTGGTGTCCGGCACGAGGTTCAGTCTGAGAGGCTGTGCCGGCATGCCCCTCACGTGATTCCGGCTTGTCCCCGAAGTGGTGCTGGTGTAGCGGGCAGGTGATTTTGGCGTGTCCGGCAGGTGGTTCAGGCGAGTTGAGCAGGTGGTTGCGACGTGCTCGGCAGGTGCTTCCGGCGTCTCCGGCACGTGTTTCTGGCACATCTGACTGGTGGTTCCGGCATGCCCAAAAGTTGATTCCGGTCTGTCCTGTAGGTGGTTCCGGCGTGCACGGCACGTGGTTCTGGTACGTGTCAGAGGTGGTTGCGAATGCCCAACAGGTGATTCCGGACTGTCCGCCACGTGCTTCTGGCACGTCTGAGAGGTGGTTCCAACATGCCCGGCAGGTCATTTCGGAGAGTCGTCCAAGTGGTTCTGGCGTAGCCCGCAGGTGATTTCGGAGTGTCCGCCAGTTGGTTCTGGCGTACCCGGCAGGTGATTTTGGCGTGTCATACAGGTGTTTCTGGCGAGTCGAGCAGGTGGCTCCGGCATGCTCGGCAGGTGCTTCCGGCGTCTCCGGCACGTGGTTCTGGTGTGTCTGAGAGCTGGTTCCGGCATGTCCGGCAGATGATTCCGGAGTGTCCGCCAAGTGGTTCTGGCATACCCAGCAGGTGATATTCGCATGACCGGAAGGTGGTTCCAGCAAGCCCGGCAGGTGATTCCGAAGTGTTCCCCAACTGGTTGTGGCGTAGCCGGCAGGTGATTTTGGCGTGTCCGGCAGGTGGTTCTGGCGAGTCGAGCAGGTGGTTCCGGCGTGCTCGGCAGGTGCTTCCGGGGTCATTGGCACGTGGTTCTGGCATATCTGAGAGGTGGTTCCGGCATGCCCGGCAGGTGTTTCCGGAGTGTTCGCCAAGTGTTTCCGGCGTAGCCGGCAGGTGATTTTGCATGTCCAGTGGTCGTTGCGGCGGGTCGAGCCGGTGGTACCGGCGTGTCCGGCAGGTGGTTCCGGTCTGTCCGGCAGGTGGTTCTGTGGTGTCCGGCACGAGGTTCAGTCTGAGAGGCTGTGCCGGCATGCCCCTCACGTGATTCCGGCTTGTCCCCGAAGTGGTTCTGGCATACCCGGCAGGTGATTTTGGCGTGTCCGGCAGGTGTTTCTGGCGAGTCGAGCAGGTGGCTCCGGCATGCTCGGCAGGTGCTTCCGGCGTCTCCGGCACTTGGTTCTGGTGTGTCTGAGAGCTGGTTCCGGCATGTCCGGCAGATGATTCCGGAGTGTCCGCCAAGTGTTTCTGGCATACCCAGCAGGTGATTTTGGCGTGTCAGGGAGGTGGTACCGGTGAGTCGAGCAGGTGGTTCCGGCGTGCTCAGCAGGTGGTTCAGGCGGTTCTGGCAGGTGGTATCCGTCTGTTCGGGGTGTGGTTCCAGCATCTCATGAACACGTTTCTGGCACGTCTGAGATGTGGTTCCAGCCGGCCCGACAGGTGTTTCCGCAGTGTCCGCCAAGCGGTTCTGGCGTAGTTGGCAGGTGATTTTGGCATGACTGGCAGGTGGTTCCAGCAAGCCTGGCAGGTGATTCCAAAGTGTTCACCAAATGGTTGTGGCGTAGCCGGCAGGTGATTTTTGCGTGATCGGCAGGTGGTTCTGGCGAGTCGAGCAGGTGGTTCCGGCGTGCTCGGCTGGTGCTTCTGGGGTCATTGGCACGGGGTTCTGGCATGTCTGAGAGGTGGTTCCTGCATGCCCGGCAAGTGATTCCGGAGTGTTCGCCAAGTGGTTCTGGCATAGTCGGCAGGTGATTTTGGCATGTCCGGCAGGTGGTTCAGGCGAGTTGAGCAGGTGGTTCCAACGTGCTTGGCAGGTGCTTCCGGCGTCTCCGGCACGTGTTTCTGGCACATCTGACAGGTGGTTCCGGCATGCCCGGCAGGTGATTCCGGAGTGTTCGCCAAGTGTTTCCGGCGTAGCCGGCAGGTGATTTTGCATGTCCCGCGGTCATTCCGGCGGGTCGAGCCGGTGGTTCAGGCTTGGCCGGCAGGTGGTTCCAGACTGTCCAGGACGTGTTTCCAGCTTCTCCGGCAGGTGGTTCTGGTACGTCTGAGAGGTGGTTCCGCCATGGCTGGCAGGTGATTCCGGACCGTCCCCCAGGTGGTTCTGGCATAGCCAGCAGTTGATATTGGCCTGTCCGGCAGGTGGTTCCAGCGAGTCGAACAGGTGGCTCCGGCGTGCTCGGCAGGTGGTTCCGGTCTGTCTGGTAGGTGATTCCGGCGTGTCCGGCACGTGCTTCCGGCACGTCTGAGAGGTGGTTCCGGCATGCGCGACAGGTCATTTCGTAGTGTCCGCCAGGTGGTTCTGGCGTACCCGGCAGGTGATTTTGGCGTGTCCGACAGGTGTTTCTGGCGAGTCGAGCAGGTGGCTCCGGCATGCTCGGCAGGTGCTTCCGGCGTCTCCGGCACGTGGTTCTGGTGTGTCTGAGAGCTGGTTCCGGCATGTCCGGCAGATGATTCCGGAGTGTCCGCCAAGTGGTTCTGGCATACCCGGCTGGTGATTTGGGCATGTCAGGTAGGTGGTTCCGGCGAGTCGAGCAGGTGGCTCCGGCGTGCTCGGCAGGTTGTTCAGACGGGTCTGGCAGGTGTTTTCCGTCTGTTCAGGGTGTGGTTCCAGCATCTCATGCACATGGTTCTGGCACGTCTGAGATGTGGTTCCGGCCGGCCCGACAGGTGTTTCCACAGTGTCCGCCAAGTGGTACTGGCGTAGTTGGCAGGTGATTTTGGCATGACCGGCAGGTGGTTCCAGCAAGCCCGGCAGGTGATTCCGAAGTGTTCCCCAACTGGTTGTGGCGTAGCCGGCAGGTGATTTTGGCGTGTCCGGCAGGTGGTTCTGGCGAGTCGAGCAGGTGGTTCCGGCGTGCTCGGCAGGTGCTTCCGGGGTCATTGGCACGTGGTTCTGGCATATCTGAGAGGTGGTTCCGGCATGCCCGGCAGCTGTTTCCGGAGTGTTCGCCAAGTGTTTCCGGCGTAGGCGGCAGGTGATTTTGCATGTCCAGTGGTCGTTCCGGCGGGTCGGGCCGGTGGTACCGGCGTGTCCGGCAGGTGGTTCCGGTCTGTCCGGCAGGTGGTTCTGTGGTGTCCGGCACGAGGTTCAGTCTGAGAGGCTGTGCCGGCATGCCCCTCACGTGATTCCGGCTTGTCCCCGAAGTGGTTCTGGCATACCCGGCAGGTGATTTTGGCGTGTCCGGCAGGTGTTTCTGGCGAGTCGAGCAGGTGGCTCCGGCATGCTCGGCAGGTGCTTCCGGCGTCTCCGGCACTTGGTTCTGGTGTGTCTGAGAGCTGGTTCCGGCATGTCCGGCAGATGATTCCGGAGTGTCCGCCAAGTGGTTCTGGCATACCCAGCAGGTGATTTTGGCGTGTCAGGGAGGTGGTACCGGTGAGTCGAGCAGGTGGTTCCGGCGTGCTCAGCAGGTGGTTCAGGCGGTTCTGGCAGGTGGTATCCGTCTGTTCGGGGTGTGGATCCAGCATCTCATGAACACATTTCTGGCACGTCTGAGATGTGGTTCCAGCCGGCCCGACAGGTGTTTCCGCAGTGTCCGCCAAGCGGTTCTGGCGTAGTTGGCAGGTGATTTTGGCATGACTGGCAGGTGGTTCCAGCAAGCCTGGCAGGTGATTCCAAAGTGTTCACCAACTGGTTGTGGCGTAGCCGGCAGGTGATTTTTGCGTGATCGGCAGGTGGTTCTGGCGAGTCGAGCAGGTGGTTCCGGCGTGCTCGGCTGGTGCTTCCGGGGTCATTGGCACGGGGTTCTGGCATGTCTGAGAGGTGGTTCCTGCATGCCCGGCAAGTGATTCCGGAGTGTTCGCCAAGTGGTTCTGGCATAGTCGGCAGGTGATTTTGGCATGTCCGGCAGGTGGTTCAGGCGAGTTGAGCAGGTGGTTCCAACGTGCTTGGCAGGTGCTTCCGGCGTCTCCGGCACGTGTTTCTGGCACATCTGACAGGTGGTTCCGGCATGCCCGAAAGGTGATTCCGGTCTGTCCGGTAGGTGGTTCCAGCCTGCACGGCATGTGGTTCCGGTACGTCTCAGAGGTGGTTGCGCATGCCCAACAGGTGATTCCGGACTGTCCGCCACATGGTTCTGGCACGTCTGAGAGGTGGTTCCGGCATGCCCGGCAGGTCATCCCAGAGAGTCCTCCAAGTGGTTCTGGCATAACACGCAGGTGATTTTGGCGTGTCTGGCAGGTTGTTCCGTTGTGCTTGGCAGGTGGTTCAGGCTTGGCCGGCAGGTGGTTCCAGACTGTCCAGGACGTGTTTCCAGCTTCTCCGGCAGGTGGTTCTGGTACGTCTG
The DNA here is from genome assembly GCF_041296265.1 of Equus caballus. Taxonomy (NCBI): domain Eukaryota; kingdom Metazoa; phylum Chordata; class Mammalia; order Perissodactyla; family Equidae; genus Equus; species Equus caballus. The sequence continues at coordinate 3,335,019 of NC_091707.1, read as the reverse complement.
AGAGGTGGTTCCGCCATGGCTGGCAGGTGATTCCGGACCGTCCCCCAGGTGGTTCTGGCATAGCCAGCAGTTGATTTTGGCCTGTCCGGCAGGTGGTTCCAGCGAGTCGAACAGGTGGCTCCGGCGTGCTCGGCAGGTGGTTCCGGTCTGTCCGGTAGGTGATTCCGGCGTGTCCGGCACGTGCTTCCGGCACGTCTGAGAGGTGGTTCCGGCATGCGCGACAGGTGATTTCGGAGTGTCCGCCAGGTGGTTCTGGCGTACCCGGCAGGTGATTTTGGCGTGTCCGACAGGTGTTTCTGGCGAGTCAAGCTGGTGGCTCCGGCATGCTCGGCAGGTGCTTCCGGCGTCTCCGGCACGTGGTTCTGGTGTGTCTGAGACCTGGTTCCGACATGTCCGGCAGATGATTCCGGAGTGTCCGCCAAGTGGTTCTGGCATACCCGGCTGGTGATTTGGGCATGTCAGGTAGGTGGTTCCGGCAAGTCGAGCAGGTGGCTCCGGCGTGCTCGGCAGGTTGTTCAGACGGGTCTGGCAGGTGTTTTCCGTCTCTTCGGGGTGTGGTTACAGCATCTCATGCACGTGGTTCTGGCACGTCTGAGATGTGGTTCCGGCCGGCCCGACTGGTGTTTCCACACTGTCCGCCATGTGATACTGGCGTAGTTGGCAGGTGATTTTGGCATGACCGGCAGGTGGTTCCAGCAAGCCCGGCAGGTGATTCCGAAGTCTTCCCCAACTGGTTGTGGCGTAGCCGGCAGGTGATTTTTGCGTGTCCGGCAGGTGGTTCTGGCGAGTCGAGCAGGTGGTTCCGGCGTGCTCGGCTGGTGCTTCCGGGGTCATTGGCACGTGGTTCTGGCATATCTGAGAGGTGGTTCCGGCATGCCCGGCAGGTGATTCCGGAGCGTTCGCCAAGTGTTTCCGGCGTACCCGGCAGGTGATTTTGCATGTCGAGCGGTCGTTCCGGCGGGTCGAGACGGTGGTTCCGGCGTGTCCGGCAGGTGGATCCGGTCTGTCCGGCAGGTGGTTCTGCGGTGTCCGGCACGAGGTTCAGTCTGAGAGGCTGTGCCGGCATGCCCCTCACGTGATTCCGGCTTGTCCCCGAATTGGTGCTGGTGTAGCGGGCAGGTGATTTTGGCGTGTCCGGCAGGTGGTTCAGGCGAGTTGAGCAGGTGGTTGCGACGTGCTCAGCAGGTGCTTCCGGCGTCTCCGGCACGTGTTTCTGGCACATCTGACTGGTGGTTCCGGCATGCCCGAAAGGTGATTCCGGTCTGTCCGGTAGGTGGTTCCGGCGTGCACGGCACGTGGTTCTGGTACGTCTCAGAGGTGGTTGCGTATGCCCAACAGGTGATTCCGGACTGTCCGCCACGTGCTTCTGGCACGTCTGAGAGGTGGTTCCGGCATGCCCGGCAGGTCATTTCGGAGAGTCGTCCAAGTGGTTCTGGCATAGCCCGCAGGTGATTTTGGCGTGTCCGGCAGGTGGTTCCGCCGTGCTCGGCAGGTGGTTCAGGCATGGCCGTCACGTGGTTCCAGTCTGTCCAGGACGTTTTTCCAGCTTCTCCGGCAGGTGGTTCTGGTACGTCTGAGAGGTGGTTCCGCCATGGCTGGCAGGTGATCCCGGACTGTCCCCCAGGTGGTTCTGGCATAGCCAGAAGTTGATATTGGCCTGTCCGGCAGGTGGTTCCAGCGAGTCGAACAGGTGGCTCCGGCGTTCTTGGCAGGTGGTTCCGGTCTGTCCGGTAGGTGTTTCCGGCGTATCTGGCACGTGCTTCCGGCACGTCTGAGAGGTGGTTCCGGCATGCGCGGCAGGTGATTCCGTAATGTCCGCCAGGTGGTTCTGGCGTACCCGGCAGGTGATTTTGGCGTGTCCGGCAGGTGTTTCTGGCGAGTCGAGCAGGTGGCTCCGGCATGCTCGGCAGGTGCTTCCGGCGTCTCCGGCACTTGGTTCTGGTGTGTCTGAGAGCTGGTTCCGGCATGTCCGGCAGATGATTCCGGAGTGTCCGCCAAGTGGTTCTGGCATACCCAGCTGGTGATTTTGGCGTGTCAGGGAGGTGGTACCGGTGAGTCGAGCAGGTGGTTCCGGCGTGCTCAGCAGGTGGTTCAGGCGGTTCTGACAGGTGGTATCCGTCTGTTCGGGGTGTGGTTCCAGCATCTCATGAACACGTTTCTGGCACGTCTGAGATGTGGTTCCAGCCGGCCCGACAGGTGTTTCCGCAGTGTCCGCCAAGCGGTTCTGGCGTAGTTGGCAGGTGATTTTGGCATGACTGGCAGGTGGTTCCAGCAAGCCTGGCAGGTGATTCCAAAGTGTTCACCAACTGGTTGTGGCGTAGCCGGCAGGTGATTTTTGCGTGATCGTCAGGTGGTTCTGGCGAGTCGAGCAGGTGGTTCCGGCGTGCTCGGCTGGTGCTTCCGGGGTCATTGGCACGGGGTTCTGGCATGTCTGAGAGGTGGTTCCTGCATGCCCGGCAAGTGATTCCGGAGTGTTCGCCAAGTGGTTCTGGCATAGTCGGCAGGTGATTTTGGCATGTCCGGCAGGTGGTTCAGGCGAGTTGAGCAGGTGGTTCCAACGTGCTTGGCAGGTGCTTCCGGCGTCTCCGGCACGTGTTTCTGGCACATCTGACAGGTGGTTCCGGCATGCCCGAAAGGTGATTCCGGTCTGTCCGGTAGGTGGTTCCAGCCTGCACGGCATGTGGTTCTGGTACGTCTCAGAGGTGGTTGCGCATGCCCAACAGGTGATTCCGGACTGTCCGCCACATGGTTCTGGCACGTCTGAGAGGTGGTTCCGGCATGCCCGGCAGGTCATCCCAGAGAGTCCTCCAAGTGGTTCTGGCATAACACGCAGGCGATTTTGGCGTGTCTGGCAGGTTGTTCCGTTGTGCTTGGCAGGTGGTTCAGGCTTGGCCGGCAGGTGGTTCCAGACTGTCCAGGACGTGTTTCCAGCTTCTCCGGCAGGTGGTTCTGGTACGTCTGAGAGGTGGTTCCGCCTTGTCTGGTAGGCGATTCCGGACCGTCCCCCAGGTGGTTCTGGCATAGCCAGCAGTTGATATTGGCCTGTCCGGCAGGTGGTTCCAGCGAGTCGAACAGGTGGCTCCGGCGTGCTCGGCAGGTGGTTCCGGTCTGTCCGGTAGGTGATTCCGGCGTGTGCAGCAAGTGCTTCTGGCACGTCTGAGAGGTGGTTCCGGCATGTGCGACAGGTGGTCTCGGAGTGTCCACCAGGTGGTTCTGGCGTACCCGGCAGGTGATTTTGGCGTGTCCGGCAGGTATTTCTGGTGAGTCGAGCAGGTGGCTCCGGCATGCTCGGCAGGTGCTTCCGGCGTCTCCGGCACGTGGTTCTGGTGTGTCTGAGAGCTGGTTCCGGCATGTCCGGCAGATGATTCGGGAGTGTCCGCCAAGTGGTTCTGGCATACCAGGCTGGTGATTTGGGCATGTCAGGTAGGTGGTTCCGGCGAGTCGAGCAGGTGCTCCGGCGTGCTCGGAAGGTTGTTCAGACGGGTCTGGCAGGTGTTTTCCGTCTGTTCGGGGTGTGGTTTCAGCATCTCATGCACATGGTTCTGGCACGTCTGAGATGTGGTTCCGGCCGGCCCGACAGGTGTTTCCACAGTGTCCGCCAAGTGGTACTGGCGTAGTTGGCAGGTGATTTTGGCATGACCGGCAGGTGGTTCCAGCAAGCCCGGCAGGTGATTCCGAAGTGTTCCCCAACTGGTTGTGGCGTAGCCGGCAGGTGATTTTTGCGTGTCCGGCAGGTGGTTCTGGCGAGTCGAGCAGGTGGTTCCGGCGTGCTCGGCAGGTGCTTCCGGGGTCATTGGCACGTGGTTCTGGCATATCTGAGAGGTGGTTCCGGCATGCCCGGCAGGTGATTCTGGAGTGTTCGCCAAGTGTTTCCGGCGTAGCCGGCAGGTGATTTTGCATGTCCAGCGGTCGTTCCGGCGGGTCGAGCCGGTGGTTCCGGCGTGTCCGGCAGGTGGTTCCGGTCTGTCCGGCAGCTGGTTCTGTGGTGCCCGGCACGAGGTTCAGTCTGAGAGGCTGTGCCGGCATGCCCCTCACGTGATTCCGGCTTGTCCCCGAAGTGGTGCTGGTGTAGCGGGCAGGTGATTTTGGCGTGTCTGGCAGGTGGTTCAGGCGAGTTGAGCAGGTGGTTGCGACGTGCTCCGCAGGTGCTTCCGGCGTCTCCGGCACGTGTTTCTGGCACATCTGACTGGTGGTTCCGGCATGCCCAAAAGTGGATTCCGGTCTGTCCGGTAGGTGGTCCAGCCTGCACGGCATGTGGTTCTGGTACGTCTCAGAGGTGGTTGCGCATGCCCAACAGGTGATTCCGGACTGTCCGCCACATGGTTCTGGCACATCTGAGAGGTGGTTCCGGCATGCCCGGCAGGTCATCCCAGAGAGTCCTCCAAGTGGTTCTGGCATAACACGCAGGTGATTTTGGCGTGTCTGGCAGGTTGTTCCGTTGTGCTTGGCAGGTGGTTCAGGCTTGGCCGGCAGGTGGTTCCAGACTGTCCAGGACGTGTTTCCAGCTTCTCTGGCAGGTGGTTCTGGTACGTCTGAGAGGTGGTTCCGCCATGGCTGGCAGGTGATTCCGGACCGTCCCCCAGGTGGTTCTGGCATAGCCAGCAGTTGATATTGGCCTGTCCGGCAGGTGGTTCCAGCGAGTCGAACAGGTGGCTCCGGCGTGCTCGGCAGGTGGTTCCGGTCTGTCCGGTAGGTGATTCCGGCGTGTCCGGCACGTGCTTCCGGCACGTCTGAGAGGTGGTTCCGGCATGCGCGACAGGTGATTTCGGAGTGTCCGCCAGGTGGTTCTGGCGTACCCGGCAGGTGATTTTGGCGTGTCCGACAGGTGTTTCTGGCGAGTCGAGCAGGTGGCTCCGGCATGCTCGGCAGGTGCTTCCGGCGTCTCCGGCACGTGGTTCTGGTGTGTCTGAGAGCTGGTTCCGGCATGTCCGGCAGATGATTTCGGAGTGTCCGCCAAGTGGTTCTGGCATACCCGGCTGGTGATTTGGGCATGTCAGGTAGGTGGTTCCAGCAAGTCGAGCAGGTGGCTCCGGCGTGCTCGGCAGGTTGTTCAGACGGGTGTGGCAGGTGTTTTCCGTCTGTTCAGGGTGTGGTTCCAGCATCTCATGCACATGGTTCTGGCATGTCTGAGATGTGGTTCCGGCCGGCCCGACAGGTGTTTCCACAGTGTCCGCCAAGTGGTACTGGCGTAGTTGGCAGGTGATTTTGGCATGACCGGCAGGTGGTTCCAGCAAGCCCGGCAGGTGATTCCGAAGTTTTCCCCAACTGGTTGTGGCCTAGCCGGCAGGTGATTTTTGCGTGTCCGGCAGGTGGTTCTGGCGAGTCGAGCAGCTGGTTCCGGGGTGCTCGGCAGGTACTTCCGGGGTCATTGGCACGTGGTTCTGGCATATCTGAGAGGTGGTTCCGGCATGCCCGGCAGGTGATTCCGGAGTGTTCGCCAAGTGTTTCCGGCGTAGCCGGCAGGTGATTTTGCATGTCCAGCGGTCGTTCCGGCGGGTCGAGCCGGTGGTTCCGGCGTGTCCGGCAGGTGGTTCCGGTCTGTCCGGCAGGTGGTTCTGTGGGGTCCGGCACGAGGTTCAGTCTGAGAGGCTGTGCCGGCATGCCCCTCACGTGATTCCGGCTTGTCCCCGAAGTGGTGCTGGTGTAGCGGGCAGGTGATTTTGGCGTGTCCGGCAGGTGGTTCAGGCGAGTTGAGCAGGTGGTTGCGACGTGCTCGGCAGGTGCTTCCGGCGTCTCGGGCACGTGTTTCTGGCACATCTGACTGGTGGTTCCGGCATGCCCAAAAGTTGATTCCGGTCTGTCCGGTAGGTGGTTCCGGCGTGCACGGCACGTGGTTCTGGTACGTGTCAGAGGTGGTTGCGTATGCCCAACAGGTGATTCCGGACTGTCCGCCACGTGCTTCTGGCACGTCTGAGAGGTGGTTCCAACATGCCCGGCAGTTTATTTCGGAGAGTCGTCCAAGTGGTTCTGGCATAGCCCGCAGGTGATTTTGGCGTGTCCGGCAGGTGGTTCCGCCGTGCTCGGCAGGTGGTTCAGGCATGGCCGTCACGTGGTTCCAGTCTGTCCAGGACGTGTTTCCAGCTTCTCCGGCAGGTGGTTCTGGTACATCTGAGAGGTGGTTCCGCCATGGCTGGCAGGTGATCCCGGACTGTCCCCCAGGTGGTTCTGGCATAGCCAGCAGTTGATATTGGCCTGTCCGGCAGGTGGTTCCAGCGAGTCAAACAGGTGGCTCCGGCGTTCTTGGCAGGTGGTTCCGGTCTGTCCGGTAGGTGTTTCCGGCGTGTCTGGCACGTGCTTCCGGCACGTCTGAGAGGTGGTTCCGGCATGCGCGACAGGTGATTCCGTAGTGTCCGACAGGTGGTTCTGGCATACCCGGCAGGTGATTTTGGCGTGTCCGACAGGTGTTTCTGGCGAGTCGAGCAGGTGGCTCCGGCATGCTCGGCAGGTGCTTCCGGCGTCTCCGGCACGTGGTTGTGGTGTCTCTGAGAGCTGGTTCCGGCATGTCCGGCAGATGATTCGGGAGTGTCCGCCAAGTGGTTCTGGCATACCCGGCTGGTGATTTGGGCATGTGAGGTAGGTGGTTCCGGCGAGTCGAGCAGGTGGCTCCGGCGTGCTCGGCAGGTTGTTCAGACGGGTCTGGCAGGTGTTTTCCGTCTGTTCGGGGTGTGGTTCCAGCATCTCATGCACATGGTTCTGGCACGTCTGAGATGTGGTTCCGGCCGGCCCGACAGGTGTTTCCACAGTGTCCGCCAAGTGGTACTGGCGTAGTTGGCAGGTGATTTTGGCATGAGCGGCAGGTGGTTCCAGCAAGCCCGGCAGGTGATTCCGAAGTGTTCCCCAACTGGTTGTGGCGTAGCCGGCAGGTGATTTTTGCGTGTCCGGCAGGTGGTTCTGGCGAGTCGAGCAGGTGGTTCCGGCATGCTCGGCAGGTGCTTCCTGGTTCATTGGCACGTGGTTCTGGCATATCTGAGAGGTGGTTCCGGCATGCCCGGCAGGTGATTCCGGAGTGTTCGCCAAGTGTTTCCGGCGTAGCCGGCAGGTGATTTTGCATGTCCAGCGGTCGTTCCGGCGGGTCGAGCCGGTGGTTCCGGCGTGTCCGGCAGGTGGTTCCGGTCTGTCCGGCAGGTGGTTCTGTGGTGTCCGGCACGAGGTTCAGTCTGAGAGGCTGTGCCGGCATGCCCCTCACGTGATTCCGGCTTGTCCCCGAAGTGGTGCTGGTGTAGCGGGCAGGTGACTTTGGCGTGTCCGGCAGGTGGTTCAGGCGAGTTGAGCAGGTGGTTGCGACGTGCTCGGCAGGTGCTTCCGGCGTCTCCGGCATGTGTTTCTGGCACATCTGACTGGTGGTTCCGGCATGCCCAAAAGTTGATTCCGGTCTGTCCGGTAGGTGGTTCCGGCGTGCACGGCACGTGGTTCTGGTACGCGTCAGAGGTGGTTGCGTATGCCCAACAGGTGATTCCGGACTGTCCGCCACGTGCTTCCGGCACGTCTGAGAGGTGGTTCCGGCATGCGCGACAGGTGGTTTCGGACTGTCCGCCACGTGCTTCCGGCACGTCTGAGAGGTGGTTCCAACGTGCCCGGCAGGTCATTTCGGAGAGTCGTCCAAGTGGTTCTGGCGTAGCCCGCAGGTGATTTTGGCGTGTCCGGCAGGTGGTTCCGCCGTGCTCGGCAGGTGGTTCAGGCATGGCCGTCACGTGGTTCCAGTCTGTCCAGGACGTGTTTCCAGCTTCTCCGGCAGGTGGTTCTGGTACGTCTGAGAGGTGGTTCCACCATGGCTGGCAGGTGATCCCGCACTGTCCCCCAGGTGGTTCTGGCATAGCCAGCAGTTGATATTGGCCTGTCCGGCAGGTGGTTCCAGCGAGTCGAACAGGTGGCTCCGGCGTTCTTGGCAGGTGGTTCCGGTCTGTCTGGTAGGTGTTTCCGGCGTGTCTGGCACGTGCTTCCGGCAAGTCTGAGAGGTGGTTCCGGCATGCGCGGCAGGTGATTCCGTAGTGTCCGCCAGGTGGTTCTGGCGTACCCGGCAGGTGATTTTGGCGTGTCCGGCAGGTGTTTCTGGCGAGTCGAGCAGGTGGCTCCGGCATGCTCGGCAGGTGCTTCCGGCGTCTCCGGCACTTGGTTGTGGTGTGTCTGAGAGCTGGTTCCGGCATGTCCGGCAGATGATTCCGGAGTGTCTGCCAAGTGGTTCTGGCATACCCAGCAGGTGATTTTGGCGTGTTAGGGAGGTGGTACCCGTGAGTCGAGCAGGTGGTTCCGGCGTGCTCAGCAGGTGGTTCAGGCGGTTCTGGCAGGTGGTATCCGTCTGTTCGGGGTGTGGTTCCAGCATCTCATGAACACGTTTCTGGCACGTCTGAGATGTGGTTCCAGCCGGCCCGACAGGTGTTTCCGCAGTGTCCGCCAAGCGGTTCTGGCGTAGTTGGCAGGTGATTTTGGCATGACTGGCAGGTGGTTCCAGCAAGCCTGGCAGGTGATTCCAAAGTGTTCACCAACTGGTTGTGGCGTAGGCGGCAGGTGATTTTTGCGTGATCGGCAGGTGGTTCTGGCGAGTCGAGCAGGTGGTTCCGGCGTGCTCGGCTGGTGCTTCCGGGGTCATTGGCACGGGGTTCTGGCATGTCTGAGAGGTGGTTCCTGCATGCCCGGCAAGTGATTCCGGAGTGTTCGCCAAGTGGTTCTGGCATAGTCGGCAGGTGATTTTGGCATGTCCGGCAGGTGGTTCAGGCGAGTTGAGCAGGTGGTTCCAACGTGCTTGGCAGGTGCTTCCGGCATCTCCGGCACGTGTTTCTGGCACATCTGACAGGTGGTTCCGGCATGCCCGAAAGGTGATTCCGGTCTGTCCGGTAGGTGGTTCCAGCCTGCACGGCATGTGGTTCTGGTACGTCTCAGAGGTGGTTGCGCATGCCCAACAGGTGATTCCGGACTGTCCGCCACATGGTTCTGGCACGTCTGAGAGGTGGTTCCGGCATGCCCGGCAGGTCATCCCAGAGAGTCCTCCAAGTGGTTCTGGCATAACACGCAGGTGATTTTGGCATGTCTGGCAGGTTGTTCCGTTGTGCTTGGCAGGTGGTTCAGGCTTGGCCGGCAGGTGGTTCCAGACTGTCCAGGACGTGTTTCCAGCTTCTCCGGCAGGTGGTTTTGGTACGTCTGAGTGGTGGTTCCGCCATGGCGGGCAGGTGATTCCGGACCGTCCCCCAGGTGGTTCTGGCATAGCCAGCAGTTGATATTGGCCTGTCCGGCAGGTGGTTCCAGCGAGTCGAACAGGTGGCTCCGGCTTGCTCGGCAGGTGGTTCCGGTCTGTCCGGTAGGTGATTCCGGCGTGTCCGGCACGTGCTTCCGGCACGTCTGAGAGGTGGTTCCGGCATGCGCGACAGGTGATTTCGGAGTGTCCGCCAGGTGGTTCTGGCGTACCCGGCAGGTGATTTTGGCGTGTCCGACAGGTGTTTCTGGCGAGTCGAGCACATGTCTCCGGCATGCTCAGCAGGTGCTTCCGGCGTCTCCGGCACGTGGTTCTGGTGTGTCTGAGAGCTGGTTCCGGCATGTCCGGCAGATGATTCCGGAGTGTCCGCCAAATGGTTCTGGCATACCCGGCTGGTGATTTGGGCATGTCAGGTAGGTGGTTCCGGCAAGTAGAGCAGGTGGCTCCAGCGTGCTCGGCAGGTTCTTCAGACGGGTCTGGCAGGTGTTTTCCGTCTCTTCGGGGTGTGGTTGCAGCATCTCATGCACGTGGTTCTGGCACGTCTGAGATGTGGTTCCGGCCGGCCCGACTGGTGTTTCCACACTGTCCGCCATGTGATACTGGCGTAGTTGGCAGGTGATTTTGGCATGACCGGCAGGTGGTTCCAGCGAGCCCGGCAGGTGATTCCGAAGTGTTCCCCAACTGGTTGTGGCGTAGCCGGCAGGTGATTTTTGCGTGTCCGGCAGGTGGTTCTGGCGATTCGAGCAGGTGGTTCCGGCGTGCTCGTCAGGTGCTTCCGGGGTCATTGGCACGTGGTTCTGGCATATCTGAGAGGTGGTTCCGGCATGCCCGGCAGGTGATTCCGGAGCGTTCGCCAAGTGTTTCCGGCGTACCCGGCAGGTGATTTTGCATGTCGAGCGGTCGTTCCGGCGGGTCGAGCCGGTGGTTCCGGCGTGTCCGGCAGGTGGATCCGGTCTGTCCGGCAGGTGGTTCTGCGGTGTCCGGCACGAGGTTCAGTCTGAGAGGCTGTGCCGGCTTGCCCCTCACGTGATTCCGGCTTGTCCCCGAAGTGGTGCTGGTGTAGCAGACAGGTGATTTTGGCGTGTCCGGCAGGTGGTTCAGGCGAGTTGAGCAGGTGGTTGCGACGTGCTCGGCAGGTGCTTCCGGCGTCTCCGGCACGTGTTTCTGGCACATCTGACTGGTGGTTCCGGCATGCCCAAAAGTTGATTCCGGTCTGTCCGGTAGGTGGTTCCGGCGTGCACGGCACGAGGTTCTGGTACGTGTCAGAGGTGGTTGCGTATTCCCAACAGGTGATTCCGGACTCTCCGCCACGTGCTTCTGGCACGTCTGAGAGGTGGTTCCGGCATGCCCGGCAGGTCATCCCAGAGAGTCCTCCAAGTGGTTCTGGCATAACACGCAGGTGATTTTGGCATGTCTGGCAGGTTGTTCCGTTGTGCTTGGCAGGTGGTTCAGGCTTGGCCGGCAGGTGGTTCCAGACTGTCCAGGACGTGTTTCCAGCTTCTCCGGCAGGTGGTTTTGGTACGTCTGAGTGGTGGTTCCGCCATGGCTGGCAGGTGATTCCGGACCGTCCCCCAGGTGGTTCTGGCATAGCCAGCAGTTGATATTGGCCTGTCCGGCAGGTGGTTCCAGCGAGTCGAACAGGTGGCTCCGGCTTGCTCGGCAGGTGGTTCCGGTCTGTCCGGTAGGTGATTCCGGCGTGTCCGGCACGTGCTTCCGGCACGTCTGAGAGGTGGTTCCGGCATGCGCGACAGGTGATTTCGGAGTGTCCGCCAGGTGGTTCTGGCGTACCCGGCAGGTGATTTTGGCGTGTCCGACAGGTGTTTCTGGCGAGTCGAGCACATGTCTCCGGCATGCTCAGCAGGTGCTTCCGGCGTCTCCGGCACGTGGTTCTGGTGTGTCTGAGAGCTGGTTCCGGCATGTCCGGCAGATGATTCCGGAGTGTCCGCCAAATGGTTCTGGCATACCCGGCTGGTGATTTGGGCATGTCAGGTAGGTGGTTCCGGCAAGTCGAGCAGGTGGCTCCAGCGTGCTCGGCAGGTTCTTCAGACGGGTCTGGCAGGCGTTTTCCGTCTCTTCGGGGTGTGGTTGCAGCATCTCATGCACGTGGTTCTGGCACGTCTGAGATGTGGTTCCGGCCGGCCCGACTGGTGTTTCCACACTGTCCGCCATGTGATACTGGCGTAGTTGGCAGGTGATTTTGGCATGACCGGCAGGTGGTTCCAGCGAGCCCGGCAGGTGATTCCGAAGTGTTCCCCAACTGGTTGTGGCGTAGCCGGCAGGTGATTTTTGCGTGTCCGGCAGGTGGTTCTGGCGATTCGAGCAGGTGGTTCCGGCGTGCTCGTCAGGTGCTTCCGGGGTCATTGGCACGTGGTTCTGGCATATCTGAGAGGTGGTTCCGGCATGCCCGGCAGGTGATTCCGGAGCGTTCGCCAAGTGTTTCCGGCGTACCCGGCAGGTGATTTTGCATGTCGAGCGGTCGTTCCGGCGGGTCGAGCCGGTGGTTCCGGCGTGTCCGGCAGGTGGATCCGGTCTGTCCGGCAGGTGGTTCTGCGGTGTCCGGCACGAGGTTCAGTCTGAGAGGCTGTGCCGGCTTGCCCCTCACGTGATTCCGGCTTGTCCCCGAAGTGGTGCTGGTGTAGCAGACAGGTGATTTTGGCGTGTCCGGCAGGTGGTTCAGGCGAGTTGAGCAGGTGGTTGCGACGTGCTCGGCAGGTGCTTCCGGCGTCTCCGGCACGTGTTTCTGGCACATCTGACTGGTGGTTCCGGCATGCCCAAAAGTTGATTCCGGTCTGTCCGGTAGGTGGTTCCGGCGTGCACGGCACGAGGTTCTGGTACGTGTCAGAGGTGGTTGCGTATTCCCAACAGGTGATTCCGGACTCTCCGCCACGTGCTTCTGGCACGTCTGAGAGGTGGTTCCAACATGCCCGGCAGGTCATTTCGGAGAGTCGTCCAAGTGGTTCTGGCGTAGCCCGCAGGTGATTTTGGCGTGTCCGGCAGGTGGTTCCGCCGTGCTCGGCAGGTGGTTCAGGCATGGCCGTCACGTGGTTCCAGTCTGTCCAGGACGTGTTTCCAGCTTCTCCGGCAGGTGGTTCTGGTACGTCTGAGAGGTGGTTCCGCCATGGCTGGCAGGTGATCCCGGACCGTCCCCCAGGTGGTTCTGGCATAGCCAGCAGTTGATATTGGCCTGTCCGGCAGGTGGTTCCAGCGAGTCGAACAGGTGGCTCTGGCGTTCTTGGCAGGTGGTTCCGGTCTGTCCGGTAGGTGTTTCCGGCGTGTCTGGCACGTGCTTCCGGCACGTCTGAGAGGTGGTTCCGGCATGCGCGGCAGGTGATTCCGTAGTGTCCGCCAGGTGGTTCTGGCATACCCGGCAGGTGATTTTGGCGTGTCCGGCAGGTGTTTCTGGCGAGTCGAGCAGGTGGCTCCGTCATGCTCGGCAGGTGCTTCCGGCGTCTCCGGCACTTGGTTGTGGTGTGTCTGAGAGCTGGTTCCGGCATGTCCGGCAGATGATTCCGGAGTTTCCGCCAAGTGGTTCTGGCATACCCAGCAGGTGATTTTGGCGTGTCAGGGAGGTGGTACCCGTGAGTCGAGCAGGTGGTTCCGGCGTGCTCAGCAGGTGGTTCAGGCGGTTCTGGCAGGTGGTATCCGTCTGTTCGGGGTGTGGTTCCAGCATCTCATGAACACGTTTCTGGCACGTCTGAGATGTGGTTCCAGCCGGCCCGACAGGTGTTTCCGCAGTGTCCGCCAAGCGGTTCTGGCGTAGTTGGCAGGTGATTTTGGCATGACTGGCAGGTGGTTCCAGCAAGCCTGGCAGGTGATTCCAAAGTGTTCACGAACTGGTTGTGGCGTAGGCGGCAGGCGATTTTTGCGCGATCGGCAGGTGGTTCTGGCGAGTCGAGCAGGTGGTTCCGGCGTGCTCGGCTGGTGCTTCCGGGGTCATTGGCACGGGGTTCTGGCATGTCTGAGAGGTGGTTCCTGCATGCCCGGCAAGTGATTCCGGAGTGTTCGCCAAGTGGTTCTGGCATAGTCGGCAGGTGATTTTGGCATGTCCGGCAGGTGGTTCAGGCGAGTTGAGCAGGTGGTTCCAACGTGCTTGGCAGGTGCTTCCGGCATGTCCGGCACGTGTTTCTGGCACATCTGACAGGTGGTTCCGGCATGCCCGAAAGGTGATTCCGGTCTGTCCGGTAGGTGGTTCCAGCCTGCACGGCATGTGGTTCTGGTACGTCTCAGAGGTGGTTGCGCATGCCCAACAGGTGATTCCGGACTGTCCGCCACATGGTTCTGGCACGTCTGAGAGGTGGTTCCGGCATGCCCGGCAGGTCATCCCAGAGAGTCCTCCAAGTGGTTCTGGCATAACACGCAGGTGATTTTGGCGTGCTTGGCAGGTGGTTCATGGCTGGCAGGTGATTCCGGACCGTCCCCCAGGTGGTTCTGGCATAGCCAGCAGTTGATTTTGGCCTGTCCGGCAGGTGGTTCCAGCGAGTCGAACAGGTGGCTCCGGCGTGCTCGGCAGGTGGTTCCGGTCTGTCCGGTAGGTGATTCCGGCGTGTCCGGCACGTGCTTCCGGCACGTCTGAGAGGTGGTTCCGGCATGCGCGACAGGTGATTTCGGAGTGTCCGCCAGGTGGTTCTGGCGTACCCGGCAGGTGATTTTGGCGTGTCCGACAGGTGTTTCTGGCGAGCCAAGCTGGTGGCTCCGGCATGCTCGGCAGGTGCTTCCGGCGTCTCCGGCACGTGGTTCTGGTGTGTCTGAGAGCTGGTTCCGGCATGTCCGGCAGATGATTCCGGAGTGTCCGCCAAATGGTTCTGGCATACCCGGCTGGTGATTTGGGCATGTCAGGTAGGTGGTTCCGGCGAGTCGAGCAGGTGGCTCCGGCGTGCTCGGCAGGTTGTTCAGACGGGTCTGGCAGGTGTTTTCCGTCTCTTCGGGGAGTGGTTACAGCATCTCATGCACGTGGTTCTGGCACGTCTGAGATGTGGTTCCGGCCGGCCCGACTGGTGTTTCCACACTGTCCGCCATGTGATACTGGCGTAGTTGGCAGGTGATTTTGGCATGACCGGCAGGTGGTTCCAGCAAGCCCAGCAGGTGATTCCGAAGTGTTCCCCAACTGGTTGTGGCGTAGCCGGCAGGTGATTTTTGCGTGTCCGGCAGGTGGTTCTGGCGAGTCGAGCAGGTGGTTCCGGCGTGCTCGGCTGGTGCTTCCGGGGTCATTGGCACGTGGTTCTGGCATATCTGAGAGGTGGTTCCGGCATGCCCGGCAGGTGATTCCGGAGCGTTCGCCAAGTGTTTCCGGCGTAGCCGGCAGGTGATTTTGCATGTCCAGCGGTCGTTCCGGCGGGTCGAGCCGGTGGTTCCGGGGTGTCCGGCAGGTGGTTCCGGTCTGTCCGGCAGGTGGTTCTGTGGTGTCCGGCACGAGGTTCAGTCTGAGAGGCTGTGCCGGCATGCCCCTCACGTGATTCCGGCTTGTCCCCGAAGTGGTGCTGGTGTAGCGGGCAGGTGATTTTGGCGTGTCCGGCAGGTGGTTCTGGCGTACCCGGCAGGTGATTTTGGCGTGTCCGGCAGGTGTTCCTGGTGAGTCGAGCAGGTGGCTCCGGCATGCTCGGCAGGTGCTTCCGGGGTCATTGGCACGTGTTTCTGGCACATCTCACTGGTGGTTCCGGCATGCCCAAAAGTGGATTCCGGTCTGTCCGGTAGGTGGTTCCGGCGTGCACGGCACGTGGTTCTGGTACGTGTCAGAGGTGGTTGCGTATGCCCAACAGGTGATTCCGGACTGTCCGCCACGTGCTTCTGGCACGTCTGAGAGGTGGTTCCAACATGCCCGGCAGGTCATTTCGGAGAGTCGTCCAAGTGGTTCTGGCGTAGCCCGCAGGTGATTTTGGCGTGTCCGGCAGGTGGTTCCGCCGTGCTCGGCAGGTGGTTCAGGCATGGCAGTCACGTGGTTCCAGTCTGTCCAGGACGTGTTTCCAGCTTCTCCGGCAGCTGGTTCTGGTACGTCTGAGAGGTGGTTCCGCCATGGCTGGCAGGTGATCCCGGACTGTCCCCCAGGTGGTTCTGGCATAGCCAGCAGTTGATATTGGCCTGTCCGGCAGGTGGTTCCAGCGAGTCGAACAGGTGGCTCCGGCGTTCTTTGCAGGTGGTTCCGGTCTGTCCGGTAGGTGTTTCTGGCGTGTCTGGCACGTGCTTCCGGCACGTCTGAGAGGTGATTCCGGCATGCCCGGCAGGTCATCCCAGAGAGTCCTCCAAGTGGTTCTGGCATAACACGCAGGTGATTTTGGCGTGTCTGGCAGGTTGTTCCGTTGTGCTTGGCAGGTGGTTCAGGCTTGGCCGGCAGGTGGTTCCAGACTGTCCAGGACGTGTTTCCAGCTTCTCCGGCAGGTGGTTCTGCTACGTCTGAGAGGTGGTTCCGCCATGGCTGGCAGGTGATTCCGGACCGTCCCCCAGGTGGTTCTGGCATAGCCAGCAGTTGATATTGGCCTGTCCGGCAGGTGGTTCCAGCGAGTCGAACAGGTGGCTCCGGCGTGCTCGGCAGGTGGTTCCGGTCTGTCCGGTAGGTGATTCCGGCGTGTCCGGCACGTGCTTCCGGCACGTCTGAGAGCTGGTTCCGGCATGTCCGGCAGATGATTTCGGAGTGTCCGCCAAGTGGTTCTGGCATACCCAGCTGGTGATTTTGGCATGTCAGGTAGGAGGTTCCGGCGAGTCGAGCAGGTGGCTCCGGCGTGCTCGGTAGTTTGTTCAGACGGGTCTGGCAGGTGTTTTCCGTCTGTTCGGGGTGTGGTTCCAGCATCTCATGCACATGGTTCTGGCACGTCTGAGATGTGGTTCCGGCCGGCCCGACAGGTGTATCCATAGTGTCCGCCAAGTGGTACTGGCGTAGTTGGCAGGTGATTTTGGCATGACCGGCAGGTGGTTCCAACAAGCCCGGCAGGTGATTCCGAAGTGTTCCCCAACTGGTTGTGGCGTAGCCGGCAGGTGATTTTTGCGTGTCCGGCAGGTGGTTCTGGCGAGTCGAGCAGGTGGTTCCGGCGTGCTCGGCAGGTGCTTCCGGGGTCATTGGCACGTGGTTCTGGCATATCTGAGAGGTGGTTCCGGCATGCCCGGCAGGTGATTCCGGAGTGTTCGCCAAGTGTTTCCGGCGTAGCCGGCAGGTGACTTTGCATGTCCAGCGGTCGTTCCGGCGGGTCGAGCCGGTGGTTCCGGCGTGTCCGGCAGGTGGTTCCGCCGTGCTCGGCAGGTGGTTCAGGCATGGCCGTCACGTGGTTCCAGTCTGTCCAGGACGTGTTTCCAGCTTCTCCGGCAGGTGGTTCTGGTACGTCTGAGAGGTGGTTCCGCCATGGCTGGCAGGTGATCCCGGACTGTCCCCCAGGTGGTTCTGGCATAGCCAGCAGTTGATATTGGCCTGTCCGGCAGGTGGTTCCAGCGAGTCGAACAGGTGGCTCTGGCGTTCTTGGCAGATGGTTCCGGTCTGTCCGGTAGGTGATTCCGGCGTGTCCGGCACGTGCTTCCGGCACGTCTGAGAGGTGGTTCCGGCATGCGCGACAGGTGGTTTCGGAGTGTCCGCCAGGTGGTTCTGGCGTACCCGGCACGTGATTTTGGCGTGTCCGGCAGGTGCTTCTGGCGAGTCGAGCAGGTGGCTCCGGCATGCTCGGCAGGTGCTTCCGGCGTGTCCGGCACGTGGTTGTGGTGTGTCTGAGAGCTGGTTCCGGCATGTCCGGAAGATGATTCTGGAGTGTCCGCCAAGTGGTTCTGGCATACCCGGCTGGTGATTTTGGCATGTCAGGTAGGTGGTTCCGGCGAGTCGAGCAGGTGGCTCCGGCGTGCTCGTCAGGTTGTTCAGACGGGTCTGGCAGGTGTTTTCCGTCTGTTCGGGGTGTGGTTCCAGCATCTCATGCACATGGTTCTGGCACGTCTGAGATGTGGTTCCGGCCGGCCCGACAGGTGTTTCCACAGTGTCCGCCAAGTGGTACTGGCGTAGTCGGCAGGTGATTTTGGCATGACCGGCAGGTGGTTCCAGCAAGCCCGGCAGGTGATTCCGAAGTGCTCCCCAACTGGTTGTGGCGTAGCCGGCAGGTGATTTTTGCGTGTCCGGCAGGTGGTTCTGGCGAGTCGAGCAGGTGGTTCCGGCGTGCTCGGCTGGTGCTTCCGGGGTCATTGGCACGGGGTTCTGGCATGTCTGAGAGGTGGTTCCTGCATGCCCGGCAAGTGATTCCGGAGTGTTCGCCAAGTGGTTCTGGCCTAGTCGGCAGGTGATTTTGGCATGTCCGGCAGGTGGTTCAGGCGAGTTGAGCAGGTGGTTCCAACGTGCTTGGCAGGTGCTTCCGGCGTCTCCGGCACGTGTTTCTGGCACATCTGACAGGTGGTTCCGGCATGCCCGAAAGGTGATTCCGGTCTGTCCGGTAGGTGGTTCCAGCCTGCACGGCATGTGGTTCTGGTACGTCTCAGAGGTGGTTGCGCATGCCCAACAGGTGATTCCGGACTGTCCGCCACATGGTTCTGGCACGTCTGAGAGGTGGTTCCGGCATGCCCGGCAGGTCATCCCAGAGAGTCCTCCAAGTGGTTCTGGCATAACACGCAGGTGATTTTGGCGTGTCTGGCAGGTTGTTCCGTTGTGCTTGGCAGGTGGTTCAGGCTTGGCCGGCAGGTGGTTCCAGACTGTCCAGGACGTGTTTCCAGCTTCTCCGGCAGGTGGTTCTGCTACGTCTGAGAGGTGGTTCCGCCATGGCTGGCAGGTGATTCCGGACCGTCCCCCAGGTGGTTCTGGCATAGCCAGCAGTTGATATTGGCCTGTCCGGCAGGTGGTTCCAGCGAGTCGAACAGGTGGCTCCGGCGTGCTCGGCAGGTGGTTCCGGTCTGTCTGGTAGGTGATTCCAGCGTGTCCGGCACGTGCTTCCGGCACGTCTGAGAGGTGGTTCCGGCATGCGCGACAGGTCATTTCGTAGTGTCCGCCAGGTGGTTCTGGCGTACCCGGCAGGTGATTTTGGCGTGTCCGACAGGTGTTTCTGGCGAGTCGAGCAGGTGGCTCCGGCATGCTCGGCAGGTGCTTCCGGCGTCTCCGGCACGTGGTTCTGGTGTGTCTGAGAGCTGGTTCCGGCATGTCCGGCAGATGATTCCGGAGTGTCCGCCAAGTGGTTCTGGCATACCCGGCTGGTGATTTGGGCATGTCAGGTAGGTGGTTCCGGCGAGTCGAGCAGGTGGCTCCGGCGTGCTCGGCAGGTTGTTCAGACGGGTGTGGCAGGTGTTTTCCGTCTGTTCAGGGTGTGGTTCCAGCATCTCATGCACATGGTTCTGGCACGTCTGAGATGTGGTTCCGGCCGGCCCGACAGGTGTTTCCACAGTGTCCGCCAAGTGGTACTGGCGTAATTGGCAGGTGATTTTGGCATACCGGCAGGTGGTTCCAGCAAGCCCGGCAGGTGATTCCGAAGTTTTCCCCAACTGGTTGTGGCGTAGCCGGCAGGTGATTTCTGCGTGTCCGGCAGGTGGTTCTGGCGAGTCGAGCAGGTGGTTCCGGCGTGCTCGGCAGGTGCTTCCGGGGTCACTGGCACGTGGTTCTGGCATATCTGAGAGGTGGTTCCGGCATGCCCGGCAGGTGATTCCGGAGTGTTCGCGAAGTGTTTCCGGCGTAGCCGGCAGGTGATTTTGCATGTCCCGCGGTCGTTCCGGCGGGTCGAGCCGGTGGTTCCGGCGTGTCCGGCAGGTGGTTCCGGTCTGTCCGGCAGGTGGTTCTGTGGTGTCCGGCACGAGGTTCAGTCTGAGAGGCTGTGCCGGCATGCCCCTCACGTGATTCCGGCTTGTCCCCGAAGTGGTGCTGGTGTAGCGGGCAGGTGATTTTGGCGTGTCCGGCAGGTGGTTCAGGCGAGTTGAGCAGGTGGTTGCGACGTGCTCGGCAGGTGCTTCCGGCGTCTCCGGCACGTGTTTCTGGCACATCTGACTGGTGGTTCCGGCATGCCCAAAAGTTGATTCCGGTCTGTCCGGTAGGTGGTTCCGGCGTGCACGGCACGTGGTTCTGGTACGTGTCAGAGGTGGTTGCGTATGCCCAACAGGTGATTCCGGACTGTCCGCCACGTGCTTCTGGCACGTCTGAGAGGTGGTTCCAACATGCCCGGCAGGTCATTTCGGAGAGTCGTCCAAGTGGTTCTGGCGTAGCCCGCAGGTGATTTTGGCGTGTCCGGCAGGTGGTTCCGCCGTGCTCGGCAGGTGGTTCAGGCATGGCCGTCACGTGGTTCCAGTCTGTCCAGGACGTGTTTCCAGCTTCTCCGGCTGGTGGTTCTGGTACGTCTGAGAGGTGGTTCCGCCATGGCTGGCAGGTGATCCCGGACTGTCCCCCAGGTGGTTCTGGCATAGCCAGCAGTTGATATTGGCCTGTCCGGCAGGTGGTTCCAGCAAGTCAAACAGGTGGCTCCGGCGTTCTTGGCAGGTGGTTCCGGTCTGTCCGGTAGGTGTTTCCGGCGTGTCTGGCACGTGCTTCCGGCACGTCTGAGAGGTGGTTCCGGCATGCGCGGCAGGTGATTCCGTAGTGTCCGCCAGGTGGTTCTGGCATACCCGGCAGGTGATTTTGGCGTGTCCGGCAGGTGTTTCTGGCGAGTCGAGCAGGTGGCTCTGGCATGCTCGGCAGGTGCTTCCGGCGTCTCCGGCACTTGGTTCTGGTGTGTCTGAGAGCTGGTTCCGGCATGTCCGGCAGATGATTCCGGAGTGTCCGCCAAGTGGTTCTGGCATACCCAGCAGGTGATATTCGCATGACCGGAAGGTGGTTCCAGCAAGCCCGGCAGGTGATTCCGAAGTGTTCCCCAACTGGTTGTGGCGTAGCCGGCAGGTGATTTTTGCGTGTCCGGCAGGTGGTTCTGGCGAGTCGAGCAGGTGGTTCCGGCGTGCTCGGCAGGTGCTTCCGGGGTCATTGGCACGTGGTTCTGGCATATCTGAGAGGTGGTTCCGGCATGCCCGGCAGGTGTTTCCGGAGTGTTCGCCAAGTGTTTTCGGCGTAGCCGGCAAGTGATTTTGCATGTCCAGCGGTCGTTCCGGCGGGTCGAGCCGGTGGTACCGGCGTGTCCGGCAGGTGGTTCCGGTCTGTCCGGCAGGTGGTTCTGTGGTGTCCGGCACGAGGTTCAGTCTGAGAGGCTGTGCCGGCATGCCCCTCACGTGATTCCGGCTTGTCCCCGAAGTGGTTCTGGCATACCCGGCAGGTGATTTTGGCGTGTCCGGCAGGTGTTTCTGGCGAGTCGAGCAGGTGGCTCCGGCATGCTCGGCAGGTGCTTCCGGCGTCTCCGGCACTTGGTTCTGGTGTGTCTGAGAGCTGGTTCCGGCATGTCCGGCAGATGATTCCGGAGTGTCCGCCAAGTGGTTCTGGCATACCCAGCAGGTGATTTTGGCGTGTCAGGGAGGTGGTACCGGTGAGTCGAGCTGGTGGTTCCGGCGTGCTCAGCAGGTGGTTCAGGCGGTTCTGGCAGGTGGTATCCGTCTGTTCGGGGTGTGGTTCCAGCATCTCATGAACACGTTTCTGGCACGTCTGAGATGTGGTTCCAGCCGGCCCGACAGGTGTTTCTGCAGTGTCCGCCAAGAGGTTCTGGCGTAGTTGGCAGGTGATTTTGGCATGACTGGCAGGTGGTTCCAGCAAGCCTGGCAGGTGATTCCAAAGTGTTCACCAACTGGTTGTGGCGTAGCCGGCAGGTGATTTTTGCGTGATCGGCAGGTGGTTCTGGCGAGTCGAGCAGGTGGTTCCGGCGTGCTCGGCTTGTGCTTCCGGGGTCATTGGCACGGGGTTCTGGCATGTCTGAGACGTGGTTCCTGCATGCCCGGCAAGTGATTCCGGAGTGTTCGCCAAGTGGTTCTGGCATAGTCGGCAGGTGATTTTGGCATGTCCGGCAGGTGGTTCAGGCGAGTTGAGCAGGTGGTTCCAACGTGCTTGGCAGGTGCTTCCGGCATCTCCGGCACGTGTTTCTGGCACATCTGACAGGTGGTTCCGGCATGCCCGAAAGGTGATTCCGGTCTGTCCGGTAGGTGGTTCCAGCCTGCACGGCATGTGGTTCTGGTACGTCTCAGAGGTGGTTGCGCATGCCCAACAGGTGATTCCGGACTGTCCGCCACATGGTTCTGGCACGTCTGAGAGGTGGTTCTGGCATGCCCGGCAGGTCATCCCAGAGAGTCCTCCAAGTGGTTCTGGCATAACACGCAGGTGATTTTGGCGTGTCTGGCAGGTTGTTCCGTTGTGCTTGGCAGGTGGTTCAGGCTTGGCCGGCAGGTGGTTCCAGACTGTCCAGGACGTGTTTCCAGCTTCTCCGGCAGGTGGTTCTGGTACGTCTGAGAGGTGGTTCCGCCATGGCTGGCAGGTGATTCCGGACCGTCCCCCAGGTGGTTCTGGCATAGCCAGCAGTTGATATTGGTCTGTCCGGCAGGTGGTTCCAGCGAGTCGAACAGGTGGCTCCGGCGTGCTCGGCAAGTGGTTCCGGTCTGTCTGGTAGGTGATTCCGGCGTGTCCGGCACGTGCTTCCGGCATGTCTGAGATGTGGTTCCGGCATGCGCGACAGGTGATTTCGGAGTGTCCGCCAGGTGGTTCTGGCGTACCCGGCAGGTGATTTTGGCGTGTCCGACAGGTGTTTGTGGCGAGTCGAGCAGGTGGCTCCGGCATGCTCGGCAGGTGCTTCCGGCGTCTCCGGCACGTGGTTCTGTTGTGTCTGAGAGGTGGTTCCGGCATGTCCGGCAGATGATTCCGGAGTGTCCGCCAAGTGGTTCTGGCATACCCGGCTGGTGATTTGGGCATGTCAGGTAGGTGGTTCCGGCGAGTCGAGCAGGTGGCTCCGGCGTGCTCGGCAGGTTGTTCAGACGGGTCTGGCAGGTGTTTTCCGTCTGTTCAGGGTGTGGTTCCAGCATCTCATGCACATGGTTCTGGCACGTCTGAGATGTGGTTCCGGCCGGCCCGACAGGTGTTTCCACAGTGTCCGCCAAGTGGTACTGGCGTAGTTGGCAGGTGATTTTGGCATGACCGGCAGGTGGTTCCAGCAAGCCCGGCAGGTGATTCCGCAGTTTTCCCCAACTGGTTGTGGCGTAGCCGGCAGGTGATTTTTGCGTGTCCGGCAGGTGGTTCTGGCGAGTCGAGCAGGTGGTTCCGGCGTGCTCGGCAGGTGCTTCCGGGGTCATTGGCACGTGGTTCTGGCATATCTGAGAGGTGGTTCCGGCATGCCCGGCAGGTGATTCTGGAGTGTTCGCCAAGTGTTTCCGGCGTAGCCGGCAGGTGATTTTGCATGTCCAGCGGTCGTTCCGGCGGGTCGAGCCGGTGGTTCCGGCGTGTCCGGCAGGTGGTTCCGGTCTGTCCGGCAGGTGGTTCTGTGGTGTCCGGCACGAGGTTCAGTCTGAGAGGCTGTGCCGGCATGCCCCTCACGTGATTCCGGCTTGTCCCCGAAGTGGTGCTGGTGTAGCGGGCAGGTGATTTTGGCGTGTCCGGCAGGTGGTTCTGGCGAGTCGAGCAGGTGGTTCCGGCGTGCTCGGCAGGTGCTTCCGGGGTCATTGGCACGTGGTTCTGGCATATCTGAGAGGTGGTTCCGGCATGCCCGGCAGGTGATTCCGGAGTGCTCGCCAAGTGTTTCCGGCGTAGCCGGCAGGTGATTTTGCATGTCCAGCGGTCGTTCAGGAGGGTCGAGCCGGTGGTTCCGGCGTGTCCGGCAGGTGGTTCCGGTCTGTCCGGCAGGTGGTTCTGTGGTGTCCGGCACGAGGTTCAGTCTGAGAGGCTGTGCCGGCATGCCCCTCACGTGATTCCGGCTTGTCCCCGAAGTGGTGCTGGTGTAGCGGGCAGGTGATTTTTGCGTGTCCGGCAGGTGGTTCTGGCGAGTCGAGCAGGTGGTTCCGGCGTGCTCGGCAGGTGCTTCCGGGGTCATTGGCACGTGGTTCTGGCATATCTGAGAGGTGGTTCCGGCATGCCCGGCAGGTGTTTCCGGAGTGTTCGCCAAGTGTTTCCGGCGTAGCCGGCAGGTGATTTTGCATGTCCAGCGGTCGTTCCGGCGTGTCGAGCCGGTGGTTCCGGCGTGTCCGGCAGGTGGTTCCGGTCTGTCCGGCAGGTGGTTCTGTGGTGTCCGGCACGAGGTTCAGTCTGAGAGGCTGTGCCGGCATGCCCCTCACGTGATTCCGGCTTGTCCCCGAAGTGGTGCTGGTGTAGCGGGCAGGTGATTTTGGCGTGTCCGGCAGGTGGTTCAGGCGAGTTGAGCAGGTGGTTGCGACGTGCTCGGCAGGTGCTTCCGGCGTCTCCGGCACGTGTTTCTGGCACATCTGACTGGTGGTTCCGGCATGCCCAAAAGTTGATTCCGGTCTGTCCGGTAGGTGGTTCCGGCGTGCACGGCACGTGGTTCTGCTACGCGTCAGAGGTGGTTGCGTATGCCCAACAGGTGATTCCGGACTGTCCGCCACGTGCTTCTGGCACGTCTGAGAGGTGGTTCCAACATGCCCGGCAGGTCATTTCGGAGAGTCGTCCAAGTGGTTCTGGCGTAGCCCGCAGGTGATTTTGGCGTGTCCGGCAGGCGTTTCTGGCGATTCGAGCAGGTGGCTCCGGCATGCTCGGCAGGTGCTTCCGGCGTCTCCGGCACTTGGTTCTGGTGTGTCTGAGAGCTGGTTCCGGCATGTCCGGCAGATGATTCCGGAGTGTCCGCCAAGTGGTTCTGGCATACCCAGCAGGTGATTTTCGCATGACCGGCAGTTGGTTCCAGCAAGCCCGGCAGGTGATTCCGAAGTGTTCCCCAACTGGTTGTGGCGTAGCCGGCAGGTGATTTTTGCGTGATCGGCAGGTGGTTCTGGCGAGTCGAGCAGGTGGTTCCGGCGTGCTCGGCAGGTGCTTCCGGGGTCATTGGCACGTGGTTCTGGCATATCTGAGAGGTGGTTCCGGCATGCCCGGCAGGTGATTCCGGAGTGCTCGCCAAGTGTTTCCGGCGTAGCCGGCAGGTGATTTTGCATGTCCAGCGGTCGTTCCGGCGGGTCGAGCCGGTGGTTCCGGCGTGTCCGGCAGGTGGTTCCGGTCTGTCCGGCAGGTGGTTCTGTGGTGTCCGGCACGAGGTTCAGTCTGAGAGGCTGTGCCGGCATGCCCCTCACGTGATTCCGGCTTGTCTCCTAAGTGGTGCTGGTGTAGCGGGCAGGTGATTTTGGCGTGTCCGGCAGGTGGTTCAGGCGAGTTGATCAGGTGGTTGCGACGTGCTCGGCAGTTGCTTCCGGCGTCTCCGGCACGTGTTTCTGGCACATCTGACTGGTGGTTCCGGCATGCCCAAAAGTTGATTCCGGTCTGTCCGGTAGGTGGTTCCGGCGTGCACGGCATGTGGTTCTGGTACGTGTCAGAGGTGGTTGCGTATGCCCAACAGGTGATTCCGGACTGTCCGCCACGTGCTTCTGGCACGTCTGACAGGTGGTTCCAACATGCCCGTCAGGTCATTTCGGAGAGTCGTCCAAGTGGTTCTGGCGTAGCCCGCAGGTGATTTTGGCGTGTCCGGCAGGTGGTTCTGCCGTGCTCGGCAGGTGGTTCAGGCATGGCCGTCACGTGGTTTCAGTCTGTCCAGGACGTGTTTCCAGCTTCTCCGGCAGGTGCTTCTGGTACGTCTGAGAGGTGGTTCCGCCATGGCTGGCAGGTGATCCCGGACTGTCCCCCAGGTGGTTCTGGCATATCCAGCAGTTGATATTGGCCTGTCCGGCAGGTGGTTCCAGCGAGTCGAACAGGTGGCTCCGGCGTGCTCGGCAGGTGGTTCCGGTCTGTCCGGTAGGAGATTCCGGCGTTTCCGGCACGTGCTTCCGGCACGTCTGAGAGGTGGTTCCGGCATGCGCGACAGGTGGTTTCGGAGTGTCCGACAGGTGGTTCTGGCGTATCCGGCAGGTGATTTTGGCGTGTCCGGCAGGTGTTTCTGGCGAGTCGAGCAGGTGGCTCCGGCATGCTCGGCAGGTGCTTCCGGCGTCTCCGGCACTTGGTTCTGGTGTGTCTGAGAGCTGGTTCCGGCATGTCCGGCAGATGATTCCGGAGTGTCCGCCATGTGGTTCTGGCATACCCAGCAGGTGATTTTGGCGTGTCAGGGAGGTGGTACCGGTGAGTCGAGCAGATGTTTCCGGCGTGCTCAGCAGGTGGTTCAGGCGGTTCTGGCAGGTGGTATCCGTCTGTTCGGGGTGTGGTTCCAGCATCTCATGAACACATTTCTGGCACGTCTGAGATGTGGTTCCAGCCGGCCCGACAGGTGTTTCCGCAGTGTCCGCCAAGCGGTTCTGGCATAGTTGGCAGGTGATTTTGGCATGACTGGCAGGTGGTTCCAGCAAGCCTGGCAGGTGATTGCAAAGTGTTCTCCATCTGGTTGTGGCGTAGCCGGCAGGTGATTTTTGCGTGATCGGCAGGTGGTTCTGGCGAGTCGAGCAGGTGGTTCCGGCGTGCTCGGCTGGTGCTTCCGGGGTCATTGGCACGGGGTTCTGGCATGTCTGAGAGGTGGTTCCTGCATGCCCGGCAAGTGATTCCGGAGTGTTCGCCAAGTGGTTCTGGCATAGTCGGCAGGTGATTTTGGCATGTCCGGCAGGTGGTTCAGGCGAGTTGAGCAGGTGGTTCCAACGTGCTTGGCAGTTGCTTCCGGCGTCTCCGGCACGTGCTTCTGGCACATCTGACAGGTGGTTCCGGCATGCCCGAAAGGTGATTCCGGTCTGTCTGGTAGGTGGTTCCAGCCTGCACGGCATGTGGTTCTGGTACGTCTCAGAGGTGGTTGCGCATGCCCAACAGGTGATTCCGGACTGTCCGCCACATGGTTCTGGCACGTCAGAGAGGTGGTTCTGGCATGCCCGGCAGGTCATCCCAGAGAGTCCTCCAAGTGGTTCTGGCATAACACGCAGGTGATTTTGGCGTGTCTGGCAGGTTGTTCCGCCGTGCTCGGCAGGTGGTTCAGGCATGGGCGTCACGTGGTTCCAGTCTGTCCAGGACGTGTTTCCAGCTTCTCCGGCAGGTGGTTCTGGTACGTCTGAGAGGTGGTTCCGCCATGGCTGGCAGGTGATTCCGGACCGTCCCCCAGGTGGTTCTGGCATAGCCAGCAGTTGATATTGGCCTGTCCGGCAGGTGGTTCCAGCGAGTCGAGCAGGTGGCTCCGGCATGCTCGGCAGGTGCTTCCGGCGTCTCCGGCACTTGGTTCTTGTGTATCTGAGAGCTGGTTCCGGCATGTCCGGCAGATGATTCCGGAGTGTCCGCCAAGTGGTTCTGGCATACCCAGCAGGTGATATTCGCATGACCGGAAGGTGGTTCCAGCAAGCCCGGCAGGTGATTCCGAAGTGTTCCCCAACTGGTTGTGGCGTAGCCGGCAGGAGATTTTGGCGTGTCCGGCAGGTGGTTCTGGCGAGTCGAGCAGGTGGTTCCGGCGTGCTCGGCAGGTGCTTCCGGGGTCATTGGCACGTGGTTCTGGCATATCTGAGAGGTGGTTCCGGCATGCCCGGCAGGTGTTTCCGGAGGGTTCGCCAAGTGTTTCCGGCGTAGCCGGCAAGTGATTTTGCATGTCCAGCGGTCGTTCCGGCGGGTCGAGCCGGTGGTACCGGCGTGTCCGGCAGGTGGTTCCGGTCTGTCCGGCAGGTGGTTCTGTGGTGTCCGGCACGAGGTTCAGTCTGAGAGGCTGTGCCGGCATGCCCCTCACGTGATTCCGGCTTGTCCCCGAAGTGGTTCTGGCATACCCGGCAGGTGATTTTGGCGTGTCCGGCAGGTGTTTCTGGCGAGTCGAGCAGGTGGCTCCGGCATGCTCGGCAGGTGCTTCCGGCGTCTCCGGCACTTGGTTCTGGTGTGTCTGAGAGCTGGTTCCGGCATGTCCGGCAGATGATTCCGGAGTGTCCGCCAAGTGGTTCTGGCATACCCAGCAGGTGATTTTGGCGTGTCAGGGAGGTGGTACCGGTGAGTCGAGCAGGTGGTTCCGGCGTGCTCAGCAGGTGGTTCAGGCGGTTCTGGCAGGTGGTATCCGTCTGTTCGGGGTGTGGTTCCAGCATCTCATGAACACGTTTCTGGCACGTCTGAGATGTGGTTCCAGCCGGCCCGACAGGTGTTTCCGCAGTGTCCGCCAAGCGGTTCTGGCGTAGTTGGCAGGTGATTTTGGCATGACTGGCAGGTGGTTCCAGCAAGCCTGGCAGGTGATTCCAAAGTGTTCACCAACTGGTTGTGGCGTAGCCGGCAGGTGATTTTTGCGTGATCGGCAGGTGGTTCTGGCGAGTCGAGCAGGTGGTTCCGGCGTGCTCGGCTGGTGCTTCCGGGGTCATTGGCACGGGGTTCTGGCATGTCTGAGAGGTGGTTCCTGCATGCCCGGCAAGTGATTCCGGAGTGTTCGCCAAGTGGTTCTGGCATAGTCGGCAGGTGATTTTGGCATGTCCGGCAGGTGGTTCAGGCGAGTTGAGCAGGTGGTTCCAACGTGCTTGGCAGGTGCTTCCGGCGTCTCCGGCACGTGTTTCTGGCACATCTGACAGGTGGTTCCGGCATGCCCGAAAGGTGATTCCGGTCTGTCCGGTAGGTGGTTCCAGCCTGCACGGCATGTGGTTCTGGTACGTCTCAGAGGTGGTTGCGCATGCCCAACAGGTGATTCCGGACTGTCCGCCACATGGTTCTGGCACGTCTGAGAGGTGGTTCCGGCATGCCCGGCAGGTCATCCCAGAGAGTCCTCCAAGTGGTTCTGGCATAACACGCAGGTGATTTTGGCGTGTCTGGCAGGTTGTTCCGTTGTGCTTGGCAGGTGGTTCAGGCTTGGCCGGCAGGTGGTTCCAGACTGTCCAGGACGTGTTTCCAGCTTCTCCGGCAGGTGGTTCTGGTACGTCTGAGAGGTGGTTCCGCCATGGCTGGCAGGTGATTCCGGACCGTCCCCCAGGTGGTTCTGGCATAGCCAGCAGTTGATATTGGCCTGTCCGGCAGGTGGTTCCAGCGAGTCGAACAGGTGGCTCCGGCGTGCTCGGCAGGTGGTTCCGGTCTGTCCGGTAGGTGATTCCGGCGTGTCCGGCACGTGCTTCCGGCACGTCTGAGAGGTGGTTCCGGCATGCGCGACAGGTGGTTTCGGAGTGTCCGCCAGGTGGTTCTGGCGTACCCGGCAGGTGATTTTGGCGTGTCATACAGGTGTTTCTGGCGAGTCGAGCAGGTGGCTCCAGCATGCTCGGCAGGTGCTTCGGGCATCTCCGGCACGTGGTTCTGGTGTGTCTGAGAGCTGGTTCCGGCATGTCCGGCAGATGATTCCGGAGTGTCCGCCAAGTGGTTCTGGCATACCCGGCTGGTGATTTGGGCATGTCAGGTAGGTGGTTCCGGCGAGTCGAGCAGGTGGCTCCGGCGTGCTCGGCAGGTTGTTCAGACGTGTGTGGCAGGTGTTTTCCGTCTGTTCAGGGTGTGGTTCCAGCATCTCATGCACATGGTTCTGGCACGTCTGAGATGTGGTTCCGGCCGGCGCGACAGGTGTTTCAACAGTGTCCGCCAAGTGGTACTGGCGTAGTTGGCAGGTGATTTTGGCATGACCAGCAGGTGGTTCCAGCAAGCCCGGCAGGTGATTCCGAAGTTTTCCCCAACTGGTTGTGGCGTAGCCGGCAGGTGATCTCAGCGTGTCCGGCAGGTGGTTCTGGCGAGTCGAGCAGGTGGTTCCGGCGTGCTCGGCAGGTGCTTCCGGGGTCACTGGCACGTGGTTCTGGCATATCTGAGAGGTGGTTCCGGCATGCCCGGCAGGTGATTCCGGAGTGTTCGCGAAGTGTTTCCGGCGTAGCCGGCAGGTGATTTTGCATGTCCCGCGGTCGTTCCGGCGGGTCGAGCCGGTGGTTCCGGCGTGTCCGGCAGGTGGTTCCGGTCTGTCCGGCAGGTGGTTCTGTGGTGTCCGGCACGAGGTTCAGTCTGAGAGGCTGTGCCGGCATGCCCCTCACGTGATTCCGGCTTGTCCCCGAAGTGGTGCTGGTGTAGCGGGCAGGTGATTTTGGCGTGTCCGGCAGGTGGTTCAGGCGAGTTGAGCAGGTGGTTGCGACGTGCTCGGCAGGTGCTTCCGGCGTCTCCGGCACGTGTTTCTGGCACATCTGACTGGTGGTTCCGGCATGCCCAAAAGTTGATTCCGGTCTGTCCGGTAGGTGGTTCCGGCGTGCACGGCACGTGGTTCTGGTACGTGTCAGAGGTGGTTGCGTATGCCCAACAGGTGATTCCGGACTGTCCGCCACGTGCTTCTGGCACGTCTGAGAGGTGGTTCCAACATGCCCGGCAGGTCATTTCGGAGAGTCGTCCAAGTGGTTCTGGCGTAGCCCGCAGGTGATTTTGGCGTGTCCGGCAGGTGGTTCCGCCGTGCTCGGCAGGTGGTTCAGGCATGGCCGTCACGTGGTTCCAGTCTGTCCAGGACGTGTTTCCAGCTTCTCCGGCAGGTGGTTCTGGTACGTCTGAGAGGTGGTTCCGCCATGGCTGGCAGGTGATCCCGGACTGTCCCCCAGGTGGTTCTGGCATAGCCAGCAGTTGATATTGGCCTGTCCGGCAGGTGGTTCCAGCGAGTCAAACAGGTGGCTCCGGCGTTCTTGGCAGGTGGTTCCGGTCTGTCCGGTAGGTGTTTCCGGCGTGTCTGGCACGTGCTTCCGGCACGTCTGAGAGGTGGTTCCGGCGTGCGCGGCAGGTGATTCCGTAGTGTCCGCCAGGTGGTTCTGGCATACCCGGCAGGTGATTTTGGCGTGTCCGGCAGGTGTTTCTGGCGAGTCGAGCAGGTGGCTCCGGCATGCTCGGCAGGTGCTTCCTGCGTCTCCGGCACTTGGTTCTGGTGTGTCTGAGAGCTGGTTCTGGCATGTCCGGCAGATGATTCCGGAGTGTCCGCCAAGTGGTTCTGGCATACCCAGCAGGTGATATTCGCATGACCGGAAGGTGGTTCCAGCAAGCCCGGCAGGTGATTCCGAAGTGTTCCCCAACTGGTTGTGGCGTAGCCGGCAGGTGATTTTGGCGTGTCCGGCAGGTGGTTCTGGCGAGTCGAGCAGGTGGTTCCGGCGTGCTCGGCAGGTGCTTCCGGGGTCATTGGCACGTGGTTCTGGCATATCTGAGAGGTGGTTCCGGCATGCCCGGCAGGTGTTTCCGGAGTGTTCGCCAAGTGTTTCCGGCGTAGCCGGCAAGTGATTTTGCATGTCCAGCGGTCGTTCCGGCGGGTCGAGCCGGTGGTACCGGCGTGTCCGGCAGGTGGTTCCGGTCTGTCCGGCAGGTGGTTCTGTGGTGTCCGGCACGAGGTTCAGTCTGAGAGGCTGTGCCGGCATGCCCCTCACGTGATTCCGGCTTGTCCCCGAAGTGGTTCTGGCATACCCGGCAGGTGATTTTGGCGTGTCCGGCAGGTGTTTCTGGCGAGTCGAGCAGGTGGCTCCGGCATGCTCGGCAGGTGCTTCCGGCGTCTCCGGCACTTGGTTCTGGTGTGTCTGAGAGCTGGTTCCGGCATGTCCGGCAGATGATTCCGGAGTGTCCGCCAAGTCGTTCTGGCATACCCAGCAGGTGATTTTGGCGTGTCAGGGAGGTGGTACCGGTGAGTCGAGCAGGTGGTTCCGGCGTGCTCAGCAGGTGGTTCAGGCGGTTCTGGCAGGTGGTATCCGTCTGTTCGGGGTGTGGTTCCAGCATCTCATGAACACGTTTCTCTCTCGTCTGAGATGTGGTTCCAGCCGGCCCGACAGGTGTTTCCGCAGTGTCCGCCAAGCGGTTCTGGCGTAGTTGGCAGGTGATTTTGGCATGACTGGCAGGTGGTTCCAGCAAGCCTGGCAGGTGATTCCAAAGTGTTCACCAACTGGTTGTGGCGTAGCCGGCAGGTGATTTTTGCGTGATCGGCAGGTGGTTCTGGCGAGTCGAGCAGGTGGTTCCGGCATGCTCGGCAGGTGCTTCCGGCGTCTCCGGCACTTGGTTCTGGTGTGTCTGAGAGCTGGTTCCGGCATGCCCGGCAGGTGATTCTGGAGTGCTCGCCAAGTGTTTCCGGCGTAGCCGGCAGGTGATTTTGCATGTCCAGCGGTCGTTCAGGAGGGTCGAGCCGGTGGTTCCGGCGTGTCCGGCAGGTGGTTCCGGTCTGTCCGGCAGGTGGTTCTGTGGTGTCCGGCACGAGGTTCAGTCTGAGAGGCTGTGCCGGCATGCCCCTCACGTGATTCCGGCTTGTCCCCGAACTGGTTCTGGCATACCCGGCAGGTGATTTTGGCGTGTCCGGCAGGTGTTTCTGGCGAGTCGAGCAGGTGGCTCCGGCATGCTTGGCAGGTGCTTCCGGCGTCTCCGGCACTTGGTTCTGGTGTGTCTGAGAGCTGGTTCCGGCATGTCTGGCAGATGATTCCGGAGTGTGCGCCAAGTGGTTCTGGCATACCCAGCAGGTGATTTTGGCGTGTCAGGGAGGTGGTACCGGTGAGTCGAGCATTTGGTTCTGGCGTGCTCAGCAGGTGGTTCAGGCGGTTCTGGCAGGTGGTATCCGTCTGTTCGGGGTGTGGTTCCAGCATCTCATGAACACGTTTCTGGCACGTCTGAGATGTGGTTCCAGCCGGCCCGACAGGTGTTTCCGCAGTGTCCGCCAAGCGGTTCTGGCGTAGTTGGCAGGTGATTTTGGCATGACTGGCAGGTGGTTCCAGCAAGCCTGGCAGGTGATTCCAAAGTGTTCACCAACTGGTTGTGGCGTAGCCGGCAGGTGATTTTTGCGTGATCGGCAGGTGGTTCTGGCGAGTCGAGCAGGTGGTTCCCGCGTGCTCGGCTGGTGCTTCCGGGGTCATTGGCACGGGGTTCTGGCATGTCTGAGAGGTGGTTCCTGCATGCCCGGCAAGTGATTCCGGAGTGTTCGCCAAGTGGTTCTGGCATAGTCGGCAGGTGATTTTGGCATGTCCGGCAGGTGGTTCAGGCGAGTTGAGCAGTTGGTTCCGACGTGCTTGGCAGGTGCTTCCGGCGTCTCCGGCACGTGTTTCTGGCACATCTGACAGGTGGTTCCGGCATGCCCGAAAGGTGATTCCGGTCTGTCCGGTAGGTGGTTCCAGCCTGCACGGCATGTGGTTCTGGTACGTGTCAGAGGTGGTTGCGCATGCCCAACAGGTGATTCCGGACTGTCCGCCACATGGTTCTGGCACGTCTGAGAGGTGGTTCCGGCATGCCCGGCAGGTCATCCCAGAGAGTCCTCCAAGTGGTTCTGGCATAACACGCAGGTGATTTTGGCGTGTCTGGCAGGTTGTTCCGTTGTGCTTGGCAGGTGGTTCAGGCTTGGCCGGCAGGTGGTTCCAGACTGTCCAGGACGTGTTTCCAGCTTCTCCGGCAGGTGGTTCTGGTACGTCTGAGAGGTGGTTCCGCCATGGCTGGCAGGTGATTCCGGACCGTCCCCCAGGTGGTTCTGGCATAGCCAGCAGTTGATATTGGCCTGTCCGGCAGGTGGTTCCAGCGAGTCGAACAGGTGGCTCCGGCGTGCTCGGCAGGTGGTTCCGGTCTGTCTGGTAGGTGATTTCGGCGTGTCCGGCACGTGCTTCAGGCACGTCTGAGAGGTGGTTCCGGCATGCGCGACAGGTGATTTCGGAGTGTCCGCCAGGTGGTTCTGGCGTACCCGGCAGGTGATTTTGGCGTGTCCGGCAGGTGTTTCTGGCGAGTCGAGCAGGTGGCTCCGGCATGCTCGGCAGGTGCTTCCGGCGTCTCCGGCACTTGGTTCTGGTGTGTCTGAGAGCTGGTTCCGGCATGTCCGGCAGATGATTCCGGAGTTTCCGCCAAGTGGTTCTGGCATACCCAGCAGGTGATATTCGCATGACCGGAAGGTGGTTCCAGCAAGCCCGGCAGGTGATTCCGAAGTGTTCCCCAACTGGTTTTGGCGTAGCCGGCAGGTGATTTTGGCGTGTCCGGCAGGTGGTTCTGGCTAGTCGAGCAGGTGGTTCCGGCGTGCTCGGCAGGTGCTTCCGGGGTCATTGGCACGTGGTTCTGGCATATCTGAGAGGTGGTTCCGGCATGCCCGGCAGGTGATTCCGGAGTGCTCGCCAAGTGTTTCCGGCGTAGCCGGCAGGTGATTTTGCATGTCCAGCGGTCGTTCCGGCGGGTCGAGCCGGTGGTTCCGGCGTGTCCGGCAGGTGGTTCCGGTCTGTCCGGCAGGTGGTTCTGTGGTGTCCGGCACGAGGTTCAGTCTGAGAGGCTGTGCCGGCATGCCCCTCACGTGATTCCGGCTTGTCCCCTAAGTGGTGCTGGTGTAGCGGGCAGGTGATTTTGGCGTGTCCGGCAGGTGGTTCAGGCGAGTTGATCAGGTGGTTGCGACGTGCTCGGCAGGTGCTTCCGGCGTCTCCGGCACGTGTTTCTGGCACATCTGACTGGTGGTTCCGGCATGCCCAAAAGTTGATTCCGGTCTGTCCGGTAGGTGGTTCCGGCGTGCACGGCACGTTGTTCTGGTACGTGTCAGAGGTGGTTGCGTATGCCCAACAGGTGATTCCGGACTGTCCGCCACGTGCTTCTGGCACGTCTGAGAGGTGGTTCCAACATGCCCGTCAGGTCATTTCGGAGAGTCGTCCAAGTGGTTCTGGCGTAGCCCGCAGGTGATTTTGGCGTGTCCGGCAGGTGGTTCCGCCGTGCTCGGCAGGTGGTTCAGGCATGGCCGTCACGTGGTTCCAGTCTGTCCAGGACGTCTTTCCAGCTTCTCCGGCAGGTGGTTCTGGTACGTCTGAGAGGTGGTTCCGCCATGGCTGGCAGGTGATCCCGGACTGTCCCCCAGGTGGTTCTGGCATAGCCAGCAGTTGATATTGGCCTGTCCGGCAGGTGGTTCCAGCGAGTCAAACAGGTGGCTCCGGCGTTCTTGGCAGGTGGTTCCGGTCTGTCCGGTAGGTGTTTCCGGCGTGTCTGGCACGTGCTTCCGGCACGTCTGAGAGGTGGTTCCGGCATGCGCGGCAGGTGATTCCGTAGTGTCCGACAGGTGGTTCTGGCATACCCGGCAGGTGATTTTGGCGTGTCCGGCAGGTGTTTCTGGCGAGTCGAGCAGGTGGCTCCGGCATGCTCGGCAGGTGCTTCCGGCGTCTCCGGCACTTGGTTCTGGTGTGTCTGAGAGCTGGTTCCGGCATGTCCGGCAGATGATTCCGGAGTGTCCGCCAAGTGGTTCTGGCATACCCAGCAGGTGATATTCGCATGACCGGAAGGTGGTTCCAGCAAGCCCGGCAGGTGATTCCGAAGTGTTCCCCAACTGGTTGTGGCGTAGCCGGCAGGTGATTTTGGCGTGTCCGGCAGGTGGTTCTGGCGAGTCGAGCAGGTGGTTCCGGCGTGCTCGGCAGGTGCTTCCGGGGTCATTGGCACGTGGTTCTGGCATATCTGAGAGGTGGTTCCGGCATGCCCGGCAGGTGTTTCCGGAGTGTTCGCCAAGTGTTTCCGGCGTAGCCGGCAAGTAATTTTGCATGTCCAGCGGTCGTTCCGGCGGGTCGAGCCGGTGGTACCGGCGTGTCCGGCAGGTGGTTCCGGTCTGTCCGGCAGGTGGTTCTGTGGTGTCCGGCACGAGGTTCAGTCTGAGAGGCTGTGCCGGCATGCCCCTCACGTGATTCCGGCTTGTCCCCGAAGTGGTTCTGGCATACCCGGCAGGTGATTTTGGCGTGTCCGGCAGGTGTTTCTGGCGAGTAGAGCAGGTGGCTCCGGCATGCTCGGCAGGTGCTTCCGGCGTCTCCGGCACTTGGTTCTGGTGTGTCTGAGAGCTGGTTCCGGCATGTCCGGCAGATGATTCCGGAGTGTCCGCCAAGTCGTTCTGGCATACCCAGCAGGTGATTTTGGCGTGTCAGGGAGGTGGTACCGGTGAGTCGAGCAGGTGGTTCCGGCGTGCTCAGCAGGTGGTTCAGGCGGTTCTGGCAGGTGGTATCCGTCTGTTCGGGGTGTGGTTCCAGCATCTCATGAACACGTTTCTCTCTCGTCTGAGATGTGGTTCCAGCCGGCCCGACAGGTGTTTCCGCAGTGTCCGCCAAGCGGTTCTGGCGTAGTTGGCAGGTGATTTTGGCATGACTGGCAGGTGGTTCCAGCCAGCCTGGCAGGTGATTCCAAAGTGTTCACCAACTGGTTGTGGCGTAGCCGGCAGGTGATTTTTGTGTGATCGGCAGGTGGTTCTGGCGAGTCGAGCAGGTGGTTCCGGCGTGCTCGGCTGGTGCTTCCGGGGTCATTGGCACGGGGTTCTGGCATGTCTGAGAGGTGGTTCCTGCATGCCCGGCAAGTGATTCCGGAGTGTTCGCCAAGTGGTTCTGGCATAGTCGGCAGGTGATTTTGGCATGTCCGGCAGGTGGTTCAGGCGAGTTGAGCAGGTGGTTCCAACGTGCTTGGCAGGTGCTTCCGGCGTCTCCGGCACGTGTTTCTGGCACATCTGACAGGTGGTTCCGGCATGCCCGAAAGGTGATTCCGGTCTGTCCGGTAGGTGGTTCCAGCCTGCACGGCATGTGGTTCTGGTACGTGTCAGAGGTGGTTGCGCATGCCCAACAGGTGATTCCGGACTGTCCGCCACATGGTTCTGGCACGTCTGAGAGGTGGTTCCGGCATGCCCGGCAGGTCATCCCAGAGAGTCCTCCAAGTGGTTCTGGCATAACACGCAGGTGATTTGGCGTGTCTGGCAGGTTGTTCCGTTGTGCTTGGCAGGTGGTTCAGGCTTGGCCGGCAGGTGGTTCCAGACTGTCCAGGACGTGTTTCCAGCTTCTCCGGCAGGTGGTTCTGCTACGTCTGAGAGGTGGTTCCGCCATGGCTGGCAGGTGATTCCGGACCGTCCCCCAGGTGGTTCTGGCATAGCCAGCAGTTGATATTGGTCTGTCCGGCAGGTGGTTCCAGCGAGTCGAACAGGTGGCTCCGGCGTGCTCGGCAGGTGGTTCCGGTCTGTCTGGTAGGTGATTCCGGCGTGTCCGGCACGTGCTTCCGGCACGTCTGAGATGTGGTTCCGGCATGCGCGACAGGTTATTTCGGAGTGTCCGCCAGGTGGTTCTGGCGTACCCGGCAGGTGATTTTGGCGTGTCCGACAGGTGTTTCTGGCGAGTCGAGCAGGTGGCTCCGGCATGCTCGGCAGGTGCTTCCGGCGTCTCCGGCACGTGGTTCTGTTGTGTCTGAGAGGTGGTTCCGGCATGTCCGGCAGATGATTCCGGAGTGTCCGCCAAGTGGTTCTGGCATACCCGGCTGGTGATTTGGGCATGTCAGGTAGGTGGTTCCGGCGAGTCGAGCAGGTGGCTCCGGCGTGCTCGGCAGGTTGTTCAGACGGGTCTGGCAGGTGTTTTCCGTCTGTTCAGGGTGTGGTTCCAGCATCTCATGCACATGGTTCTGGCACGTCTGAGTTGTGGTTCCGGCCGGCCCGACAGGTGTTTCCACAGTGTCCGCCAAGTGGTACTGGCGTAGTTGGCAGTTGATTTTGGCATGACCGGCAGGTGGTTCCAGCAAGCCCGGCAGGTGATTCCGAAGTTTTCCCCAACAGGTTGTGGCGTAGCCGGCAGGTGATTTTTGCGTGTCCGGCAGGTGGTTCTGGCGAGTCGAGCAGGTGGTTCCGGCGTGCTCGGCAGGTGCTTCCGGGGTCATTGGCACGTGGTTCTGGCATATCTGAGAGGTGGTTCCGGCATGCCTGGCAGGTGATTCTGGAGTGTTCGCGAAGTGTTTCCGGCGTAGCCGGCAGGTGATTTTGCATGTCCAGCGGTCGTTCCGGCGGGTCGAGCTGGTGGTTCCGGCGTGTCCGGCAGGTGGTTCCGGTCTGTCCGGCAGGTGGTTCTGTGGTGTCCGGCACGAGGTTCAGTCTGAGAGGCTGTGCCGGCATGACCCTCACGTGATTCCGGCTTGTCCCCGAAGTGGTGCTGGTGTAGCGGGCAGGTGATTTTGGCGTGTCCGGCAGGTGGTTCTGGCGAGTCGAGCAGGTGGTTCCGGCGTGCTCGGCAGGTGCTTCCGGGGTCATTGGCACGTGGTTCTGGCATATCTGAGAGGTGGTTCCGGCATGCCCGGCAGGTGATTCCGGAGTGCTCGCCAAGTGTTTCCGGCGTAGCCGGCAGGTGATTTTGCATGTCCAGCGGTCGTTCCGGAGGGTCGAGCCGGTGGTTCCGGCGTGTCCGGCAGGTGGTTCCGGTCTGTCCGGCAGGTGGTTCTGTTGTGTCCGGCACGAGGTTCAGTCTGAGAGGCTGGGCCGGCATGCCCCTCACGTGATTCCGGCTTGTCCCCGAAGTGGTTCTGGCATACCCGGCAGGTGATTTTGGCGTGTCCGGCAGGTGTTTCTGGCGAGTCGAGCAGGTGGCTCCGGCATGCTTGGCAGGTGCTTCCGGCGTCTCCGGCACTTGGTTCTGGTGTGTCTGAGAGCTGGTTCCGGCATGTCTGGCAGATGATTCCGGAGTGTGCGCCAAGTGGTTCTGGCATACCCAGCAGGTGATTTTGGCGTGTCAGGGAGGTGGTACCGGTGAGTCGAGCATTTGGTTCTGGCGTGCTCAGCAGGTGGTTCAGGCGGTTCTGGCAGGTGGTATCCGTCTGTTCGGGGTGTGGTTCCAGCATCTCATGAACACGTTTCTGGCACGTCTGAGATGTGGTTCCAGCCGGCCCGACAGGTGTTTCCGCAGTGTCCGCCAAGCGGTTCTGGCGTAGTTGGCAGGTGATTTTGGCATGACTGGCAGGTGGTTCCAGCAAGCCTGGCAGGTGATTCCAAAGTGTTCACCAACTGGTTGTGGCGTAGCCGGCAGGTGATTTTTGTTTGATCGGCAGGTGGTTCTGGCGAGTCGAGCAGGTGGTTCCGGCGTGCTCGGCTGGTGCTTCCGGGGTCATTGGCACGGGGTTCTGGCATGTCTGAGAGGTGGTTCCTGCATGCCCGGCAAGTGATTCCGGAGTGTTCGCCAAGTGGTTCTGGCATAGTCGGCAGGTGATTTTGGCATGTCCGGCAGGTGGTTCAGGCGAGTTGAGCAGTTGGTTCCGACGTGCTTGGCAGGTGCTTCCGGCGTCTCCGGCACGTGTTTCTGGCACATCTGACAGGTGGTTCCGGCATGCCCGAAAGGTGATTCCGGTCTGTCCGGTAGGTGGTTCCAGCCTGCACGGCATGTGGTTCTGGTACGTCTCAGAGGTGGTTGCGCATGCCCAACAGGTGATTCCGGACTGTCCTCCACATGGTTCTGGCACGTCTGAGAGGTGGTTCCGGCATGCCCGGCAGGTCATCCCAGAGAGTCCTCCAAGTGGTTCTGGCATAACACGCAGGTGATTTTGGCGTGTCTGGCAGGTTGTTCCGTTGTGCTTGGCAGGTGGTTCAGGCTTGGCCGGCAGGTGGTTCCAGACTGTCCAGGACGTGTTTCCAGCTTCTCCGGCAGGTGGTTCTGCTATGTCTGAGAGGTGGTTCCGCCATGGCTGGCAGGTGATTCCGGACCGTCCCCCAGGTGGTTCTGGCATAGCCAGCAGTTGATATTGGTCTGTCCGGCAGGTGGTTCCAGCGAGTCGAACAGGTGGCTCCGGCGTGCTCGGCAGGTGGTTCCGGTCTGTCTGGTAGGTGATTCCGGCGTGTCCGGCACGTGCTTCCGGCACGTCTGAGATGTGGTTCCGGCATGCGCGACAGGTGATTTCGGAGTGTCCGCCAGGTGGTTCTGGCGTACCCGGCAGGTGATTTTGGCGTGTCCGACAGGTGTTTCTGGCGAGTCGAGCAGGTGGCTCCGGCATGCTCGGCAGGTGCTTCCGGCGTCTCCGGCACGTGGTTCTGTTGTGTCTGAGAGGTGGTTCCGGCATGTCCGGCAGATGATTCCGGAGTGTCCGCCAAGTGGTTCTGGCATACCCGGCTGGTGATTTGGGCATGTCAGGTAGGTGGTTCCGGCGAGTCGAGCAGGTGGCTCCGGCGTGCTCGGCAGGTTGTTCAGACGGGTCTGGCAGGTGTTTTCCGTCTGTTCAGGGTGTGGTTCCAGCATCTCATGCACATGGTTCTGGCACGTCTGAGATGTGGTTCCGGCCGGCCCGACAGGTGTTTCCACAGTGTCCGCCAAGTGGTACTGGCGTAGTTGGCAGGTGATTTTGGCATGACCGGCAGGTGGTTCCAGCAAGCCCGGCAGGTGATTCCGAAGTGTTCCCCAACTGGTTGTGGCGTAGCCGGCAGGTGATTTTGGCGTGTCCGGCAGGTGGTTCTGGCGAGTCGAGCAGGTGGTTCCGGCGTGCTCGGCAGGTGCTTCCGGGGTCATTGGCTCGTGGTTCTGGCATATCTGAGAGGTGGTTCCGGCATGCCCGGCAGGTGTTTCCGGAGTGTTCGCCAAGTGTTTCCGGCGTAGCCGGCAAGTGATTTTGCATGTCCAGCGGTCGTTCCGGCGGGTCGAGCCGGTGGTACCGGCGTGTCCGGCAGGTGGTTCCGGTCTGTCCGGCAGGTGGTTCTGTGGTGTGCGGCACGAGGTTCAGTCTGAGAGGCTGTGCCGGCATGCCCCTCACGTGATTCCGGCTTGTCCCCGAAGTGGTTCTGGCATACCCGGCAGGTGATTTTGGCGTGTCCGGCAGGTGTTTCTGGCGAGTCGAGCAGGTGGCTCCGGCATGCTCGGCAGGTGCTTCCGGCGTCTCCGGCACTTGGTTCTGGTGTGTCTGAGAGCTGGTTCCGGCATGTCCGGCAGATGATTCCGGAGTGTCCGCCAAGTGGTTCTGGCATACCCAGCAGGTGATTTTGGCGTGTCAGGGAGGTGGTACCGGTGAGTCGAGCAGGTGGTTCCGGCGTGCTCAGCAGGTGGTTCAGGCGGTTCTGGCAGGTGGTATCCGTCTGTTCGGGGTGTGGTTCCAGCATCTCATGAACACGTTTCTGGCACGTCTGAGATGTGGTTCCAGCCGGCCCGACAGGTGTTTCCGCAGTGTCCGCCAAGCGGTTCTGGCGTAGTTGGCAGGTGATTTTGGCATGACTGGCAGGTGGTTCCAGCAAGCCTGGCAGGTGATTCCAAAGTGTTCACCAACTGGTTGTGGCGTAGCCGGCAGGTGATTTTTGTGTGATCGGCAGGTGGTTCTGGCGAGTCGAGCAGGTGGTTCCCGCGTGCTCGGCTGGTGCTTCCGGGGTCATTGGCACGGGGTTCTGGCATGTCTGAGAGGTGGTTCCTGCATGCCCGGCAAGTGATTCCGGAGTGTTCGCCAAGTGGTTCTGGCATAGTCGGCAGGTGATTTTGGCATGTCCGGCAGGTGGTTCAGGCGAGTTGAGCAGTTGGTTCCGACGTGCTTGGCAGGTGCTTCCGGCGTCTCCGGCACGTGTTTCTGGCACATCTGACAGGTGGTTCCGGCATGCCCGAAAGGTGATTCCGGTCTGTCCGGTAGGTGGTTCCAGCCTGCACGGCATGTGGTTCTGGTACGTCTCAGAGGTGGTTGCGCATGCCCAACAGGTGATTCCGGACTGTCCTCCACATGGTTCTGGCACGTCTGAGAGGTGGTTCCGGCATGCCCGGCAGGTCATCCCAGAGAGTCCTCCAAGTGGTTCTGGCATAACACGCAGGTGATTTGGCGTGTCTGGCAGGTGGTTCCGCCGTGCTCGGCAGGTGGTTCAGGCATGGCCGTCACGTGGTTCCAGTCTGTCCAGGACGTCTTTCCAGCTTCTCCGGCAGGTGGTTCTGGTACGTCTGAGAGGTGGTTCCGCCATGGCTGGCAGGTGATCCCGGACTGTCCCCCAGGTGGTTCTGGCATAGCCAGCAGTTGATATTGGCCTGTCCGGCAGGTGGTTCCAGCGAGTCAAACAGGTGGCTCCGGCGTTCTTGGCAGGTGGTTCCGGTCTGTCCGGTAGGTGTTTCCGGCGTGTCTGGCACGTGCTTCCGGCACGTCTGAGAGGTGGTTCCGGCATGCGCGGCAGGTGATTCCGTAGTGTCCGCCAGGTGGTTCTGGCATACCCGGCAGGTGATTTTGGCGTGTCATACAGGTGTTTCTGGCGAGTCGAGCAGGTGGCTCCGGCATGCTCGGCAGGTGCTTCCGGCGTCTCCGGCACTTGGTTCTGGTGTGTCTGAGAGCTGGTTCCGGCATGTCCGGCAGATGATTCCGGAGTGTCCGCCAAGTGGTTCTGGCATACCCAGCAGGTGATATTCGCATGACCGGAAGGTGGTTCCAGCAAGCCCGGCAGGTGATTCCGAAGTGTTCCCCAACTGGTTGTGGCGTAGCCGGCAGGTGATTTTGGCGTGTCCGGCAGGTGGTTCTGGCGAGTCGAGCAGGTGGTTCCGGCGTGCTCGGCAGGTGCTTCCGGGGTCATTGGCACGTGGTTCTGGCATATCTGAGAGGTGGTTCCGGCATGCCCGGCAGGTGTTTCCGGAGTGTTCGCCAAGTGTTTCCGGCGTAGCCGGCAAGTAATTTTGCATGTCCAGCGGTCGTTCCGGCGGGTCGAGCCGGTGGTACCGGCGTGTCCGGCAGGTGGTTCCGGTCTGTCCGGCAGGTGGTTCTGTGGTGTCCGGCACGAGGTTCAGTCTGAGAGGCTGTGCCGGCATGCCCCTCACGTGATTCCGGCTTGTCCCCGAAGTGGTTCTGGCATACCCGGCAGGTGATTTTGGCGTGTCCGGCAGGTGTTTCTGGCGAGTAGAGCAGGTGGCTCCGGCATGCTCGGCAGGTGCTTCCGGCGTCTCCGGCACTTGGTTCTGGTGTGTCTGAGAGCTGGTTCCGGCATGTCCGGCAGATGATTCCGGAGTGTCCGCCAAGTCGTTCTGGCATACCCAGCAGGTGATTTTGGCGTGTCAGGGAGGTGGTACCGGTGAGTCGAGCAGGTGGTTCCGGCGTGCTCAGCAGGTGGTTCAGGCGGTTCTGGCAGGTGGTATCCGTCTGTTCGGGGTGTGGTTCCAGCATCTCATGAACACGTTTCTCTCTCGTCTGAGATGTGGTTCCAGCCGGCCCGACAGGTGTTTCCGCAGTGTCCGCCAAGCGGTTCTGGCGTAGTTGGCAGGTGATTTTGGCATGACTGGCAGGTGGTTCCAGCCAGCCTGGCAGGTGATTCCAAAGTGTTCACCAACTGGTTGTGGCGTAGCCGGCAGGTGATTTTTGTGTGATCGGCAGGTGGTTCTGGCGAGTCGAGCAGGTGGTTCCGGCGTGCTCGGCTGGTGCTTCCGGGGTCATTGGCACGGGGTTCTGGCATGTCTGAGAGGTGGTTCCTGCATGCCCGGCAAGTGATTCCGGAGTGTTCGCCAAGTGGTTCTGGCATAGTCGGCAGGTGATTTTGGCATGTCCGGCAGGTGGTTCAGGCGAGTTGAGCAGGTGGTTCCAACGTGCTTGGCAGGTGCTTCCGGCGTCTCCGGCACGTGTTTCTGGAACATCTGACAGGTGGTTCCGGCATGCCCGAAAGGTGATTCCGGTCTGTCCGGTAGGTGGTTCCAGCCTGCACGGCATGTGGTTCTGGTACGTGTCAGAGGTGGTTGCGCATGCCCAACAGGTGATTCCGGACTGTCCGCCACATGGTTCTGGCACGTCTGAGAGGTGGTTCCGGCATGCCCGGCAGGTCATCCCAGAGAGTCCTCCAAGTGGTTCTGGCATAACACGCAGGTGATTTGGCGTGTCTGGCAGGTTGTTCCGTTGTGCTTGGCAGGTGGTTCAGGCTTGGCCGGCAGGTGGTTCCAGACTGTCCAGGACGTGTTTCCAGCTTCTCCGGCAGGTGGTTCTGCTACGTCTGAGAGGTGGTTCCGCCATGGCTGGCAGGTGATTCCGGACCGTCCCCCAGGTGGTTCTGGCATAGCCAGCAGTTGATATTGGTCTGTCCGGCAGGTGGTTCCAGCGAGTCGAACAGGTGGCTCCGGCGTGCTCGGCAGGTGGTTCCGGTCTGTCTGGTAGGTGATTCCGGCGTGTCCGGCACGTGCTTCCGGCACGTCTGAGATGTGGTTCCGGCATGCGCGACAGGTTATTTCGGAGTGTCCGCCAGGTGGTTCTGGCGTACCCGGCAGGTGATTTTGGCGTGTCCGACAGGTGTTTCTGGCGAGTCGAGCAGGTGGCTCCGGCATGCTCGGCAGGTGCTTCCGGCGTCTCCGGCACGTGGTTCTGTTGTGTCTGAGAGGTGGTTCCGGCATGTCCGGCAGATGATTCCGGAGTGTCCGCCAAGTGGTTCTGGCATACCCGGCTGGTGATTTGGGCATGTCAGGTAGGTGGTTCCGGCGAGTCGAGCAGGTGGCTCCGGCGTGCTC
The DNA here is from genome assembly GCF_041296265.1 of Equus caballus. Taxonomy (NCBI): domain Eukaryota; kingdom Metazoa; phylum Chordata; class Mammalia; order Perissodactyla; family Equidae; genus Equus; species Equus caballus. The sequence continues at coordinate 3,291,899 of NC_091707.1, read as the reverse complement.
GGCAGGTTGTTCAGACGGGTCTGGCAGGTGTTTTCCGTCTGTTCAGGGTGTGGTTCCAGCATCTCATGCACATGGTTCTGGCACGTCTGAGTTGTGGTTCCGGCCGGCCCGACAGGTGTTTCCACAGTGTCCGCCAAGTGGTACTGGCGTAGTTGGCAGTTGATTTTGGCATGACCGGCAGGTGGTTCCAGCAAGCCCGGCAGGTGATTCCGAAGTTTTCCCCAACAGGTTGTGGCGTAGCCGGCAGGTGATTTTTGCGTGTCCGGCAGGTGGTTCTGGCGAGTCGAGCAGGTGGTTCCGGCGTGCTCGGCAGGTGCTTCCGGGGTCATTGGCACGTGGTTCTGGCATATCTGAGAGGTGGTTCCGGCATGCCTGGCAGGTGATTCTGGAGTGTTCGCGAAGTGTTTCCGGCGTAGCCGGCAGGTGATTTTGCATGTCCAGCGGTCGTTCCGGCGGGTCGAGCTGGTGGTTCCGGCGTGTCCGGCAGGTGGTTCCGGTCTGTCCGGCAGGTGGTTCTGTGGTGTCCGGCACGAGGTTCAGTCTGAGAGGCTGTGCCGGCATGACCCTCACGTGATTCCGGCTTGTCCCCGAAGTGGTGCTGGTGTAGCGGGCAGGTGATTTTGGCGTGTCCGGCAGGTGGTTCTGGCGAGTCGAGCAGGTGGTTCCGGCGTGCTCGGCAGGTGCTTCCGGGGTCATTGGCACGTGGTTCTGGCATATCTGAGAGGTGGTTCCGGCATGCCCGGCAGGTGATTCCGGAGTGCTCGCCAAGTGTTTCCGGCGTAGCCGGCAGGTGATTTTGCATGTCCAGCGGTCGTTCCGGAGGGTCGAGCCGGTGGTTCCGGCGTGTCCGGCAGGTGGTTCCGGTCTGTCCGGCAGGTGGTTCTGTTGTGTCCGGCACGAGGTTCAGTCTGAGAGGCTGGGCCGGCATGCCCCTCACGTGATTCCGGCTTGTCCCCGAAGTGGTTCTGGCATACCCGGCAGGTGATTTTGGCGTGTCCGGCAGGTGTTTCTGGCGAGTCGAGCAGGTGGCTCCGGCATGCTTGGCAGGTGCTTCCGGCGTCTCCGGCACTTGGTTCTGGTGTGTCTGAGAGCTGGTTCCGGCATGTCTGGCAGATGATTCCGGAGTGTGCGCCAAGTGGTTCTGGCATACCCAGCAGGTGATTTTGGCGTGTCAGGGAGGTGGTACCGGTGAGTCGAGCATTTGGTTCTGGCGTGCTCAGCAGGTGGTTCAGGCGGTTCTGGCAGGTGGTATCCGTCTGTTCGGGGTGTGGTTCCAGCATCTCATGAACACGTTTCTGGCACGTCTGAGATGTGGTTCCAGCCGGCCCGACAGGTGTTTCCGCAGTGTCCGCCAAGCGGTTCTGGCGTAGTTGGCAGGTGATTTTGGCATGACTGGCAGGTGGTTCCAGCAAGCCTGGCAGGTGATTCCAAAGTGTTCACCAACTGGTTGTGGCGTAGCCGGCAGGTGATTTTTGTTTGATCGGCAGGTGGTTCTGGCGAGTCGAGCAGGTGGTTCCGGCGTGCTCGGCTGGTGCTTCCGGGGTCATTGGCACGGGGTTCTGGCATGTCTGAGAGGTGGTTCCTGCATGCCCGGCAAGTGATTCCGGAGTGTTCGCCAAGTGGTTCTGGCATAGTCGGCAGGTGATTTTGGCATGTCCGGCAGGTGGTTCAGGCGAGTTGAGCAGTTGGTTCCGACGTGCTTGGCAGGTGCTTCCGGCGTCTCCGGCACGTGTTTCTGGCACATCTGACAGGTGGTTCCGGCATGCCCGAAAGGTGATTCCGGTCTGTCCGGTAGGTGGTTCCAGCCTGCACGGCATGTGGTTCTGGTACGTCTCAGAGGTGGTTGCGCATGCCCAACAGGTGATTCCGGACTGTCCTCCACATGGTTCTGGCACGTCTGAGAGGTGGTTCCGGCATGCCCGGCAGGTCATCCCAGAGAGTCCTCCAAGTGGTTCTGGCATAACACGCAGGTGATTTTGGCGTGTCTGGCAGGTTGTTCCGTTGTGCTTGGCAGGTGGTTCAGGCTTGGCCGGCAGGTGGTTCCAGACTGTCCAGGACGTGTTTCCAGCTTCTCCGGCAGGTGGTTCTGCTATGTCTGAGAGGTGGTTCCGCCATGGCTGGCAGGTGATTCCGGACCGTCCCCCAGGTGGTTCTGGCATAGCCAGCAGTTGATATTGGTCTGTCCGGCAGGTGGTTCCAGCGAGTCGAACAGGTGGCTCCGGCGTGCTCGGCAGGTGGTTCCGGTCTGTCTGGTAGGTGATTCCGGCGTGTCCGGCACGTGCTTCCGGCACGTCTGAGATGTGGTTCCGGCATGCGCGACAGGTGATTTCGGAGTGTCCGCCAGGTGGTTCTGGCGTACCCGGCAGGTGATTTTGGCGTGTCCGACAGGTGTTTCTGGCGAGTCGAGCAGGTGGCTCCGGCATGCTCGGCAGGTGCTTCCGGCGTCTCCGGCACGTGGTTCTGTTGTGTCTGAGAGGTGGTTCCGGCATGTCCGGCAGATGATTCCGGAGTGTCCGCCAAGTGGTTCTGGCATACCCGGCTGGTGATTTGGGCATGTCAGGTAGGTGGTTCCGGCGAGTCGAGCAGGTGGCTCCGGCGTGCTCGGCAGGTTGTTCAGACGGGTCTGGCAGGTGTTTTCCGTCTGTTCAGGGTGTGGTTCCAGCATCTCATGCACATGGTTCTGGCACGTCTGAGATGTGGTTCCGGCCGGCCCGACAGGTGTTTCCACAGTGTCCGCCAAGTGGTACTGGCGTAGTTGGCAGGTGATTTTGGCATGACCGGCAGGTGGTTCCAGCAAGCCCGGCAGGTGATTCCGAAGTGTTCCCCAACTGGTTGTGGCGTAGCCGGCAGGTGATTTTGGCGTGTCCGGCAGGTGGTTCTGGCGAGTCGAGCAGGTGGTTCCGGCGTGCTCGGCAGGTGCTTCCGGGGTCATTGGCTCGTGGTTCTGGCATATCTGAGAGGTGGTTCCGGCATGCCCGGCAGGTGTTTCCGGAGTGTTCGCCAAGTGTTTCCGGCGTAGCCGGCAAGTGATTTTGCATGTCCAGCGGTCGTTCCGGCGGGTCGAGCCGGTGGTACCGGCGTGTCCGGCAGGTGGTTCCGGTCTGTCCGGCAGGTGGTTCTGTGGTGTCCGGCACGAGGTTCAGTCTGAGAGGCTGTGCCGGCATGCCCCTCACGTGATTCCGGCTTGTCCCCGAAGTGGTTCTGGCATACCCGGCAGGTGATTTTGGCGTGTCCGGCAGGTGTTTCTGGCGAGTCGAGCAGGTGGCTCCGGCATGCTCGGCAGGTGCTTCCGGCGTCTCCGGCACTTGGTTCTGGTGTGTCTGAGAGCTGGTTCCGGCATGTCCGGCAGATGATTCCGGAGTGTCCGCCAAGTGGTTCTGGCATACCCAGCAGGTGATTTTGGCGTGTCAGGGAGGTGGTACCGGTGAGTCGAGCAGGTGGTTCCGGCGTGCTCAGCAGGTGGTTCAGGCGGTTCTGGCAGGTGGTATCCGTCTGTTCGGGGTGTGGTTCCAGCATCTCATGAACACGTTTCTGGCACGTCTGAGATGTGGTTCCAGCCGGCCCGACAGGTGTTTCCGCAGTGTCCGCCAAGCGGTTCTGGCGTAGTTGGCAGGTGATTTTGGCATGACTGGCAGGTGGTTCCAGCAAGCCTGGCAGGTGATTCCAAAGTGTTCACCAACTGGTTGTGGCGTAGCCGGCAGGTGATTTTTGTGTGATCGGCAGGTGGTTCTGGCGAGTCGAGCAGGTGGTTCCCGCGTGCTCGGCTGGTGCTTCCGGGGTCATTGGCACGGGGTTCTGGCATGTCTGAGAGGTGGTTCCTGCATGCCCGGCAAGTGATTCCGGAGTGTTCGCCAAGTGGTTCTGGCATAGTCGGCAGGTGATTTTGGCATGTCCGGCAGGTGGTTCAGGCGAGTTGAGCAGTTGGTTCCGACGTGCTTGGCAGGTGCTTCCGGCGTCTCCGGCACGTGTTTCTGGCACATCTGACAGGTGGTTCCGGCATGCCCGAAAGGTGATTCCGGTCTGTCCGGTAGGTGGTTCCAGCCTGCACGGCATGTGGTTCTGGTACGTCTCAGAGGTGGTTGCGCATGCCCAACAGGTGATTCCGGACTGTCCTCCACATGGTTCTGGCACGTCTGAGAGGTGGTTCCGGCATGCCCGGCAGGTCATCCCAGAGAGTCCTCCAAGTGGTTCTGGCATAACACGCAGGTGATTTGGCGTGTCTGGCAGGTGGTTCCGCCGTGCTCGGCAGGTGGTTCAGGCATGGCCGTCACGTGGTTCCAGTCTGTCCAGGACGTCTTTCCAGCTTCTCCGGCAGGTGGTTCTGGTACGTCTGAGAGGTGGTTCCGCCATGGCTGGCAGGTGATCCCGGACTGTCCCCCAGGTGGTTCTGGCATAGCCAGCAGTTGATATTGGCCTGTCCGGCAGGTGGTTCCAGCGAGTCAAACAGGTGGCTCCGGCGTTCTTGGCAGGTGGTTCCGGTCTGTCCGGTAGGTGTTTCCGGCGTGTCTGGCACGTGCTTCCGGCACGTCTGAGAGGTGGTTCCGGCATGCGCGGCAGGTGATTCCGTAGTGTCCGCCAGGTGGTTCTGGCATACCCGGCAGGTGATTTTGGCGTGTCATACAGGTGTTTCTGGCGAGTCGAGCAGGTGGCTCCGGCATGCTCGGCAGGTGCTTCCGGCGTCTCCGGCACTTGGTTCTGGTGTGTCTGAGAGCTGGTTCCGGCATGTCCGGCAGATGATTCCGGAGTGTCCGCCAAGTGGTTCTGGCATACCCAGCAGGTGATATTCGCATGACCGGAAGGTGGTTCCAGCAAGCCCGGCAGGTGATTCCGAAGTGTTCCCCAACTGGTTGTGGCGTAGCCGGCAGGTGATTTTGGCGTGTCCGGCAGGTGGTTCTGGCGAGTCGAGCAGGTGGTTCCGGCGTGCTCGGCAGGTGCTTCCGGGGTCATTGGCACGTGGTTCTGGCATATCTGAGAGGTGGTTCCGGCATGCCCGGCAGGTGTTTCCGGAGTGTTCGCCAAGTGTTTCCGGCGTAGCCGGCAAGTAATTTTGCATGTCCAGCGGTCGTTCCGGCGGGTCGAGCCGGTGGTACCGGCGTGTCCGGCAGGTGGTTCCGGTCTGTCCGGCAGGTGGTTCTGTGGTGTCCGGCACGAGGTTCAGTCTGAGAGGCTGTGCCGGCATGCCCCTCACGTGATTCCGGCTTGTCCCCGAAGTGGTTCTGGCATACCCGGCAGGTGATTTTGGCGTGTCCGGCAGGTGTTTCTGGCGAGTAGAGCAGGTGGCTCCGGCATGCTCGGCAGGTGCTTCCGGCGTCTCCGGCACTTGGTTCTGGTGTGTCTGAGAGCTGGTTCCGGCATGTCCGGCAGATGATTCCGGAGTGTCCGCCAAGTCGTTCTGGCATACCCAGCAGGTGATTTTGGCGTGTCAGGGAGGTGGTACCGGTGAGTCGAGCAGGTGGTTCCGGCGTGCTCAGCAGGTGGTTCAGGCGGTTCTGGCAGGTGGTATCCGTCTGTTCGGGGTGTGGTTCCAGCATCTCATGAACACGTTTCTCTCTCGTCTGAGATGTGGTTCCAGCCGGCCCGACAGGTGTTTCCGCAGTGTCCGCCAAGCGGTTCTGGCGTAGTTGGCAGGTGATTTTGTCATGACTGGCAGGTGGTTCCAGCCAGCCTGGCAGGTGATTCCAAAGTGTTCACCAACTGGTTGTGGCGTAGCCGGCAGGTGATTTTTGTGTGATCGGCAGGTGGTTCTGGCGAGTCGAGCAGGTGGTTCCGGCGTGCTCGGCTGGTGCTTCCGGGGTCATTGGCACGGGGTTCTGGCATGTCTGAGAGGTGGTTCCTGCATGCCCGGCAAGTGATTCCGGAGTGTTCGCCAAGTGGTTCTGGCATAGTCGGCAGGTGATTTTGGCATGTCCGGCAGGTGGTTCAGGCGAGTTGAGCAGGTGGTTCCAACGTGCTTGGCAGGTGCTTCCGGCGTCTCCGGCACGTGTTTCTGGCACATCTGACAGGTGGTTCCGGCATGCCCGAAAGGTGATTCCGGTCTGTCCGGTAGGTGGTTCCAGCCTGCACGGCATGTGGTTCTGGTACGTGTCAGAGGTGGTTGCGCATGCCCAACAGGTGATTCCGGACTGTCCGCCACATGGTTCTGGCACGTCTGAGAGGTGGTTCCGGCATGCCCGGCAGGTCATCCCAGAGAGTCCTCCAAGTGGTTCTGGCATAACACGCAGGTGATTTGGCGTGTCTGGCAGGTTGTTCCGTTGTGCTTGGCAGGTGGTTCAGGCTTGGCCGGCAGGTGGTTCCAGACTGTCCAGGACGTGTTTCCAGCTTCTCCGGCAGGTGGTTCTGCTACGTCTGAGAGGTGGTTCCGCCATGGCTGGCAGGTGATTCCGGACCGTCCCCCAGGTGGTTCTGGCATAGCCAGCAGTTGATATTGGTCTGTCCGGCAGGTGGTTCCAGCGAGTCGAACAGGTGGCTCCGGCGTGCTCGGCAGGTGGTTCCGGTCTGTCTGGTAGGTGATTCCGGCGTGTCCGGCACGTGCTTCCGGCACGTCTGAGATGTGGTTCCGGCATGCGCGACAGGTTATTTCGGAGTGTCCGCCAGGTGGTTCTGGCATACCCGGCAGGTGATTTTGGCGTGTCCGACAGGTGTTTCTGGCGAGTCGAGCAGGTGGCTCCGGCATGCTCGGCAGGTGCTTCCGGCGTCTCCGGCACGTGGTTCTGTTGTGTCTGAGAGGTGGTTCCGGCATGTCCGGCAGATGATTCCGGAGTGTCCGCCAAGTGGTTCTGGCATACCCGGCTGGTGATTTGGGCATGTCAGGTAGGTGGTTCCGGCGAGTCGAGCAGGTGGCTCCGGCGTGCTCGGCAGGTTGTTCAGACGGGTCTGGCAGGTGTTTTCCGTCTGTTCAGGGTGTGGTTCCAGCATCTCATGCACATGGTTCTGGCACGTCTGAGTTGTGGTTCCGGCCGGCCCGACAGGTGTTTCCACAGTGTCCGCCAAGTGGTACTGGCGTAGTTGGCAGTTGATTTTGGCATGACCGGCAGGTGGTTCCAGCAAGCCCGGCAGGTGATTCCGAAGTTTTCCCCAACAGGTTGTGGCGTAGCCGGCAGGTGATTTTTGCGTGTCCGGCAGGTGGTTCTGGCGAGTCGAGCAGGTGGTTCCGGCGTGCTCGGCAGGTGCTTCCGGGGTCATTGGCACGTGGTTCTGGCATATCTGAGAGGTGGTTCCGGCATGCCTGGCAGGTGATTCTGGAGTGTTCGCGAAGTGTTTCCGGCGTAGCCGGCAGGTGATTTTGCATGTCCAGCGGTCGTTCCGGCGGGTCGAGCTGGTGGTTCCGGCGTGTCCGGCAGGTGGTTCCGGTCTGTCCGGCAGGTGGTTCTGTGGTGTCCGGCACGAGGTTCAGTCTGAGAGGCTGTGCCGGCATGACCCTCACGTGATTCCGGCTTGTCCCCGAAGTGGTGCTGGTGTAGCGGGCAGGTGATTTTGGCGTGTCCGGCAGGTGGTTCTGGCGAGTCGAGCAGGTGGTTCCGGCGTGCTCGGCAGGTGCTTCCGGGGTCATTGGCACGTGGTTCTGGCATATCTGAGAGGTGGTTCCGGCATGCCCGGCAGGTGATTCCGGAGTGCTCGCCAAGTGTTTCCGGCGTAGCCGGCAGGTGATTTTGCATGTCCAGCGGTCGTTCCGGAGGGTCGAGCCGGTGGTTCCGGCGTGTCCGGCAGGTGGTTCTGGTCTGTCCGGCAGGTGGTTCTGTTGTGTCCGGCACGAGGTTCAGTCTGAGAGGCTGGGCCGGCATGCCCCTCACGTGATTCCGGCTTGTCCCCGAAGTGGTTCTGGCATACCCGGCAGGTGATTTTGGCGTGTCCGGCAGGTGTTTCTGGCGAGTCGAGCAGGTGGCTCCGGCATGCTTGGCAGGTGCTTCCGGCGTCTCCGGCACTTGGTTCTGGTGTGTCTGAGAGCTGGTTCCGGCATGTCTGGCAGATGATTCCGGAGTGTGCGCCAAGTGGTTCTGGCATACCCAGCAGGTGATTTTGGCGTGTCAGGGAGGTGGTACCGGTGAGTCGAGCATTTGGTTCTGGCGTGCTCAGCAGGTGGTTCAGGCGGTTCTGGCAGGTGGTATCCGTCTGTTCGGGGTGTGGTTCCAGCATCTCATGAACACGTTTCTGGCACGTCTGAGATGTGGTTCCAGCCGGCCCGACAGGTGTTTCCGCAGTGTCCGCCAAGCGGTTCTGGCGTAGTTGGCAGGTGATTTTGGCATGACTGGCAGGTGGTTCCAGCAAGCCTGGCAGGTGATTCCAAAGTGTTCACCAACTGGTTGTGGCGTAGCCGGCAGGTGATTTTTGTTTGATCGGCAGGTGGTTCTGGCGAGTCGAGCAGGTGGTTCCGGCGTGCTCGGCTGGTGCTTCCGGGGTCATTGGCACGGGGTTCTGGCATGTCTGAGAGGTGGTTCCTGCATGCCCGGCAAGTGATTCCGGAGTGTTCGCCAAGTGGTTCTGGCATAGTCGGCAGGTGATTTTGGCATGTCCGGCAGGTGGTTCAGGCGAGTTGAGCAGTTGGTTCCGACGTGCTTGGCAGGTGCTTCCGGCGTCTCCGGCACGTGTTTCTGGCACATCTGACAGGTGGTTCCGTCATGCCCGAAAGGTGATTCCGGTCTGTCCGGTAGGTGGTTCCAGCCTGCACGGCATGTGGTTCTGGTACGTCTCAGAGGTGGTTGCGCATGCCCAACAGGTGATTCCGGACTGTCCTCCACATGGTTCTGGCACGTCTGAGAGGTGGTTCCGGCATGCCCGGCAGGTCATCCCAGAGAGTCCTCCAAGTGGTTCTGGCATAACACGCAGGTGATTTTGGCGTGTCTGGCAGGTTGTTCCGTTGTGCTTGGCAGGTGGTTCAGGCTTGGCCGGCAGGTGGTTCCAGACTGTCCAGGACGTGTTTCCAGCTTCTCCGGCAGGTGGTTCTGCTACGTCTGAGAGGTGGTTCCGCCATGGCTGGCAGGTGATTCCGGACCGTCCCCCAGGTGGTTCTGGCATAGCCAGCAGTTGATATTGGTCTGTCCGGCAGGTGGTTCCAGCGAGTCGAACAGGTGGCTCCGGCGTGCTCGGCAGGTGGTTCCGGTCTGTCTGGTAGGTGATTCCGGCGTGTCCGGCACGTGCTTCCGGCACGTCTGAGATGTGGTTCCGGCATGCGCGACAGGTGATTTCGGAGTGTCCGCCAGGTGGTTCTGGCGTACCCGGCAGGTGATTTTGGCGTGTCCGACAGGTGTTTCTGGCGAGTCGAGCAGGTGGCTCCGGCATGCTCGGCAGGTGCTTCCGGCGTCTCCGGCACGTGGTTCTGTTGTGTCTGAGAGGTGGTTCCGGCATGTCCGGCAGATGATTCCGGAGTGTCCGCCAAGTGGTTCTGGCATACCCGGCTGGTGATTTGGGCATGTCAGGTAGGTGGTTCCGGCGAGTCGAGCAGGTGGCTCCGGCGTGCTCGGCAGGTTGTTCAGACGGGTCTGGCAGGTGTTTTCCGTCTGTTCAGGGTGTGGTTCCAGCATCTCATGCACATGGTTCTGGCACGTCTGAGATGTGGTTCCGGCCGGCCCGACAGGTGTTTCCACAGTGTCCGCCAAGTGGTACTGGCGTAGTTGGCAGGTGATTTTGGCATGACCGGCAGGTGGTTCCAGCAAGCCCGGCAGGTGATTCCGAAGTGTTCCCCAACTGGTTGTGGCGTAGCCGGCAGGTGATTTTGGCGTGTCCGGCAGGTGGTTCTGGCGAGTCGAGCAGGTGGTTCCGGCGTGCTCGGCAGGTGCTTCCGGGGTCATTGGCTCGTGGTTCTGGCATATCTGAGAGGTGGTTCCGGCATGCCCGGCAGGTGTTTCCGGAGTGTTCGCCAAGTGTTTCCGGCGTAGCCGGCAAGTGATTTTGCATGTCCAGCGGTCGTTCCGGCGGGTCGAGCCGGTGGTACCGGCGTGTCCGGCAGGTGGTTCCGGTCTGTCCGGCAGGTGGTTCTGTGGTGTCCGGCACGAGGTTCAGTCTGAGAGGCTGTGCCGGCATGCCCCTCACGTGATTCCGGCTTGTCCCCGAAGTGGTTCTGGCATACCCGGCAGGTGATTTTGGCGTGTCCGGCAGGTGTTTCTGGCGAGTCGAGCAGGTGGCTCCGGCATGCTCGGCAGGTGCTTCCGGCGTCTCCGGCACTTGGTTCTGGTGTGTCTGAGAGCTGGTTCCGGCATGTCCGGCAGATGATTCCGGAGTGTCCGCCAAGTCGTTCTGGCATACCCAGCAGGTGATTTTGGCGTGTCAGGGAGGTGGTACCGGTGAGTCGAGCAGGTGGTTCCGGCGTGCTCAGCAGGTGGTTCAGGCGGTTCTGGCAGGTGGTATCCGTCTGTTCGGGGTGTGGTTCCAGCATCTCATGAACACGTTTCTGGCACGTCTGAGATGTGGTTCCAGCCGGCCCGACAGGTGTTTCCGCAGTGTCCGCCAAGCGGTTCTGGCGTAGTTGGCAGGTGATTTTGGCATGACTGGCAGGTGGTTCCAGCAAGCCTGGCAGGTGATTCCAAAGTGTTCACCAACTGGTTGTGGCGTAGCCGGCAGGTGATTTTTGTGTGATCGGCAGGTGGTTCTGGCGAGTCGAGCAGGTGGTTCCCGCGTGCTCGGCTGGTGCTTCCGGGGTCATTGGCACGGGGTTCTGGCATGTCTGAGAGGTGGTTCCTGCATGCCCGGCAAGTGATTCCGGAGTGTTCGCCAAGTGGTTCTGGCATAGTCGGCAGGTGATTTTGGCATGTCCGGCAGGTGGTTCAGGCGAGTTGAGCAGTTGGTTCCGACGTGCTTGGCAGGTGCTTCCGGCGTCTCCGGCACGTGTTTCTGGCACATCTGACAGGTGGTTCCGGCATGCCCGAAAGGTGATTCCGGTCTGTCCGGTAGGTGGTTCCAGCCTGCACGGCATGTGGTTCTGGTACGTCTCAGAGGTGGTTGCGCATGCCCAACAGGTGATTCCGGACTGTCCGCCACATGGTTCTGGCACGTCTGAGAGGTGGTTCCGGCATGCCCGGCAGGTCATCCCAGAGAGTCCTCCAAGTGGTTCTGGCATAACACGCAGGTGATTTGGCGTGTCTGGCAGGTTGTTCCGTTGTGCTTGGCAGGTGGTTCAGGCTTGGCCGGCAGGTGGTTCCAGACTGTCCAGGACGTGTTTCCAGCTTCTCCGGCAGGTGGTTCTGCTACGTCTGAGAGGTGGTTCCGCCATGGCTGGCAGGTGATTCCGGACCGTCCCCCAGGTGGTTCTGGCATAGCCAGCAGTTGATATTGGCCTGTCCGGCAGGTGGTTCCAGCGAGTCGAACAGGTGGCTCCGGCGTGCTCGGCAGGTGGTTCCGGTCTGTCTGGTAGGTGATTTCGGCGTGTCCGGCACGTGCTTCAGGCACGTCTGAGAGGTGGTTCCGGCATGCGCGACAGGTGATTTCGGAGTGTCCGCCAGGTGGTTCTGGCGTACCCGGCAGGTGATTTTGGCGTGTCCGACAGGTGTTTCTGACGAGTCGAGCAGGTGGCTCCGGCATGCTCGGCAGGTGCTTCCGGCGTCTCCGGCACGTGGTTCTGTTGTGTCTGAGAGGTGGTTCCGGCATGTCCGGCAGATGATTCCGGAGTGTCCGCCAAGTGGTTCTGGCATACCCGGCTGGTGATTTGGGCATGTCAGGTAGGTGGTTCCGGCGAGTCGAGCAGGTGGCTCCGGCGTGCTCGGCAGGTTGTTCAGACGGGTCTGGCAGGTGTTTTCCGTCTGTTCAGGGTGTGGTTCCAGCATCTCATGCACATGGTTCTGGCACGTCTGAGATTTGGTTCCGGCCGGCCCGACAGGTGTTTCCACAGTGTCCGCCAAGTGGTACTGGCGTAGTTGGCAGGTGATTTTGGCATGACCGGCAGGTGGTTCCAGCAAGCCCGGCAGGTGATTCTGAAGTTTTCCCCAACTGGTTGTGGCGTAGCCGGCAGGTGATTTTTGCGTGTCCGGCAGGTGGTTCTGGCGAGTCGAGCAGGTGGTTCCGGCGTGCTCGGCAGGTGCTTCCGGGGTCATTGGCACGTGGTTCTGGCATATCTGATAGGTGGTTCCGGCATGCCCGGCAGGTGATTCCGGAGTGTTCGCCAAGTGTTTCCGGCATAGCCGGCAGGTGATTTTGCATGTCCAGCGGTCGTTCCGGCGGGTCGAGCCGGTGGTTCCGGCGTGTCCGGCAGGTGGTTCCGGTCTGTCCGGCAGGTGGTTCTGTGGTGTCCGGCACGAGGTTCAGTCTGAGAGGCTGTGCCGGCATGCCCCTCACGTGATTCCGGCTTGTCCCCGAAGTGGTGCTGGTGTAGCGGGCAGGTGATTTTGGCGTGTCCGGCAGGTGGTTCAGGCGAGTTGAGCAGGTGGTTGCGACGTGCTCGGCAGGTGCTTCCGGCGTCTCCGGCACGTGTTTCTGGCACATCTGACTGGTGGTTCCGGCATGCCCAAAAGTTGATTCCGGTCTGTCCGGTAGGTGGTTCCGGCGTGCACGGCACGTGGTTCTGGTACGTGTCAGAGGTGGTTGCGTATGCCCAACAGGTGATTCCGGACTGTCCGCCACGTGCTTCTTGCACGTCTGAGAGGTGGTTCCAACGTGCCCGGCAGGTCATTTCGGAGAGTCGTCCAAGTGGTTCTGGCGTAGCCCGCAGGTGATTTTGGCGTGTCCGGCAGGTGGTTCCGCCGTGCTCGGCAGGTGGTTCAGGCATGGCCGTCACGTGGTTCCAGTCTGTCCAGGACGTGTTTCCAGCTTCTCCGGCAGGTGGTTCTGGTACGTCTGAGAGGTGGTTCCGCCATGGCTGGCAGGTGATCCCGGACTGTCGCCCAGGTGGTTCTGGCATAGCCAGCAGTTGATATTGGCCTGTCCGGCAGGTGGTTCCAGCGAGTCAAACAGGTGGCTCCGGCGTTCTTGGCAGGTGGTTCCGGTCTGTCCGGTAGGTGTTTCCGGCGTGTCTGGCACGTGCTTCCGGCACGTCTGAGAGGTGGTTCCGGTATGCGCGGCAGGTGATTCCGTAGTGTCCGACAGGTCGTTCTGGCATACCCGGCAGGTGATTTTGGCGTGTCCGGCAGGTGTTTCTGGCGAGTCGAGCAGGTGGCTCCGGCATGCTCGGCAGGTGCTTCCGGCGTCTCCGGCACTTGGTTCTGGTGTGTCTGAGAGCTGGTTCCGGCATGTCCGGCAGATGATTCCGGAGTGTCCGCCAAGTGGTTCTGGCATACCCAGCAGGTGATTTTCGCATGACCGGCAGTTGGTTCCAGCAAGCCCGGCAGGTGATTCCGAAGTGTTCCCCAACTGGTTGTGGCGTAGCCGGCAGGTGATTTTTGCGTGATCGGCAGGTGGTTCTGGCGAGTCGAGCAGGTGGTTCCGGCGTGCTCGGCAGGTGCTTCCGGGGTCATTGGCACGTGGTTCTGGCATATCTGAGAGGTGGTTCCGGCATGCCCAGCAGGTGATTCCGGAGTGCTCGCCAAGTGTTTCCGGCGTAGCCGGCAGGTGATTTTGCATGTCCAGCGGTCGTTCCGGCGGGTCGAGCCGGTGGTTCCGGCGTGTCCGGCAGGTGGTTCCGGTCTGTCCGGCAGGTGGTTCTGTGGTGTCCGGCACGAGGTTCAGTCTGAGAGGCTGTGCCGGCATGCCCCTCACGTGATTCCGGCTTGTCCCCGAAGTGGTGCTGGTGTAGCGGGCAGGTGATTTTGGCGTGTCCGGCAGGTGGTTCAGGCGAGTTGAGCAGGTGGTTGCGACGTGCTCGGCAGGTGCTTCCGGCGTCTCCGGCACGTGTTTCTGGCACATCTGACTGGTGGTTCCGGCATGCCCAAAAGTTGATTCCGGTCTGTCCGGTAGGTGGTTCCGGCGTGCACGGCACGTTGTTCTGGTACGTGTCAGAGGTGGTTGCGTATGCCCAACAGGTGATTCCGGACTGTCCGCCACGTGCTTCTGGCACGTCTGAGAGGTGGTTCCAACATGCCCGTCAGGTCATTTCGGAGAGTCGTCCAAGTGGTTCTGGCGTAGCCCGCAGGTGATTTTGGCGTGTCCGGCAGGTGGTTCTGCCGTGCTCGGCAGGTGGTTCAGGCATGGCCGTCACGTGGTTTCAGTCTGTCCAGGACGTGTTTCCAGCTTCTCCGGCAGGTGGTTCTGGTACGTCTGAGAGGTGGTTCCGCCATGGCTGGCAGGTGATCCCGGACTGTCCCCCAGGTGGTTCTGGCATAGCCAGCAGTTGATATTGGCCTGTCCGGCAGGTGGTTCCAGCGAGTCGAACAGGTGGCTCCGGCGTGCTCGGCAGGTGGTTCCGGTCTGTCCGGTACGAGATTCCGGCGTTTCCGGCACGTGCTTCCGGCACGTCTGAGAGGTGGTTCCGGCATGCGCGACAGGTGGTTTCGGAGTGTCCGCCAGTTGGTTCTGGCGTATCCGGCAGGTGATTTTGGCGTGTCCGGCAGGTGTTTCTGGCGAGTCGAGCAGGTGGCTCCGGCATGCTCGGCAGGTGCTTCCGGCGTCTCCGGCACTTGGTTCTGGTGTGTCTGAGAGCTGGTTCCGGCATGTCCGGCAGATGATTCCGGAGTGTCCGCCAAGTGGTTCTGGCATACCCAGCAGGTGATTTTGGCGTGTCAGGGAGGTGGTACCGGTGAGTCGAGCAGATGTTTCCGGCGTGCTCAGCAGGTGGTTCAGGCGGTTCTGGCAGGTGGTATCCGTCTGTTCGGGGTGTGGTTCCAGCATCTCATGAACACATTTCTGGCACGTCTGAGATGTGGTTCCAGCCGGCCCGACAGGTGTTTCCGCAGTGTCCGCCAAGCGGTTCTGGCATAGTTGGCAGGTGATTTTGGCATGACTGGCAGGTGGTTCCAGCAAGCCTGGCAGGTGATTGCAAAGTGTTCACCATCTGGTTGTGGCGTAGCCGGCAGGTGATTTTTGCGTGATCGGCAGGTGGTTCTGGCGAGTCGAGCAGGTGGTTCCGGCGTGCTCGGCTGGTGCTTCCGGGGTCATTGGCACGGGGTTCTGGCATGTCTGAGAGGTGGTTCCTGCATGCCCGGCAAGTGATTCCGGAGTGTTCGCCAAGTGGTTCTGGCATAGTCGGCAGGTGATTTTGGCATGTCCGGCAGGTGGTTCAGGCGAGTTGAGCAGGTGGTTCCAACGTGCTTGGCAGTTGCTTCCGGCGTCTCCGGCACGTGTTTCTGGCACATCTGACAGGTGGTTCCGGCATGCCCGAAAGGTGATTCCGGTCTGTCCGGTAGGTGGTTCCAGCCTGCACGGCATGTGGTTCTGGTACGTCTCAGAGGTGGTTGCGCATGCCCAACAGGTGATTCCGGACTGTCCGCCACATGGTTCTGGCACGTCTGAGAGGTGGTTCCGGCATGCCCGGCAGGTCATCCCAGAGAGTCCTCCAAGTGGTTCTGGCATAACACGCAGGTGATTTTGGTGTGTCTGGCAGGTTGTTCCGCCGTGCTCGGCAGGTGGTTCAGGCATGGGCGTCACGTGGTTCCAGTCTGTCCAGGACGTGTTTCCAGCTTCTCCGGCAGGTGGTTCTGGTACGTCTGAGAGGTGGTTCCGCCATGGCTGGCAGGTGATTCCGGACCGTCCCCCAGGTGGTTCTGGCATAGCCAGCAGTTGATATTGGCCTGTCCGGCAGGTGGTTCCAGCGAGTCGGGCAGGTGGCTCCGGCATGCTCGGCAGGTGCTTCCGGCGTCTCCGGCACTTGGTTCTGGTGTATCTGAGAGCTGGTTCCGGCATGTCCGGCAGATGATTCCGGAGTGTCCGCCAAGTGGTTCTGGCATACCCAGCAGGTGATATTCGCATGACCGGAAGGTGGTTCCAGCAAGCCCGGCAGGTGATTCCGAAGTGTTCCCCAACTGGTTGTGGCGTAGCCGGCAGGTGATTTTGGCGTGTCCGGCAGGTGGTTCTGGCGAGTCGAGCAGGTGGTTCCGGCGTGCTCGGCAGGTGCTTCCGGGGTCATTGGCACGTGGTTCTTGCATATCTGAGAGGTGGTTCCGGCATGCCCGGCAGGTGTTTCCGGAGTGTTCGCCAAGTGTTTCCGGCGTAGCCGGCAAGTGATTTTGCATGTCCAGCGGTCGTTCCGGCGGGTCGAGCCGGTGGTACCGGCGTGTCCGGCAGGTGGTTCCGGTCTGTCCGGCAGGTGGTTCTGTGGTGTCCGGCACGAGGTTCAGTCTGAGAGGCTGTGCCGGCATGCCCCTCACGTGATTCCGGCTTTCCCCGAAGTGGTTCTGGCATACCCGGCAGGTGATTTTGGCGTGTCCGGCAGGTGTTTCTGGCGAGTCGAGCAGCTGGCTCCGGCATGCTCGGCAGGTGCTTCCGGCGTCTCCGGCACTTGGTTCTGGTGTGTCTGAGAGCTGGTTCCGGCATGTCCGGCAGATGATTCCGGAGTGTCCGCCAAGTGGTTCTGGCATACCCAGCAGGTGATTTTGGCGTGTCAGGGAGGTGGTACCGGTGAGTCGAGCAGGTGGTTCCGGCGTGCTCAGCAGGTGGTTCAGGCGGTTCTGGCAGGTGGTATCCGTCTGTTCGGGGTGTGGTTCCAGCATCTCATGAACACGTTTCTCTCTCGTCTGAGATGTGGTTCCAGCCGGCCCGACAGGTGTTTCCGCAGTGTCCGCCAAGCGGTTCTGGCGTAGTTGGCAGGTGATTTTGGCATGACTGGCAGGTGGTTCCAGCAAGCCTGGCAGGTGATTCCAAAGTGTTCACCAACTGGTTGTGGCGTAGCCGGCAGGTGATTTTTGCGTGATCGGCAGGTGGTTCTGGCGAGTCGAGCAGGTGGTTCCGGCGTGCTCGGCTGGTGCTTCCGGGGTCATTGGCACGGGGTTCTGGCATGTCTGAGAGGTGGTTCCTGCATGCCCGGCAAGTGATTCCGGAGTGTTCGCCAAGTGGTTCTGGCCTAGTCGGCAGGTGATTTTGGCATGTCCGGCAGGTGGTTCAGGCGAGTTGAGCAGGTGGTTCCGACGAGCTTGGCAGGTGCTTCCGGCGTCTCCGGCACGTGTTTCTGGCACATCTGACAGGTGGTTCCGGCATGCCCGAAAGGTGATTCCGGTCTGTCCGGTAGGTGGTTCCAGCCTGCACGGCATGTGGTTCTGGTACGTGTCAGAGGTGGTTGCGCATGCCCAACAGGTGATTCCGGACTGTCCGCCACATGGTTCTGGCACGTCTGAGAGGTGGTTCCGGCATGCCCGGCAGGTCATCCCAGAGAGTCCTCCAAGTGGTTCTGGCATAACACGCAGGTGATTTTGGCGTGTCTGGCAGGTTGTTCCGTTGTGCTTGGCAGGTGGTTCAGGCTTGGCCGGCAGGTGGTTCCAGACTGTCCAGGACGTGTTTCCAGCTTCTCCGGCAGGTGGTTCTGCTACGTCTGAGAGGTGGTTCCGCCATGGCTGGCAGGTGATTCCGGACCGTCCCCCAGGTGGTTCTGGCATAGCCAGCAGTTGATATTGGCCTGTCCGGCAGGTGGTTCCAGCGAGTCGAACAGGTGGCTCCGGCGTGCTCGGCAGGTGGTTCCGGTCTGTCCGGTAGGTGATTCCGGCGTGTCCGGCACGTGCTTCCGGCACGTCTGAGAGGTGGTTCCGGCATGCGCGACAGGTGATTTCGGAGTGTCCGCCAGGTGGTTCTGGCGTACCCGGCAGGTGATTTTGGCGTGTCATACAGGTGTTTCTGGCGAGTCGAGCAGGTGGCTCCGGCATGCTCTGCAGGTGCTTCCAGCGTCTCCGGCACGTGGTTCTGGTGTGTCTGAGAGCTGGTTCCGGCATGTCCGGCAGATGATTCCGGAGTGTCCGCCAAGTGGTTCTGGCATACCCGGCTGGTGATTTGGGCATGTCAGGTAGGTGGTTCCGGCGAGTCGAGCAGGTGGCTCCGGCGTCCTCGGCAGGTTTTTCAGACGGGTGTGGCAGGTGTTTTCCGTCTGTTCAGGGTGTGGTTCCAGCATCTCATGCACATGGTTCTGGCACGTCTGAGTTGTGGTTCCGGCCGGCCAGACAGGTGTTTCCACAGTGTCCGCCAAGTGGTACTGGCGTAGTTGGCAGGTGATTTTGGCATGACCGGCAGGTGGTTCCAGCAAGCCCGGCAGGTGATTCCGAAGTTTTCCCCAACTGGTTATGGCGTAGCCGGCAGGTGATTTTTGCGTGTCCGGCAGGTGGTTCTGGCGAGTCGAGCAGGTGGTTCCGGCGTGCTCGGCAGGTGCTTCCGGGGTCATTGGCACGTGGTTCTGGCATATCTGAGAGGTGGTTCCGGCATGCCCGGCAGGTGATTCCGGAGTGTTCGCCAAGTGTTTCCGGCGTAGCCGGCAGGTGATTTTGCATGTCCAGCGGTCGTTCCGGCGGGTCGAGCCGGTGGTTCCGGCGTGTCCGGCAGGTGGTTCCGGTCTGTCCGGCAGGTGGTTCTGTGGTGTCCGGCACGAGGTTCAGTCTGAGAGGCTGTGCCGGCATGCCCCTCACGTGATTCCGGCTTGTCCCCGAAGTGGTGCTGGTGTAGCGGGCAGGTGATTTTGGCGTGTCCGGCAGGTGGTTCAGGCGAGTTGAGCAGGTGGTTCCGACGTGCTCGGCAGGTGCTTCCGGCGTCTCCGGAACGTGTATCTGGCACATCTGACTGGTGGTTCCGGCATGCCCAAAAGTTGATTCCGGTCTGTCCGGTAGGTGGTTCCGGCGTGCACGGCACGTGGTTCTGGTACGTCTCAGAGGTGGTTGCGTATGCCCAACAGGTGATTCCGGACTGTCCGCCACGTGCTTCTGGCACGTCTGAGAGGTGGTTCCAACATGCCCGGCAGGTCATTTCGGAGAGTCGTCCAAGTGGTTCTGGCGTAGCCCGCAGGTGATTTTGGCGTGTCCGGCAGGTGTTTCTGGCGAGTCGAGCAGGTGGCTCCGGCATGCTCGGCAGGTGCTTCCGGCGTCTCCGGCACTTGGTTCTGGTGTGTCTGAGAGCTGGTTCCGGCATGTCCGGCAGATGATTCCGGAGTGTCCGCCAAGTGGTTCTGGCACACCCAGCAGGTGATTTTCGCATGACCGGCAGTTGGTTCCAGCAAGCCCGGCAGGTGATTCCGAAGTGTTCCCCAACTGGTTGTGGCGTAGCCGGCAGGTGATTTTTGCGTGTCCGGCAGGTGGTTCTGGCGAGTCGAGCAGGTGGTTCCGGCGTGCTCGGCAGGTGCTTCCGGGGTCATTGGCACGTGGTTCTGGCATATCTGAGAGGTGGTTCCGGCATGCCCGGCAGGTGATTCCGGAGTGCTCGCCAAGTGTTTCCGGCGTAGCCGGCAGGTGATTTTGCATGTCCAGCGGTCGTTCCGGCGGGTCGAGCCGGTGGTTCCGGCGTGTCCGGCAGGTGGTTCCGGTCTGTCCGGCAGGTGCTTCTGTGGTGTCCGGCACGAGGTTCAGTCTGAGAGGCTGTGCCGGTATGCCCCTCACGTGATTCCGGCTTGTCCCCGAATTGGTGCTGGTGTAGCGGGCAGGTGATTTTGGCGTGTCCGGCAGGTGGTTCAGGCGAGTTGAGCAGGTGGTTGCGACGTGCTCGGCAGGTGCTTCCGGCGTCTCCGGCACGTGTTTCTGGCACATCTGACTGGTGGTTCCGGCATGCCCAAAAGTTGATTCCGGTCTGTCCGGTAGGTGGTTCCGGCGTGCACGGCACGTGGTTCTGGTACGTGTCAGAGGTGGTTGCGTATGCCCAACAGGTGATTCCGGACTGTCCGCCACGTGCTTCTGGCACGTCTGAGAGGTGGTTCCAACATGCCCGGCAGGTCATTTCGGAGAGTCGTCCAAGTGGTTCTGGCGTAGCCCGCAGGTGATTTTGGCGTGTCCGGCAGGTGGTTCTGCCGTGCCTGGCAGGTGGTTCAGGCATGGCCGTCACGTGGTTTCAGTCTGTCCAGGACGTGTTTCCAGCTTCTCCGGCAGGTGGTTCTGGTACATCTGAGAGGTGGTTCCGCCATGGCTGGCAGGTGATCCCGGACTGTCCCCCAGGTGGTTCTGGCATAGCCAGCAGTTGATATTGGCCTGTCCGGCAGGTGGTTCCAGCGAGTCGAACAGGTGGCTCCGGCGTGCTCGGCAGGTGGTTCCGGTCTGTCCGGTACGAGATTCTGGCGTTTCCGGCACGTGCTTCCGGCACGTCTGAGAGGTGGTTCCGGCATGCGCGACAGGTGGTTTCGGAGTGTCCGCCAGGTGGTTCTGGCGTATCCGGCAGGTGATTTTGGCGTGTCCGGCAGGTGTTTCTGGCGAGTCGAGCAGGTGGCTCCGGCATGCTCGGCAGGTGCTTCCGGCGTCTCCGGCACTTGGTTCTGGTGTGTCTGAGAGCTGGTTCCGGCATGTCCGGCAGATGATTCCGGAGTGTCCGCCAAGTGGTTCTGGCATACCCAGCAGGTGATTTTGGCGTGTCAGGGAGGTGGTACCGGTGAGTCAAGCAGATGTTTCCGGCGTGCTCAGCTGGTGGTTCAGGCGGTTCTGGCAGGTGGTATCCGTCTGTTCGGGGTGTGGTTCCAGCATCTCATGAACACATTTCTGGCACGTCTGAGATGTGGTTCCAGCCGGCCCGACAGGTGTTTCCGCAGTGTCCGCCAAGCGGTTCTGGCATAGTTGGCAGGTGATTTTGGCATGACTGGCAGGTGGTTCCAGCAAGCCTGGCAGGTGATTGCAAAGTGTTCCCCAACTGGTTGTGGCGTAGCCGGCAGGTGATTTTTGCGTGTCCGGCAGGTGGTTCTGGCGAGTCGAGCAGGTGGTTCCGGCGTGCTCGGCTGGTGCTTCCGGGGTCATTGGCACGGGGTTCTGGCATGTCTGAGAGGTGGTTCCTGCATGCCCGGCAAGTGATTCCGGAGTGTTCGCCAAGTGGTTCTGGCATAGTCGGCAGGTGATTTTGGCATGTCCGGCAGGTGGTTCAGGCGAGTTAAGCAGGTGGTTCCAACGTGCTTCGCAGGTGCTTCCGGCGTCTCCGGCACGTGTTTCTGGCACATCTGACAGGTGGTTCCAGCATGCCCGAAAGGTGATTCCAGTCTGTCCGGTAGGTGGTTCCAGCCTGCACGGCATGTGGTTCTGGTACGTCTCAGAGGTGGTTGCGCATGCCCAACAGGTGATTCCAGACTGTCCGCCACATGGTTCTGGCACGTCTGAGAGGTGGTTCCGGCATGCCCGGCAGGTCATCCCAGAGAGTCCTCCAAGTGGTTCTGGCATAACACGCAGGAGATTTTGGCGTGTCTGGCAGGTTGTTCCGTTGTGCTTGGCAGGTGGTTCAGGCTTGGCCGGCAGGTGGTTCCAGACTGTCCAGGACGTGTTTCCAGCTTCTCCGGCAGGTGGTTCTGCTACGTCTGAGAGGTGGTTCCGCCATGGCTGGCAGGTGACTCCGGACCGTCCCCAGGTGGTTCTGGCATAGCCAGCAGTTGATATTGGCCTGTCCGGCAGGTGGTTCCAGCGAGTCGAACAGGTGGCTCCGGCGTGCTCGGCAGGTGGTGCCAGTCTGTCTGGTAGGTGATTCCGGCGTGTCCGGCACGTGCTTCCGGCACGTCTGAGAGGTGGTTCCGGCATGCGCGACAGGTCATTTCGTAGTGTCCGCCAGGTGGTTCTGGCGTACCCGGCAGGTGATTTTGGCGTGTCCGACAGGTGTTTCTGGCGAGTCGAGCAGGTGGCTCCGGCATGCTCGGCAGGTGCTTCCGGCGTCTCCGGCACGTGGTTCTGGTGTGTCTGAGAGCTGGTTCCGGCATGTCCGGCAGATGATTCCGGAGTGTCCGCCAAGTGGTTCTGGCATACCCGGCTGGTGATTTGGGCATGTCAGGTAGGTGGTTAAGGCGAGTCGAGCAGGTGGCTCCGGCGTGCTCGGCAGGTTGTTCAGACGGGTCTGGCAGGTGTTTTCCGTCTGTTCAGGGTGTGGTTCCAGCATCTCATGCACATGGTTCTGGCACGTCTGAGATGTGGTTCCGGCCGGCCCGACAGGTGTTTCCACAGTGTCCGCCAAGTGGTACTGGCGTAGTTGGCAGGTGATTTTGGCATGACCGGCAGGTGGTTCCAGCAAGCCCGGCAGGTGATTCCGAAGTTTTCCCCAACTGGTTGTGGCGTAGACGGCAGGTGATTTTTGCGTGTCCGGCAGGTGGTTCTGGCGAGTCGAGCAGGTGGTTCCGGCGTGCTCGGCAGGTGCTTCCGGGGTCATTGGCACGTGGTTCTGGCATATCTGAGAGGTGGTTCCGGCATGCCCGGCAGGTGATTCTGGAGTGTTCGCGAAGTGTTTCCGGCGTAGCCGGCAGGTGATTTTGCATGTCCCGCGGTCGTTCCGGCAGGTCGAGCCGGTGGTTCCGGCGTGTCCGGCAGGTGGTTCCGGTCTGTCCGGCAGGTGGTTCTGTGGTGTCCGGCACGAGGTTCAGTCTGAGAGGCTGTGCCGGCATGCCCCTCACGTGATTCCGGCTTGTCCCCGAAGTGGTGCTGGTGTAGCGGGCAGGTGATTTTGGCGTGTCCGGCAGGTGGTTCAGGCGAGTTGAGCAGGTGGTTGCGACGTGCTCGGCAGGTGCTTCCGGCGTCTCCGGCACGTGTTTCTGGCACATCTGACTGGTGGTTCCGGCATGCCCAAAAGTGGATTCCGGTCTGTCCGGTAGGTGGTTCCGGCGTGCACGGCACGTGGTTCTGGTACGTGTCAGAGGTGGTTGCGTATGCCCAACAGGTGATTCCGGACTGTCCGCCACGTGCTTCTGGCACGTCTGAGAGGTGGTTCCAACATGCCCGGCAGGTCATTTCGGAGAGTCGTCCAAGTGGTTCTGGCGTAGCCCGCAGGTGATTTTGGCGTGTCCGGCAGGTGGTTCCGCCGTGCTCGGCAGGTGGTTCAGGCATGGCCGTCACGTGGTTCCAGTCTCTCCAGGACGTGTTTCCAGCTTCTCCGGCAGGTGGTTCTGGTACGTCTGAGAGGTGGTTCTGCCATGGCTGGCAGGTGATCCCGGACTGTCCCCCAGGTGGTTCTGGCATAGCCAGCAGTTGATATTGGCCTGTCCGGCAGGTGGTTCCAGGGAGTCAAACAGGTGGCTCCGGCGTTCTTGGCAGGTGGTTCCGGTCTGTCCGGTAGGTGTTTCCGGCGTGTCTGGCACGTGCTTCCGGCACGTCTGAGAGGTGGTTCCGGCATGCGCGGCAGGTGATTCCGTAGTGTCCGCCAGGTGGTTCTGGCATACCCGGCAGGTGATTTTGGCGTGTCCGGCAGGTGGTTCTGGCGAGTCGAGCAGGTGGTTCCGGCGTGCTCGGCAGGTGCTTCCGGGGTCATTGGCACGTGGTTCTGGCATATCTGAGAGGTGGTTCCGGCATGCCCGGCAGGTGATTCCGGAGTGTTCGCGAAGTGTTTCCGGCGTAGCCGGCAGGTGATTTTGCATGTCCAGCGGTCGTTCCGGCGGGTCGTGCTGGTGGTTCCGGCGTGTCCGGCAGGTGGTTCCGGTCTGTCCGGCAGGTGGTTCTGTGGTGTCCGGCACGAGGTTCAGTCTGGGAGGCTGTGCCGGCATGACCCTCACGTGATTCCGGCTTGTCCCCGAAGTGGTGCTGGTGTAGCGGGCAGGTGATTTTGGCGTGTCCGGCAGGTGGTTCTGGCGAGTCGAGCAGGTGGTTCCGGCGTGCTCGGCAGGTGCTTCCGGGGTCATTGGCACGTGGTTCTGGCATATCTGAGAGGTGGTTCCGGCATGCCCGGCAGGTGATTCCGGAGTGCTCGCCAAGTGTTTCCGGCGTAGCCGGCAGGTGATTTTGCATGTCCAGCGGTCGTTCCGGAGGGTCGAGCCGGTGGTTCCGGCGTGTCCGGCAGGTGGTTCCGGTCTGTCCGGCAGGTGGTTCTGTGGTGTCCGGCACGAGGTTCAGTCTGAGAGGCTGTGCCAGCATGCCCCTCACGTGATTCCGGCTTGTCCCCGAAGTGGTTCTGGCATACCCGGCAGGTGATTTTGGCGTGTCCGGCAGGTGTTTCTGGCGAGTCGAGCAGGTGGCTCCGGCATGCTTGGCAGGTGCTTCCGGCGTCTCCGGCACTTGGTTCTGGTGTGTCTGAGAGCTGGTTCCGGCATGTCTGGCAGATGATTCCGGAGTGTGCGCCAAGTGGTTCTGGCATACCCAGCAGGTGATTTTGGCGTGTCAGGGAGGTGGTACCGGTGAGTCGAGCATTTGGTTCTGGCGTGCTCAGCAGGTGGTTCAGGCGGTTCTGGCAGGTGGTATCCGTCTGTTCGGGGTGTGGTTCCAGCATCTCATGAACACGTTTCTGGCACGTCTGAGATGTGGTTCCAGCCGGCCCGACAGGTGTTTCCGCAGTGTCCGCCAAGCGGTTCTGGCGTAGTTGGCAGGTGATTTTGGCATGACTGGCAGGTGGTTCCAGCAAGCCTGGCAGGTGATTCCAAAGTGTTCACCAACTGGTTGTGGCGTAGCCGGCAGGTGATTTTTGCGTGATCGGCAGGTGGTTCTGGCGAGTCGAGCATGTGGTTCCCGCGTGCTCGGCTGGTGCTTCCGGGGTCATTGGCACGGGGTTCTGGCATGTCTGAGAGGTGGTTCCTGCATGCCCGGCAAGTGATTCCGGAGTGTTCGCCAAGTGGTTCTGGCATAATCGGCAGGTGATTTTGGCATGTCCGGCAGGTGGTTCAGGCGAGTTGAGCAGGTGGTTCCGACGTGCTTGGCAGGTGCTTCCGGCGTCTCCGGCACGTGTTTCTGGCACATCTGACAGGTGGTTCCGGCATGCCCGAAAGGTGATTCCGGTCTGTCCGGTAGGTGGTTCCAGCCTGCACGGCATGTGGTTCTGGTACGTCTCAGAGGTGGTTGCGCATGCCCAACAGGTGATTCCGGACTGTCCGCCACATGGTTCTGGCACGTCTGAGAGGTGGTTCCGGCATGCCCGGCAGGTCATCCCAGAGAGTCCTCCAAGTGGTTCTGGCATAACACGCAGGTGATTTTGGCGTGTCTGGCAGGTTGTTCCGTTGTGCTTGGCAGGTGGTTCAGGCTTGGCCGGCAGGTGGTTCCAGACTGTCCAGGACGTGTTTCCAGCTTCTCCGGCAGGTGGTTCTGCTACGTCTGAGAGGTGGTTCCGCCATGGCTGGCAGGTGATTCCGGACCGTCCCCCAGGTGGTTCTGGCATAGCCAGCAGTTGATATTGGCCTGTCCGGCAGGTGGTTCCAGCGAGTCGAACAGGTGGCTCCGGCGTGCTCGGCAGGTGGTTCCGGTCTCTCTGGTAGGTGATTTCGGCGTGTCCGGCACGTGCTTCAGGCACGTCTGAGAGGTGGTTCCGGCATGCGCGACAGGTGATTTCGGAGTGTCCGCCAGGTGGTTCTGGCGTACCCGGCAGGTGATTTTGGCGTGTCCGACAGGTGTTTCTGACGAGTCGAGCAGGTGGCTCCGGCATGCTCGGCAGGTGCTTCTGGCGTCTCCGGCACGTGGTTCTGTTGTGTCTGAGAGGTGGTTCCGGCATGTCCGGCAGATGATTCCGGAGTGTCCGCCAAGTGGTTCTGGCATACCCGGCTGGTGATTTGGGCATGTCAGGTAGGTGGTTCCGGCGAGTTGAGCAGGTGGGTCCGGCGTGCTCGGCAGGTTGTTCAGACGGGTCTGGCAGGTGTTTTCCGTCTGTTCAGGGTGTGGTTCCAGCATCTCATGCACATGGTTCTGGCACGTCTGAGATGTGGTTCCGGCCGGCCCGACAGGTGTTTCCACAGTGTCCGCCAAGTGGTACTGGCGTAGTTGGCAGGTGATTTTGGCATGACCGGCAGGTGGTTCCAGCAAGCCCGGCAGGTGATTCTGAAGTTTTCCCCAACTGGTTGTGGCGTAGCCGGCAGGTGATTTTTGCGTGTCCGGCAGGTGGTTCTGGCGAGTCGAGCAGGTGGTTCCGGCGTGCTCGGCAGGTGCTTCCGGGGTCATTGGCACGTGGTTCTGGCATATCTGAGAGGTGGTTCCTGCATGCCCGGCAGGTGATTCCGGAGTGTTCGCCAAGTGTTTCCGGCATAGCCGGCAGGTGATTTTGCATGTCCAGCGGTCGTTCCGGCGGGTCGAGCCGGTGGTTCCGGCGTGTCCGGCAGGTGGTTCCGGTCTGTCCGGCAGGTGGTTCTGTGGTGTCCGGCACGAGGTTCAGTCTGAGAGGCTGTGCCGGCATGCCCCTCACGTGATTCCGGCTTGTCCCCGAAGTGGTGCTGGTGTAGCGGGCAGGTGATTTTGGCGTGTCCGGCAGGTGGTTCAGGCGAGTTGAGCAGGTGGTTGCGACGTGCTCGGCAGGTGCTTCCGGCGTCTCCGGCACGTGTTTCTGGCACATCTGACTGGTGGTTCCGGCATGCCCAAAAGTTGATTCCGGTCTGTCCGGTAGGTGGTTCCGGCGTGCACGGCACGTGGTTCTGGTACGTGTCAGAGGTGGTTGCGTATGCCCAACAGGTGATTCCGGACTGTCCGCCACGTGCTTCTGGCACGTCTGAGAGGTGGTTCCAACGTGCCCGGCAGGTCATTTCGGAGAGTCGTCCAAGTGGTTCTGGCGTAGCCCGCAGGTGATTTTGGCGTGTCCAGCATGTGGTTCCGCCGTGCTCGGCAGGTGGTTCAGGCATGGCCGTCACGTGGTTCCAGTCTGTCCAGGACGTGTTTCCAGCTTCTCCGGCAGGTGGTTCTGGTACGTCTGAGAGGTGGTTCCGCCATGGCTGGCAGGTGATCCCGGACTGTCCCCCATGTGGTTCTGGCATAGCCAGCAGTTGATATTGGCCTGTCCGGCAGGTGGTTCCAGCGAGTCAAACAGGTGGCTCCGGCGTTCTTGGCAGGTGGTTCCGGTCTGTCCGGTAGGTGTTTCCGGCGTGTCTGGCACGTGCTTCCGGCACGTCTGAGAGGTGGTTCCGGTATGCGCGGCAGGTGATTCCGTAGTGTCCGACAGGTGGTTCTGGCATACCCAGCAGGTGATATTCGCATGACCGGAAGGTGGTTCCAGCGAGCCCGGCAGGTGATTCCGAAGTGTTCCCCAACTGGTTGTGGCGTAGCCGGCAGGTGATTTTGGCGTGTCCGGCAGGTGGTTCTGGCGAGTCGAGCAGGTGGTTCCGGCGTGCTCGGCAGGTGCTTCCGGGGTCATTGGCACGTGGTTCTGGCATATCTGAGAGGTGGTTCCGGCATGCCCGGCAGGTGTTTCCGGAGTGTTCGCCAAGTGTTTCCGGCGTAGCCGGCAGGTGATTTTGCATGTCCAGCGGTCGTTCCGGCGGGTCGAGCCGGTGGTTCCGGCGTGTCCGGCAGGTGGTTCCGGTCTGTCCGGCAGGTGGTTCTGTGGTGTCCGGCACGAGGTTCAGTCTGAGAGGCTGTGCCGGCATGCCCCTCACGTGATTCCGGCTTTTCCCCGAAGTGGTGCTGGTGTAGCGGGCAGGTGATTTTTGCGTGTCCGGCAGGTGGTTCTGGCGAGTCGAGCAGGTGGTTCCGGCGTGCTCGGCAGGTGCTTCCGGGGTCATTGGCACGTGGTTCTGGCATATCTGAGAGGTGGTTCCGGCATGCCCGGCAGGTGATTCCGGAGTGCTCGCCAAGTGTTTCCGGCGTAGCCGGCAGGTGATTTTGCATGTCCAGCGGTCGTTCCGGAGGGTCGAGCCGGTGGTTCCGGCGTGTCCGGCAGGTGGTTCCGGTCTGTCCGGCAGGTGGTTCTGTGGTGTCCGGCACGAGGTTCAGTCTGAGAGGCTGTGCCGGCATGCCCCTCACGTGATTCCGGCTTGTCCCCGAAGTGGTTCTGGCATACCCGGCAGGTGATTTTGGCGTGTCCGGCAGGTGTTTCTGGCGAGTCGAGCAGGTGGCTCCGGCATGCTCGGCAGGTGCTTCCGGCGTCTCCGGCACTTGGTTCTGGTGTGTCTGAGAGCTGGTTCCGGCATGTCCGGCAGATGATTCCGGAGTGTCCGCCAAGTGGTTCTGGCATACCCAGCAGGTGATTTTGGCGTGTTAGGGATTTGTTACCCGTGAGTAGAGCAGGTGGTTCCGGCGTGCTCAGCAGGTGGTTCAGGCGGTTCTGGCAGGTGGTATCCGTCTGTTCGGGGTGTGGTTCCAGCATCTCATGAACACGTTTCTGGCACGTCTGAGAAGTGGTTCCGGCCGGCCCGACAGGTGTTTCCACAGTGTCCGCCAAGTGGTACTGGCGTAGTTGGCAGGTGATTTTGGCATGACCGGCAGGTGGTTCCAGCAAGCCCGGCAGGTGATTCCGAAGTGTTCCCCAACTGGTTGTGGCGTAGCCGGCAGGTGATTTTTGCGTGTCCGGCAGGTGGTTCTGGCGAGTCGAGCAGGTGGTTCCGGCGTGCTCGGCAGGTGCTTCCGGGGTCATTGGCACGTGGTTCTGGCATATCTGAGAGGTGGTTCCGGCATGCCCGGCAGGTGATTCTGGAGTGTTCGCCAAGTGTTTCCGGCGTAGCCGGCAGGTGATTTTGCATGTCCAGCGGTCGTTCCGGCGGGTCGAGCCGGTGGTTCCGGCGTGTCCGGCAGGTGGTTCCGGTCTGTCCGGCAGGTGGTTCTGGGGTGTCCGGCACGAGGTTCAGTCTGAGAGGCTGTGCCGGCATGCCCCTCACGTGATTCCGGCTTGTCCCCGAAGTGGTGCTGGTGTAGCGGGCAGGTGATTTTGGCGTGTCCGGCAGGTGGTTCAGGCGAGTTGAGCAGGTGGTTGCGACGTGCTCGGCAGGTGCTTCCGGCGTCTCCGGCACGTGTTTCTGGCACATCTGACTGGTGGTTCCGGCATGCCCAAAAGTTGATTCCGGTCTGTCCGGTAGGTGGTTCCGGCGTGCACGGCACGTGGTTCTGGTACGTGTCAGAGGTGGTTGCGTATGCCCAACAGGTGATTCCGGACTGTCCGCCACGTGCTTCTGGCACGTCTGAGAAGTGGTTCCAACGTGCCCGGCAGGTCATTTCGGAGAGTCGTCCAAGTGGTTCTGGCGTAGCCCGCAGGTGATTTTGGCGTGTCCGGCAGGTGGTTCCGCCGTGCTCGGCAGGTGGTTCAGGCATGGCCGTCACGTGGTTCCAGTCTGTCCAGGACGTGTTTCCAGCTTCTCCGGCAGGTGGTTCTGGTACGTCTGAGAGGTGGTTCCGCCATGGCTGGCAGGTGATCCCGGACTGTCCCCCATGTGGTTCTGGCATAGCCAGCAGTTGATATTGGCCTGTCCGGCAGGTGGTTCCAGCGAGTCGTACAGGTGGCTCCGGCGTTATTGGCAGGTGGTTCCGGTCTGTCCGGTAGGTGTTTCCGGCGTGTCTGGCACGTGCTTCCGGCACGTCTGAGAGGTGGTTCCGGCATGCGCGGCAGGTGATTTCGTAGTGTCCGCCAGGTGGTTCTGGCGTACCCGGCAGGTGATTTTGGCGTGTCCGGCAGGTGTTTCTGGCGAGTCGAGCAGGTGGCTCCGGCATGCTCGGCAGGTGCTTCCGGCGTCTTCGGCACTTGGTTCTGGTGTGTCTGAGAGCTGGTTCCGGCATGTCTGGCAGATGATTCCGGAGTGTCCGCCAAGTGGTTCTGGCATACCCAGCAGGTGATTTTCGCATGACCGGCAGGTGGTTCCAGCAAGCCCGGCAGGTGATTCCGAAGTGTTCCCCAACTGGTTGTGGCGTAGCCGGCAGGTGATTTTTGCGTGTCCGGCAGGTGGTTCTGGCGAGTCGAGCAGGTGGTTCCGGCGTGCTCGGCAGGTGCTTCCGGAGTCATTGGCACGTGGTTCTGGCATATCTGAGAGGTGGTTCCGGCATGCCCGGCAGGTGATTCCGGAGTGCTCGCCAAGTGTTTCCGGCGTAGCCGGCAGGTGATTTTGCATGTCCAGCGGTCGTTCCGGAGGGTCGAGCCGGTGGTTCCGGCGTGTCCGGCAGGTGGTTCCGGTCTGTCCGGCAGGTGGTTCTGTGGTGTCCGGCACGAGGTTCAGTCTGAGAGGCTGTGCCGGCATGCCCCTCACGTGATTCCGTCTTGTCCCCGATGTGGTTCTGGCATACCCGGCAGGTGATTTTGGCGTGTCCGGCAGGTGTTTCTGGAGAGTCGAGCAGGTGGCTCCGGCATGCTCGGCAGGTGCTTCCGGCGTCTCCGGCACTTGGTTCTGGTGTGTCTGAGAGCTGGTTCCGGCATGTCCGGCAGATGATTCCGGAGTGTCCGCCAAGTGGTTCTGGCATACCCAGCAGGTGATTTTGGCGTGTCAGGGACGTGGTACCGGTGAGTCGAGCAGGTGGTTCCGGCGTGCTCAGCAGGTGGTTCAGGCGGTTCTGGCAGGTGGTATCCGTCTGTTCGGCGTGTGGTTCCAGCATCTCATGAACACGTTTCTGGCACGTCTGAGATGTGGTTCCAGCCGGCCCGACAGGTGTTTCCGCAGTGTCCGCCAAGCGTTTCTGGCGTAGTTGGCAGGTGATTTTGGCATGACTGGCAGGTGGTTCCAGCAAGCCTGGCAGGTGATTCCAAAGTGTTCACCAACTGGTTGTGGCGTAGCCGGCAGGTGATTTTTGCGTGATCGGCAGGTGGTTCTGGCGAGTCGAGCAGGTGGTTCCGGCGTGCTCGGCTGGTGCTTCCGGGGTCATTGGCACGGGGTTCTGGCATGTCTGAGAGGTGGTTCCTGCATGCCCGGCAAGTGATTCCGGAGTGTTCGCCAAGTGGTTCTGGCATAGTCGGCAGGTGATTTTGGCATGTCCGGCAGGTGGTTCAGGCGAGTTGAGCAGGTGGTTCCAACGTGCTTGGCAGGTGCTTCCGGCGTCTCCGGCACGTGTTTCTGGCACATCTGACAGGTGGTTCCGTCATGCCCGAAAGGTGATTCCGGTCTGTCCGGTAGGTGGTTCCAGCCTGCACGGCATGTGGTTCTGGTACGTCTCAGAGGTGGTTGCGCATGCCCAACAGGTGATTCCGGACTGTCCGCCACATGGTTCTGGCACGTCTGAGAGGTGGTTCCGGCATGCCCGGCAGGTCATCCCAGAGAGTCCTCCAAGTGGTTCTGGCATAACACGCAGGTGATTTTGGCGTGTCTGGCAGGTTGTTCCGTTGTGCTTGGCAGGTGGTTCAGGCTTGGCCGGCAGGTGGTTCCAGACTGTCCAGGACGTGTTTCCAGCTTCTCCGGCAGGTGGTTCTGCTACGTCTGAGAGGTGGTTCCGCCATGGCTGGCAGGTGATTCCGGACCGTCCCCCAGGTGGTTCTGGCATAGCCAGCAGTTGATATTGGCCTGTCCGGCAGGTGGTTCCAGCGAGTCGAACAGGTGGCTCCGGAGTGCTCGGCAGGTGGTTCCGGTCTGTCTGGTAGGTGATTCCGGCGTGTCCGGCACGTGCTTCCGGCACGTCTGAGAGGTGGTTCCAGCATGCGCGACAGGTGATTCCGTAGTGTCCGCCAGGTGGTTCTGGCGTACCCGGAGGGTGATTTTGGCGTGTCCGACAGGTGTTTCTGGCGAGTCGAGCAGGTGGCTCCGGCATGCTCGGCAGGTGCTTCCGGCGTCTCCGGCACGTGGTTCTGTTGTGTCTGAGAGGTGGTTCCGGCATGTCCGGCAGATGATTCCGGAGTGTCCGCCAAGTGGTTCTGGCATACCCGGCTGGTGATTTGGGCATGTCAGGTAGGTGGTTCCGGCGAGTCGAGCAGGTGGCTCCGGCGTGCTCGGCAGGTTGTTCGAACGGGTCTGGCAGGTGTTTTCCGTCTGTTCAGGGTGTGGTTCCAGCATCTCATGCACATGGTTCTGGCACGTCTGAGATGTGGTTCCGGCCGGCCCGACAGGTGTTTCCACAGTGTCCGCCAAGTGGTACTGGCGTAGTTGGCAGGTGATTTTGGCATGACCGGCAGGTGGTTCCAGCAAGCCCGGCAGGTGATTCCGAAGTTTTCCCCAACTGGTTGTGGCGTAGCCGGCAGGTGATTTTTGCGTGACCGGCAGGTGGTTCTGGCGAGTCGAGCAGGTGGTTCCGGCGTGCTCGGCAGGTTGTTCCGGTCTGTCTGGTAGGTGATTCCGGCGTGTCCGGCACGTGCTTCCGGCACGTCTGAGAGGTGGTTCCGGCATGCGCGACAGGTGGTTTCGGAGTGTTCGCCAGGTGGTTCTGGCGTACCCGGCAGGTGATTTTGGCGTGTCCGACATGTGTTTCTGGCGAGTTGAGCAGGTGGCTCCGGAATGCTCGGCAGGTGCTTCCGGCGTCTCCGGCACTTGGTTCTGGTGTGTCTGAGAGCTGGTTCCGGCATGTCCGGCAGATGATTCCGGAGTGTCCGCCAAGCGGTTCTGGCATACCCAGCAGGTGATTTTCGCATGACCAGCAGGTGGTTCCAGCAAGCCCGGCAGGTGATTCCGAAGTGTTCCCCAACTGGTTGTGGCGTAGCCGGCAGGTGATTTTGGCGTGTCCGGCAGTTGGTTCTGGCGAGTCGAGCAGGTGGTTCCGGCGTGCTCGGCAGGTGCTTCCGGGGTCATTGGCACGTGGTTCTGGCATATCTGAGAGGTGGTTCCGGCATGCCCGGCAGGTGATTCCGGAGTGTTCGCCAAGTGTTTCCGGCGTAGCCGGCAGGTGATTTTGCATGTCCAGCGGTCGTTCCGGCGGGTCAAGCCGGTGGTTCCGGCGTGTCCGGCAGGTGGTTCCGGTCTGTCTGGCAGGTGGTTCTGTGGTGTCCGGCACGAGGTTCAGTCTGAGAGGCTGTGCTGGCATGCCCCTCACGTGATTCTGGCTTGTCCCCGAAGTGGTTCTGGCATACCCGGCAGGTGATTTTGGCGTGTCCGGCAGGTGTTTCTGGCGAGTCGAGCAGGTGGCTCCGGCATGCTCGGCAGGTGCTTCCGGCGTCTCCGGCACTTGGTTCTGGTGTGTCTGAGAGCTGGTTCCGGCATGTCCGGCAGATGATTCCGGAGTGTCCGCCAAGTGGTTCTGGCATACCCAGCAGGTGATTTTGGCGTGTCAGGGAGGTGGTACCGGTGAGTCGAGCAGGTGGTTCCGGCGTGCTCAGCAGGTGGTTCAGGCGGTTCTGGCAGGTGGTATCCGTCTGTTCGGGGTGTGGTTCCAGCATCTCATGAACACGTTTCTGGCACGTCTGAGATGTGGTTCCAGCCGGCCCGACAGGTGTTTCCGCAGTGTCCGCCAAGCGGTTCTGGCGTAGTTGGCAGGTGATTTTGGCATGACTGGCAGGTGGTTCCAGCAAGCCTGGCAGGTGATTCCAAAGTGTTCCCCAACTGGTTGTGGCGTAGCCGGCAGGTGATTTTTGCGTGTCCGGCAGGTGGTTCTGGCGAGTCGAGCAGGTGGTTCCAGCGTGCTCGGCAGGTGCTTCCGGGGTCATTGGCACGTGGTTCTGGCATGTCTGAGAGGTGGTTCCGGCATGCCCGGCAGGTGATTCCGGAGTGTTCGCCAAGTGTTTCCGGCGTAGCCGGCAGGTGATTTTGCATGTCCAGCGGTCGTTCCGGCGGGTCGAGCCGGTGGTTCCGGCGTGTCCGGCAGGTGGTTCCGGTCTGTCCGGCAGGTGGTTCTGTGGTGTCCGGCACGAAGTTCAGTCTGAGAGGCTGTGCCAGCATGCCCCTCACGTGATTCCGGCTTGTCCCCGAAGTGGTGCTGGTGTAGCGGGCAGGTGATTTTGGCGTGTCCGGCAGGTGGTTCAGGCGAGTTGATCAGGTGGTTGCGACGTGCTCCGCAGGTGCTTCCGGCGTCTCCGGCACGTGTTTCTGGCACATCTGACTGGTGGTTCCGGCATGCCCAAAAGTGGATTCCGGTCTGTCCGGTAGGTGGTTCCGGCGTGCACGGCACGTGGTTCTGGTACGTGTCAGAGGTGGTTGCGTATGCCCAACAGGTGATTCCGGACTGTCCGCCACGTGCTTCTGGCATGTCTGAGAGGTGGTTCCAACATGCCCGGCAGGTCATTTCGGAGAGTCGTCCAAGTGGTTCTGGCGTAGCCCGCAGGTGATTTTGGCGTGTCCGGCATGTGGTTCCGCCGTGCTCGGCAGGTGGTTCAGGCATGGCCGTCACGTGGTTCCAGTCTGTCCAGGACGTGTTTCCAGCTTCTCCGGCAGGTGGTTCTGGTACGTCTGAGAGGTGGTTCCGCCATGGCTGGCAGGTGATCCCGGACTGTCCCCCAGGTGGTTCTGGCATAGCCAGCAGTTGATATTGGCCTGTCTGGCAGGTTGTTCCAGCGAGTCAAACAGGTGGCTCTGGCGTTCTTGGCAGGTGGTTCCCTTCTGTCCGGTAGGTGTTTCCAGCGTGTCTGGCACGTGCTTCCGGCACGTCTGAGAGGTGGTTCCGGCATGCGCGGCAGGTGATTCCGTAGTGTCCGACAGGTGGTTCTGGCATACCCGGCAGGTGATTTTGGCGTGTCCGGCAGGTGTTTCTGGCGAGTCGAGCAGGTGGCTCCGGCATGCTCGGCAGGTGCTTCCGGCGTCTCCGGCACTTGGTTCTGGTGTGTCTGAGACCTGGTTCCGGCATGTCCGGCAGATGATTCCGGAGTGTCCGCCAAGTGGTTCTGGCATACCCAGCAGGTGATTTTGGCGTGTCAGGGAGGTGGTACCGGTGAGTCGAGCAGGTGGTTCCGGCGTGCTCAGCAGGTGGTTCAGGCGGTTCTGGCAGGTGGTATCCGTCTGTTCGGGGTGTGGTTCCAGCATCTCATGAACACGTTTCTGGCACGTCTGAGATGTGGTTCCAGCCGGCCCGACAGGTGTTTCCGCAGTGTCCGCCAAGCGGTTCTGGCGTAGTTGGCAGGTGATTTTGGCATGACTGGCAGGTGGTTCCAGCAAGCCTGGCAGGTGATTCCAAAGTGTTCCCCAACTGGTTGTGGCGTAGCCGGCAGGTGATTTTTGCGTGTCCGGCAGGTGGTTCTGGCGAGTCGAGCAGGTGGTTCCAGCGTGCTCGGCAGGTGCTTCCGGGGTCATTGGCACGTGGTTCTGGCATATCTGAGAGGTGGTTCCGGCATGCCCGGCAGGTGATTCCGGAGTGTTCGCCAAGTGTTTCCGGCGTAGCCGGCAGGTGATTTTGCATGTCCAGCGGTCGTTCCGGCGGGTCGAGCCGGTGGTTCCGGCGTGTCCGGCAGGTGGTTCCGGTCTGTCCGGCAGGTGGTTCTGTGGTGTCCGGCACGAGGTTCAGTCTGAGAGGCTGTGCCGGCATGCCCCTCACGTGATTCCGGCTTGTCCCCGAAGTGGTGCTGGTGTAGCGGGCAGGTGATTTTGGCGTGTCCGGCAGGTGGTTCAGGCGAGTTGATCAGGTGGTTGCGACGTGCTCCGCAGGTGCTTCCGGCGTCTCCGGCACGTGTTTCTGGCACATCTGACTGGTGGTTCCGGCATGCCCAAAAGTGGATTCCGGTCTGTCCGGTAGGTGGTTCCGGCGTGCACGGCACGTGGTTCTGGTACGTGTCAGAGGTGGTTGCGTATGCCCAACAGGTGATTCCGGACTGTCCGCCACGTGCTTCTGGCATGTCTGAGAGGTGGTTCCAACATGCCCGGCAGGTCATTTCGGAGAGTCGTCCAAGTGGTTCTGGCGTAGCCCGCAGGTGATTTTGGCGTGTCCGGCAGGTGGTTCCGCCGTGCTCGGCAGGTGGTTCAGGCATGGCCGTCACGTGGTTCCAGTCTGTCCAGGACGTGTTTCCAGCTTCTCCGGCAGGTGGTTCTGGTACGTCTGAGAGGTGGTTCCGCCATGGCTGGCAGGTGATCCCGGACTGTCCCCCAGGTGGTTCTGGCATAGCCAGCAGTTGATATTGGCCTGTCCGGCAGGTTGTTCCAGCGAGTCAAACAGGTGGCTCTGGCGTTCTTGGCAGGTGGTTCCGGTCTGTCCGGTAGGTGTTTCCAGCGTGTCTGGCACGTGCTTCCGGCACGTCTGAGAGGTGGTTCCGGCATGCGCGGCAGGTGATTCCGTAGTGTCCGACAGGTGGTTCTGGCATACCCGGCAGGTGATTTTGGCGTGTCCGGCAGGTGTTTCTGGCGAGTCGAGCAGGTGGCTCCGGCATGCTCGGCAGGTGCTTCCGGCGTCTCCGGCACTTGGTTCTGGTGTGTCTGAGAGCTGGTTCCGGCATGTCCGGCAGATGATTCCGGAGTGTCCGCC
This sequence comes from Equus caballus, assembly GCF_041296265.1. NCBI lineage: Eukaryota > Metazoa > Chordata > Mammalia > Perissodactyla > Equidae > Equus > Equus caballus. The sequence continues at coordinate 3,256,089 of NC_091707.1, read as the reverse complement.
AAGTGGTTCTGGCATACCCAGCAGGTGATTTTGGCGTGTCAGGGAGGTGGTACCGGTGAGTCGAGCAGGTGGTTCCGGCGTGCTCAGCAGGTGGTTCAGGCGGTTCTGGCAGGTGGTATCCGTCTGTTCGGGGTGTGGTTCCAGCATCTCATGAACACGTTTCTGGCACGTCTGAGATGTGGTTCCAGCCGGCCCGACAGGTGTTTCCGCAGTGTCCGCCAAGCGGTTCTGGCGTAGTTGGCAGGTGATTTTGGCATGACTGGCAGGTGGTTCCAGCAAGCCTGGCAGGTGATTCCAAAGTGTTCCCCAACTGGTTGTGGCGTAACCGGCAGGTGATTTTTGCGTGTCCGGCAGGTGGTTCTGGCGAGTCGAGCAGGTGGTTCCAGCGTGCTCGGCAGGTGCTTCCGGGGTCATTGGCACGTGGTTCTGGCATATCTGAGAGGTGGTTCCGGCATGCCCGGCAGGTGATTCCGGAGTGTTCGCCAAGTGTTTCCGGCGTAGCCGGCAGGTGATTTTGCATGTCCAGCGGTCGTTCCGGCGGGTCGAGCCGGTGGTTCCGGCGTGTCCGGCAGGTGGTTCCGGTCTGTCCGGCAGGTGGTTCTGTGGTGTCCGGCACGAGGTTCAGTCTGAGAGGCTGTGCCGGCATGCCCCTCACGTGATTCCGGCTTGTCCCCGAAGTGGTGCTGGTGTAGCGGGCAGGTGATTTTGGCGTGTCCGGCAGGTGGTTCAGGCGAGTTGATCAGGTGGTTGCGACGTGCTCCGCAGGTGCTTCCGGCGTCTCCGGCACGTGTTTCTGGCACATCTGACTGGTGGTTCCGGCATGCCCAAAAGTGGATTCCGGTCTGTCCGGTAGGTGGTTCCGGCGTGCACGGCACGTGGTTCTGGTACGTGTCAGAGGTGGTTGCGTATGCCCAACAGGTGATTCCGGACTGTCCGCCACGTGCTTCTGGCACGTCTGAGAGGTGGTTCCAACATGCCCGGCAGGTCATTTCGGAGAGTCGTCCAAGTGGTTCTGGCGTAGCCCGCAGGTGATTTTGGCGTGTCCGGCAGGTGGTTCCGCCGTGCTCGGCAGGTGGTTCAGGCATGGCCGTCACGTGGTTCCAGTCTGTCCAGGACGTGTTTCCAGCTTCTCCGGCAGGTGGTTCTGGTACGTCTGAGAGGTGGTTCCGCCATGGCTGGCAGGTGATCCCGGACTGTCCCCCAGGTGGTTCTGGCATAGCCAGCAGTTGATATTGGCCTGTCCGGCAGGTTGTTCCAGCGAGTCAAACAGGTGGCTCCGGCGTTCTTGGCAGGTGGTTCCGGTCTGTCCGGTAGGTGTTTCCAGCGTGTCTGGCACGTGCTTCCGGCACGTCTGAGAGGTGGTTCCGGCATGCGCGGCAGGTGATTCCGTAGTGTCCGACAGGTGGTTCTGGCATACCCGGCAGGTGATTTTGGCGTGTCCGGCAGGTGTTTCTGGCGAGTCGAGCAGGTGGCTCCGGCATGCTCGGCAGGTGCTTCCGGCGTCTCCGGCACTTGGTTCTGGTGTGTCTGAGAGCTGGTTCCGGCATGTCCGGCAGATGATTCCGGAGTGTCCGCCAAGTGGTTCTGGCATACCCAGCAGGTGATTTTGGCGTGTCAGGGAGGTGGTACCGGTGAGTCGAGCAGGTGGTTCCGGCGTGCTCAGCAGGTGGTTCAGGCGGTTCTGGCAGGTGGTATCCGTCTGTTCGGGGTGTGGTTCCAGCATCTCATGAACACGTTTCTGGCACGTCTGAGATGTGGTTCCAGCCGGCCCGACAGGTGTTTCCGCAGTGTCCGCCAAGCGGTTCTGGCGTAGTTGGCAGGTGATTTTGGCATGACCGGCAGGTGGTTCCAGCAAGCCCGGCAGGTGATTCCGAAGTGTTCCCCAACTGGTTGTGGCCTAGCCGGCAGGTGATTTTTGCGTGTCCGGCAGGTGGTTCTGGCGAGTCGAGCAGGTGGTTCCGGCGTGCACGGCAGGTGCTTCCGGAGTCATTGGCACGTGGTTCTGGCATATCTGAGAGGTGGTTCCGGCATGCCCGGCAGGTGATTCCGGAGTGCTCGCCAAGTGTTTCCGGCGTAGCCAGCAGGTGATTTTGCATGTCCAGCGGTCGTTCCGGAGGGTCGAGCCGGTGGTTCCGGCCTGTCCGGCAGGTGGTTCCGGTCTGTCCGGCAGGTGGTTCTGTGGTGTCCGGCACGAGGTTCAGTCTGAGAGGCTGTGCCGGCATGCCCCTCACGTGATTCCGGCTTGTCCCCGAAGTGGTTCTGGCATACCCGGCAGGTGATTTTGGCGTGTCCGGCAGGTGTTTCTGGCAAGTCGAGCAGGTGGCTCCGGCATGCTCGGCAGGTGCTTCCGGCGTCTCCGGCACTTGGTTCTGGTGTGTCTGAGAGCTGGTTCCGGCATGTCCGGCAGATGATTCCGGAGTGTGCGCCAAGTGGTTCTGGCATGCCCAGCAGGTGATTTTGGCGTTTCAGGGAGGTGGTACCGGTGAGTCGAGCAGGTGGTTCCGGCGTGCTCAGCAGGTGGTTCAGGCGGTTCTGGCAGGTGGTATCCGTCTGTTCGGGGTGTGGTTCCAGCATCTCATGAACACGTTTCTGGCACGTCTGAGATGTGGTTCCAGCCGGCCCGACAGGTGTTTCCGCAGTGTCCGCCAAGCGGTTCTGGCGTAGTTGGCAGGTGATTTTGGCATGACTGGCAGGTGGTTCCAGCGAGCCTGGCAGGTGATTCCAAAGTGTTCACCAACTGGTTGTGGCGTAGCCGGCAGGTGATTTTTGCGTGATCGGCAGGTGGTTCTGGCGAGTCGAGCAGGTGGTTCCGGCGTGCTCGGCTGGTGCTTCCGGGGTCATTGGCACGGGGTTCTGGCATGTCTGAGAGGTGGTTCCTGCATGCCCGGCAAGTGATTCCGGAGTGTTCGCCAAGTGGTTCTGGCATAGTCGGCAGGTGATTTTGGCATGTCCGGCAGGTGGTTCAGGCGAGTTGAGCAGGTGGTTCCAACGTGCTTGGCAGGTGCTTCCGGCGTCTCCGGCACGTGTTTCTGGCACATCTGACAGGTGGTTCCGGCATGCCCGAAAGGTGATTCCGGTCTGTCCGGTAGGTGGTTCCAGCCTGCACAGCATGTGGTTCTGGTACGTGTCAGAGGTGGTTGCGCATGCCCAACAGGTGATTCCGGACTGTCCGCCACATGGTTCTGGCACGTCTGAGAGGTGGTTCCGGCATGCCCGGCAGGTCATCCCAGAGAGTCCTCCAAGTGGTTCTGGCATAACACGCAGGTGATTTTGGCGTGTCTGGCAGGTTGTTCCGTTGTGCTTGGCAGGTGGTTCAGGCTTGGCCGGCAGGTGGTTCCAGACTGTCCAGGACGTGTTTCCAGCTTCTCCGGCAGGTGGTTCTGGTACGTCTGAGAGGTGGTTCCGCCATGGCTGGCAGGTGATTCCGGACCGTCCCCCAGGTGGTTCTGGCATAGCCAGCAGTTGATATTGGCCTGTCCGGCAGGTGGTTCCAGTGAGTCGAACAGGTGGCTCCGGCGTGCTCGGCAGGTGGTTCCGGTCTGTCCGGTAGGTGATTCCGGCGTGTCCGGCACGTGCTTCCGGCACGTCTGAGAGGTGGTTCCGGCATGCGCGACAGGTGATTTCGGAGTGTCCGCCAGGTGATTCTGGCGTACCCAGCAGGTGATTTTGGCGTGTCCGACAGGTGTTTCTGGCGCGTCGAGCAGGTGGCTCCGGCATGCTCGGCAGGTGCTTCCGGCGTCTCCGGCACGTGGTTCTGGTGTGTCTGAGAGCTGGTTCCGGCATGTCCGGCAGATGATTCCGGAGTGTCCGCCAAGTGGTTCTGGCATACCTGGCTGGTGATTTGGGCATGTCAGGTAGGTGGTTCCGGCGAGTCGAGCAGGTGGCTCCGGCGTGCTCGGCAGGTTGTTCAGACGGGTCTGGCAGGTGTTTTCCGTCTGTTCAGGGTGTGGTTCCAGCATCTCATGCACATGGTTCTGGCACGTCTGAGATGTGGTTCCGGCCGGCCCGACAGGTGTTTCCACAGTGTCCGCCAAGTGGTACTGGCGTAGTTGGCAGGTGATTTTGGCATGACCGGCAGGTGGTTCCAGCAAGCCCGGCAGGTGATTCCGAAGTTTTCCCCAACTGGTTGTGGCGTAGCCGGCAGGTGATTTTTGCGTGTCCGGCAGGTGGTTCTGGCGAGTCGAGCAGGTGGTTCCGGCGTGCTCGGCAGGTGCTTCCGGGGTCATTGGCACGTGGTTCTGGCATATCTGAGAGGTGGTTCCGGCATGCCCGGCAGGTGATTCTGGAGTGTTCGCGAAGTGTTTCCGGCGTAGCCGGCAGGTGATTTTGCATGTCCAGCGGTCGTTCTGGCGGGTCGAGCCGGTGGTTCCGGCGTGTCCGGCAGGTGGTTCCGATCTGTCCGGCAGGTGGTTCTGTGGTGACCGGCACGAGGTTCAGTCTGAGAGGCTGTGCCGGCATGCCCCTCACGTGATTCCGGCTTGTCCCCGAAGTGGTGCTGGTGTAGCGGGCAGGTGATTTTGGCGTGTCCGGCAGGTGGTTCAGGCGAGTTGAGCAGGTGGTTGCGACGTGCTCGGCAGGTGCTTCCGGCGTCTCCGGCACGTGTTTCTGGCACATCTGACTGGTGGTTCCGGCATGCCCAAAAGTTGATTCCGGTCTGTCCGGTAGGTGGTTCCGGCGTGCACGGCACGTTGTTCTGGTACGTGTCAGAGGTGGTTGCGTATGCCCAACAGGTGATTCCGGACTGTCCGCCACGTGCTTCTGGCACGTCTGAGAGGTGGTTCCAACATGCCCGGCAGGTCATTTCGGAGAGTCGTCCAAGTGGTTCTGGCGTAGCCCGCAGGTGATTTTGGCGTGTCCGGCAGGTGGTTCCGCCGTGTTCGGCAGGTGGTTCAGGCATGGCCGTCACGTGGTTCCAGTCTGTCCAGGACGTGTTTCCAGCTTCTCCGGCAGGCGGTTCTGGTACGTCTGAGAGGTGGTTCCGCCATGGCTGGCAGGTGATCCCGGACTGTCCCCCAGGTGGTTCTGGCATAGCCAGCAGTTGATATTGGCCTGTCCGGCAGGTGGTTCCAGCGAGTCGAACAGGTGGCTCCGGCGTTCTTGGCAGGTGGTTCCGGTCTGTCCGGTAGGTGTTTCCGGCGTGTCTGGCACGTGCTTCCGGCACGTCTGAGAGGTGGTTCCTGCATGCGCGGCAGGTGATTCCGTAGTGTCCGCCAGGTGGTTCTGGCATACCCGGCAGGTGATTTTGGCGTGTCCGGCAGGTGTTTCTGGCGAGTCGTGCAGGTGGCTCCGGCATGCTCGGCAGGTGCTTCCGGCGTCTCCGGCACTTGGTTCTGGTGTGTCTGAGAGCTGGTTCCGGCATGTCCGGCAGATGATTCCGGAGTGTCCGCCAAGTGGTTCTGGCATACCCAGCAGGTGATTTTGGCGTGTCAGGGAGGTGGTACCGGTGAGTCGAGCAGGTGGTTCCGGCGTGCTCAGCAGGTGGTTCAGGCGGTTCTGGCAGGTGGTATCCGTCTGTTCGGGGTGTGGTTCCAGCATCTCATGAACACGTTTCTGGCACGTCTGAGATGTGGTTCCAGCCGGCCCGACAGGTGTTTCCGCAGTGTCCGCCAAGCGGTTCTAGCGTAGTTGGCAGGTGATTTTGGCATGACTGGCAGTTGGTTCCAGCAAGCCTGGCAGGTGATTCCAAAGTGTTCACCAACTGGTTGTGGCGTAGCCGGCAGGTGATTTTTGCGTGATCGGCAGGTGGTTCTGGCGAGTCGAGCAGGTGGTTCCGGCGTGCTCGGCTGCTGCTTCCGGGTTCATTGGCACGGGGTTCTGGCATGTCTGAGAGGTGGTTCCTGCATGCCCGGCAAGTGATTTCGGAGTGTTCGCCAAGTGGTTCTGGCATAGTCGGCAGGTGATTTTGGCATGTCCGGCAGGTGGTTCAGGCGAGTTGAGCAGGTGGTTCCAACGTGCTTGGCAGGTGCTTCCGGCGTCTCCGGCACGTGTTTCTGGCACATCTGACAGGTGGTTCCGGCATGCCCGTCAGGTGATTCCGGAGTGTTCGCCACTTGTATCCGGTGTAGCCGGCAGGTGATTTTGCATGTCAAGCGGTCGTTCCGGCTGGTCGAGCCGGTGGTTCCGGCGTGTCCGGCAGGTGGTTCCGGTCTGTCCGGCAGGTGGTTCTGTGGTGTCCGGCACGAGGTTCAGTCTGAGAGGCTGTGCCGGCATGCCCCTCACGTGATTCCGGCTTGTCCCCGAAGTGGTGCTGGTGTAGCGGGCAGGTGATTTTGGCGTGTCCGGCAGGTGGTTCAGGCGAGTTGAGCAGGTGGTTCCAACGTGCTTGGCAGGTGCTTCCGGCGTCTCCGGCACGTGTTTCTGGCACATCTGACAGGTGGTTCCGGCATGCCCGAAAGGTGATTCCCGTCTGTCCGGTAGGTGGTTCCAGCCTGCACGGCATGTGGTTCTGGTACGTCTCAGAGGTGGTTGCGCAAGCCCAACTGGTGATTCCGGACTGTCCACCACATGGTTCTGGCACGTCTGAGAGGTGGTTCCGGCATGCCTGGCACGTCATCCCAGAGAGTCCTCCAAGTGGTTCTGGCATAACACACAGGTGATTTTGACGTGTCTGGCAGGTTGTTCCGTTGTGCTTGGCAGGTGGTTCAGGCTTGGCCGGCAGGTGGTTCCAGACTGTCCAGGACGTGTTTCCAGCTTCTCCGGAAGGTGGTTCTGGTACGTCTGAGAGGTGTTTCCGCAATGGCTGGCAGGTTATTCCGGACTGTCCGCCACGTGCTTCTGGCACGTCTGAGAGGTGGTTCCAACAAGCCCGGCAGGTCATTTCGGAGAGTCGTCTAAGTGGTTCTGGCGTAGCCCGCAGGTGATTTTGGCGTGTCCGGCAGGTGGTTCCTCCGTGCTCGGCAGGTGGTTCAGGCATGGCCATCACGTGGTTCCAGTCTGTCCAGGTCGTGTTTCCAGCTTCTCCGGCAGGTGGTTCTGGTACGTCTGAGAGGTGGTTCCGCCATGGCTGGCAGGTGATCCCGGACTGTCCCCCAGGTGGTTCTGGCATAGCCAGCAGTTGATATTGGCCTGTCCGGCAGGTGGTTCCAGCGAGTCGAACAGGTGGCTCCGGCGTGCTCGGCAGGTGGTTCCGGTCTGTCCGGTAGGTGATTCCGGCGTGTCCGGCACGTGCTTCCGGCACGTCTGTGAGCTGGTTCCGGCATGTCCAGCAGATGATTCCGGAGTGTCCGCCAAGTGGTTCTGGCATACCCGGCTGGTGATTTGGGCATGTCAGGCAGGTGGTTGCGGCGAGTCGAGCAGGTGGATCTGGCGTGCTCGGCAGGTTGTTCAGACGGGTCTGGCAGGTGTTTTCCGTCTGTTCGGGGTGTGGTTCCAGCATCTCATGCACATGGTTCTGGCACGTCTGAGAAGTGGTTCCGTCATGCCCGGCAGGTCATCGCAGAGAGTCCTCCAACTGTTTCTGGCATAACACGCAGGTGATTTTGGCGTGTCTGGCAGGTTGTTCCGTTGTGCTTGGCAGGTGGTTCAGGCTTGGCCGGCAGGTGGTTCCAGACTGTCCAGGACGTGTTTCCAGCTTCTCCGGCAGGTGGTTCTGCTACGTCTGAGAGGTGGTTCCGCCATGGCTGGCAGGTGATCCCAGACTGTACCCCAGGTGGTTCTGGCATAGCCAGCAGTTGATATTGGCCTGTCCGGCAGGTGGTTCCAGCGAGTCGAACAGGTGGCTCCGGCGTGCTCGGCAGGTGGTTCCGGTCTGTCCGGTAGGTGATTCCGGCGTGTCCGGCACTTCTTCCGGCACGTCTGAGAGGTGGTCCCGGCATGCGCGACAGGTGATTTTGGCGTGTCCGGCAGGTGTTTCTGGCGACTCGAGCAGGTGGCTCCGGCGTGCTCGGCAGGTGCTTCCGGCGTCTCCGGCACTTGGTTCTGGTGTGTCTGAGAGCTGGTTCCGGCATGTCCGGCAGATGATTCCGGAGTGTCCGCCAAGTGGTTCTGGCATACCCGGCTGGTGATTTGGGCATGTCAGGTAGGTGGTTCCGGCGAGTCGAGCAGGTGGCTCCGGCGTGCTCGGCAGGTTGTTCAGACGGGTCTGGCAGGTGTTTTCCGTCTCTTCGGTTTGTGGTTCCAGCATCTCATGCACATGGTTCTGGCTCGTCTGAGATGTGGTTCCGGCCGGCCCGACAGGTGTTTCCACAGTGTCCGCCAAGTGGTACTGGCGTAGTTGGCAGGTGATTTTGGCATGACCGGCATGTGGTTAAAGCAAGCCCGGCAGGTGATTCCGAAGTGTTCCCCAACTGGTTGTGGCGTAGCCGGCAGGTGATTTCTGCGTGTCCGGAAGGTGGTTCTTGCGAGTCGAGCAGGTGGTTCCGCCGTGCTCGGCAGGTGGTTCAGTCATGGCCGTCACGTGGTTCCAGTCTGTCCAGGACGTGTTTCCAGCTTCTCCGGCAGGTGGTTCTGGTACGTCTGAGAGGTGGTTCCGCCATGGCTGGCAGGTGATCCCGGACTGTCCCCCAGGTGGTTCTGGCATAGCCAGCAGTTGATATTGGCCTGTCCGGCAGGTGGTTCCAGCGAGTCGTACAGGTGGCTCCGGCGTTCTTGGCAGGTGGTTCCGGTCTGTCCGGTAGGTGATTCCGGCGTGTACGGCACGTGCTTCCGGCACGTCTGAGAGGTGGTTCCGGCATGCGCGACAGGTGGTTTCGGAGCGTCCGCCAGGTGGTTCTGGCGTACCCGGCACGTGATTTTGGCGTGTCCGGCAGGTGTTTCTGGCGAGTCGAGCAGGTGGCTCCGGCGTGCTCGGCAGGTGGTTCAGACGGGTCTGGCAGGTGTTTTCCGTCTGTTCAGGGTGTGGTTCCAGCATCTCATGCACATGGTTCTGGCTCCTCTGAGATGTGGTTCCAGCCGGCCCGACAGGTGTTTCCACAGTGTCCGCCAAGTGGTACTGGCGTAGTTGGCAGGTGATTTTGGCATGACCGGCAGGTGGTTCCAGCAAGCCCGGCAGGTGATTCCGAAGTGCTCCCCAACTGGTTGTGGCGTAGCCGGCAGGTGATTTCTGCGTGTCCGGCAGGTGGTTCTGGCGAGTCGAGCAGGTGGTTCCGGCGTGCTCGGCAGGTGCTTCCGGGGTCATTGGCACGTGGTTCTGGCATATCTGAGAGGTGGTTCCTTCATGCCCGGCAGGTGATTCCGGAGTGTTCGCCAAGTGTTTCCGGGGTAGCCAGCAGGTGATTTTGCATGTCCAGCGGTCGTTCCGGCGGGTCGAGCCGGTGGTTCCGGCGTGTCCGGCAGGTGGTTCCGGTCTGTCCGGCAGGTGGTTCTGTGGTGTCCGGCACGAGGTTCAGTCTGAGAGGCTGTGCCGGCATGCCCCTCACGTGATTCCGGCTTGTCCCCGAAGTGGTGCTGGTGTAGCGGGCAGGTGATTTTGGCGTGTCCGGCAGGTGGTTCAGGCGAGTTGAGCAGGTGGTTGCGACGTGCTCGGCAGCTGCTTCCGGCGTCTCCGGCACGCGTTTCTGGCACATCTGACTGGTGGTTCCGGCATGCCCAAAAGTTGATTCCGGTCTGTCCGGTAGGTGGTTCCGGCGTGCACGGCACGTGCTTCTGGTACGTTTCAGAGGTGGTTGCGTATGCCGAACAGGTGATTCCGGACTGTCCGCCACGTGCTTCTGGCATGTCTGAGAGGTGGTTCCAACATGCCCGGCAGGTCATTTCGGAGAGTCGTCCAAGTGGTTCTGGCGTAGCCCGCTGGTGATTTTGGCGTGTCGATCAGGTGGTTCCGCCGTGCTCGGCAGGTGGTTCAGGCATGGCCGTCACGTGGTTCCAGTCTGTCCAGGACGTGTTTCCACCTTCTCCGGCAGGTGGTTCTGGTACGTCTGAGAGGTGGTTCCGCCATGGCTGGCAGGTGATCCCGGACTTTCCCCCAGGTGGTTCTGGCATAGCCAGCAGTTGATATTGGCCTGTCCGGCAGGTGGTTCCAGCGAGTCGAACAGGTGGCTCCGGCGTTCTTGGCAGGTGGTTCCGGTCTGTCCGGTAGGTGTTTCCGGCGTGTCTGGCACGTGCTTCCGGCGCGTCTGAGAGGTGGATCTGGCATCCGCGGCAGGTGATTCCGCAGTGTCCGCCAGGTGGTTCTGGCATACCCGGCAGGTGATTTTGGCGTTTCCGGCAGGTGTTTCTGGCGAGTCGAGAAGGTAGCTCCGGCATGCTCGGCTGGTGCTTCCGGCATCTCCGGCACTTGGTTCTGGTGTGTCTGAGAGCTGGTTCCGGCATGTCCGGCAGATGATTCCGGAGTGTCCGCCAAGTGGTTCTGGCATACCCAGCAGGTGATTTTGGCGTGTCAGGGAGGTGGTACCGGTGAGTCGAGCAGGTGGTTCCGGCGTGCTCAGCAGGTGGTTCAGGCGGTTCTGGCAGGTGGTATCCGTCTGTTCGGGGTGTGGTTCCAGCATCTCATGAACACGTTTCTGGCACGTCTGAGATGTGGTTCCAGCCGGCCCGACAGGTGTTTCCGCAGTGTGTGCCAAGCGGTTCTGGCGTAGTTGGCAGGTGATTTTGGCATGACTGGCAGGTGGTTCCAGCAAGCCTGGCAGGTGATTCCAAAGTGTTCACCAACTGGTTGTGGCGTAGCCGGCAGGTGATTTTTGCGTGATCGGCAGGTGGTTCTGGCGAGTCGAGCAGGTGGTTCCGGCGTGCTCGGCTGGTGCTTCCGGGGTCATTGGCACGGGGTTCTGGCATGTCTGAGAGGTGGTTCCTGCATGCCCGGCAAGTGATTCCGGAGTGTTCGCCAAGTGGTTCTGGCATAGTCGGCAGGTGATTTTGGCATGTCCGGCAGGTGGTTCAGGCGAGTTGAGCAGGTGGTTCCAACGTGCTTGGCAGGTGCTTCCGGCGTCTCCGGCACGTGTTTCTGGCACATCTGACAGGTGGTTCCGGCATGCCCGAAAGGTGATTCCGGTCTGTCCGGTAGGTGATTCCAGCCGGCACGGCATGTGGTTCCGGTACGTCTCAGAGGTGGTTGCGCATGCCCACCAGGTGATTCCGGACTGTCCGCCACATGGTTCTGGCATGTCTGAGAGGTGGTTCCGGCATGCCCGGCAGGTCATCCCAGAGAGTCCTCCAAGTGGTTCTGGCATAGCACGCAGGTGATTTTGGCGTGTCTTGCAGGTTGTTCCGTCGTGCCTGGCAGGTGGTTCAGGCTTGGCCGGCAGGTGGTTCCAGACTGTCCAGGACGTGTTTCCAGCTTCTCCGGCAGGTGGTTCTGGTACGTCTGAGAGGTGGTTCCGCCATGGCTGGCAGGTGATTCCGGACCGTCCCCCAGGTGGTTCTGGCATAGCCAGCAGTTGATATTGGCCTGTCCGGCAGGTGGTTCCAGCGAGTCGAACAGGTGGCTCCGGCATGCTCGGCAGGTGGTTCCGGTCTGTCCCGTAGGTGATTCCGGCGTGTCCGGCACCTGCTTCCGGCACGTCTGAGAGGTGGTTCCGGCATGCGCGACAGGTGATTTCGGAGTGTCCGCCAGGTGGTTCTGGCGTACCCGGCAGGTGATTCTGGCGTGTCCGGCAGGTGTTTCTGGCGAGTCGAGCAGGTGGCTCCGGCATTCTCGGCAGGTGCTTGCGGCGTCACCGGCACGTGGTTCTGGTGTGTCTGAGAGCTGGTTCCGGCATGTCTGGCAGATGATTCCGGAGTGCCCGCCAAGTGGTTCTGGCATACCCAGCTGGTGATTTTGGCATGTCAGGTAGGAGGTTCCGGCGAGTCAAGCAGGTGGCTCCGGCGTGCTCGGCAGTTTGTTCAGACGGGTCTGGCAGGTGTTTTCCGTCTGTTCGGGGTGTGGTTCCAGCATCTCATGCACATGGTTCTGGCACGTCTGAGATGTGGTTCCGGCCGGCCCGACAGGTGTATCCATAGTGTCCGCCAACTGGTACTGGCGTAGTTGGCAGGTGATTTTGGCATGAAAGGCAGGTGGTTCCAACAAGCACGGCAGGTGATTCCGAAGTGATCCCCAACTGGTTGTGGCGTAGCCGGCAGGTGATTTTTGCGTGTCCGGCAGGTGGTTCTGGCGAGTCGAGCAGGTGGTTCCGGCGTGCTCGGCAGGTGCTTCCGGGGTCATTGGCACGTGGTTCTGGCATATCTGAGAGGTGGTTCCGGCATGCCCGGCAGGTGATTCCGGAGTGCTCGCCAAGTGTTTCCGGCGTAGCCGGCAGGTGATTTTGCATGTCCAGCGGTCGTTCCGGAGGGTCGAGCCGGTGGTTCCGGCGTGTCCGGCAGGTGGTTCCGGTCTGTCCGGCAGGTGGTTCTGTGGTGTCCGGCACGAGGTTCAGTCTGAGAGGCTGTGCCGGCATGCCCCTCACGTGATTCCGGCTTGTCCCCGAAGTGGTGCTGGTGTAGCGGGCAGGTGATTTTGGCGTGTCCGGCAGGTGGTTCAGGCGAGTTGAGCAGGTGGTTGCGACGTGCTCGGCAGGTGCTTCCGGCGTCTCCGGCACGTGTTTCTGGCACATCTGACTGGTGGTTCCGGCATGCCCAAAAGTTGATTCCGGTCTGTCCGGTAGGTGGTTCCGGCGTGCACGGCACGTGGTTCTGGTACGTGTCAGAGGTGGTTGCGTATGCCCAACAGGTGATTCCGGACTGTCCGCCACGTGCTTCTGGCACGTCTGAGAGGTGGTTCCAACGTGCCCGGCAGGTCATTTCGGAGAGTCGTCCAAGTGGTTCTGGCGTAGCCCGCAGGTGATTTTGGCGTGATCGGCAGGTGGTTCTGGCGAGTCGAGCAGGTGGTTCCGGCGTGCTCGGCTGGTGCTTCCGGGGTCATTGGCACGGGGTTCTGGCATTTCTGAGAGGTGGTTCCTGCATGCCCGGCAAGTGATTCCGGAGTGTTCGCCAAGTGGTTCTGGCATAGTCGGCAGGTGATTTTGGCATGTCCGGCAGGTGGTTCAGGCGAGTTGAGCAGGTGGTTCCAACGTGCTTGGCAGGTGCTTCCGGCGTCTCCGGCACGTGTTTCTGGCACATCTGACAGGTGGTTCCGGCATGCCCGAAAGGTGATTCCGGTCTGTCCGGTAGGTGGTTCCAGCCTGCACGGCATTTGGTTCTGGTACGTCTCAGAGGTGGTTGCGCATGCCCAACAGGTGATTCCGGACTGTCCTCCACATGGTTCTGGCACGTCTGAGAGGTGGTTCCGGCATGCCCGGCAGGTCATCCCAGAGAGTCCTCCAAGTGGTTCTGGCATAACACGCAGGTGATTTTGGCGTGTCCGGCAGGTGGTTCCGCCGTGCTCGGCATGTGGTTCAGGCATGGGCGTCACGTGGTTCCAGTCTGTCCAGGACGTGTTTCCAGCTTCTCCGCCAGGTGGTTCTGGTACGTCTGAGAGGTGGTTCCGCCATGGCTGGCAGGTGATCCCGGACTGTCCCCCAGGTGGTTCTGGCATAGCCAGCAGTTGATATTGGCCTGTCCGGCAGGTGGTTCCAGCGAGTCGAACAGGTGGCTCCGGCGTTCTTGGCAGGTGGTTCCGGTCTGTCCGGTAGGTGTTTCCGGCGTGTCTGGCACGTGCTTCCGGCGCGTCTGAGAGGTGGTTCCGGCATGCGCGGCAGGTGATTCCGTAGTGTCCGCCAGGTGGTTCAGGCATACCCGGCAGGTGATTCTGGCGTGTCCGGCAGGTGTTTCTGGCGAGTCGAGCAGGTGGCTCCAGCATGCTCGGCAGGTGCTTCCGGCGTCTCCGGCACTTGGTTCTGGTGTGTCTGAGAGCTGGTTCCGGCATGTCCGGCAGATGATTCCGGAGTGTCCGCCAAGTGGTTCTGGCATACCCAGGAGGTGATTTTGGCGTGTCAGGTACGTGGTACCGGTGAGTCGAGCAGGTGGTTCCGGCGTGCTCAGCAGGTGGTTCAGGCGGTTCTGGCAGGTGGTATCCGTCTGTTCGGGGTGTGGTTCCAGCATCTCATGAACACGTTTCTGCCACGTCTGAGATGTGGTTCCAGCCGGCCCGACAGGCGTTTCCGCAGTGTCCGCCAAGCGGTTCTGGCGTAGTTGGCAGGTGATTTTGGCATGACTGGCAGGTGGTTCCAGCAAGCCTGGCAGGTGATTCCAAAGTGTTCCCCAACTGGTTGTGGCGTAGCCGGCAGGTGATTCTTGCGTGCCCGGCAGTTGCTTCCGGCGTCTCCGGCACTTGGTTCTGGTGTGTCTCAGAGCTGGTTCCGGCATGTCCGGCAGATGATTCCGGAGTGTCCGACAAGTGGTTCTGGCATACCTAGCAGGTGATTTTGGCGTGTCAGGGAGGTGGTACCGGTGAGTCGAGCAGGTGGTTCCGGCGTGCTCAGCAGGTGGTTCAGGCGGTTCTGGCAGGTGGTATCCGTGTGTTCGGGGTGTGGTTCCAGCATCTCATGAACACGTTTCTGGCACGTCTGAGATGTGGTTCCAGCCAGCCCGACAGGTGTTTCCGCAGTGTCCGCCAAGCGGTTCTGGCGTAGTTGGCAGGTGATTTTGGCATGACTGGCAGGTGGTTCCAGCAAGCCTGGCAGGTGATTCCAAAGTGTTCACCAGCTGGTTGTGGCGTAGCCGGCAGGTGATTTTTGCGTGATCGGCAGGTGGTTCTGGCGAGTCGAGCAGGTGGTTCCGGCGTGCTCGGCTGGTGCTTCCGGGGTCATTGGCACGGGGTTCTGGCATGTCTGAGAGGTGGTTCCTGCATGCCCGGCAAGTGATTCCGGAGTGTTCGCCAAGTGGTTCTGGCATAGTCGGCAGGTGATTTTGGCATGTCCGGCAGGTGGTTCAGGCGAGTTGAGCAGGTGGTTCCAACGTGCTTGGCAGGTGCTTCCGGCGTCTCCGGCACGTGTTTCTGGCACATCTGACAGGTGGTTCCGGCATGCCCGAAAGGTGATTCCGGTCTGTCCGGTAGGTGGTTCCAGCCTGCACGGCATGTGGTTCTGGTACGTCTCAGAGGTGGTTGCGCATGCCCAACAGGTGATTCCGGACTGTCCGCCACATGGTTCTGGCACGTCTGAGAGGTGGTTCCGGCATGCCCGGCAGGTCATCCCAGAGAGTCCTCCAAGTGGTTCTGGCATAACACGCAGGTGATTTTGGCGTGTCTGGCAGGTTGTTCCGTTGTGCTTGGCAGGTGGTTCAGGCTTGGCCGGCAGGTGGTTCCAGACTGTCCAGGACGTGTTTCCAGCTTCTCCGGCAGGTGGTTCTGGTACGTCTGAGAGGTGGTTCCGCCATGGCTGGCAGGTGATTCCGGACCGTCCCCCAGGTGGTTCTGGCATAGCCAGCAGTTGATATTGGCCTGTCCGGCAGGTGGTTCCAGCGAGTCGAACAGGTGGCTCCGGCGTGCTCGGCAGGTGGTTCCGGTCTGTCCGGTAGGTGATTCCGGCGTGTCCGGCACGTACTTCCGGCACGTCTGAGAGGTGGTTCCGGCATGCGCGACAGGTGATTTCGGAGTGTCCGCCAGGTGGTTCTGGCGTACCCGGCAGGTGATTTTGGCGTGTCCGGCAGGTGTTTCTGGCGAGTCGAGCAGGTGGCTCCGGCATGCTCGGCAGGTGCTTCCGGCGTCTCCGGCACGTGGTTCTGGTGTGTCTGAGAGCTGGTTCCGGCATGTCCGGCAGATGATTCCGGAGTGTCCGCCAAGTGGTTCTGGCATACCCGGCTGGTGATTTGGGCATGTCAGGTAGGTGGTTCCGGCGAGTCGAGCAGGTGGCTCCGGCGTGCTCGGCAGGTTGTTCAGACGGGTCTGGCAGGTGTTTTCCGTCTGTTCGGGGTGTGGTTCCAGCATCTCATGCACATGGTTCTGGCACGTCTGAGATGTGGTTCCGGCCGGCCCGACAGGTGTTTCCACAGTGTCCGCCAAGTGGTACTGGCGTAGTTGGCAGGTGATTTTGGCATGAAAGGCAGGTGGTTCCAGCAAGCCCGGCAGGTGATTCCGAAGTGTTCCCCAACTGGTTGTGGCGTAGCCGGCAGGTGATTTTTGCGTGTCCGGCAGGTGGTTCTGGCGAGTCGAGCAGGTGTTTCCTGCATGCTCGGCAGGTGCTTCCGGGGTCATTGGCACGTGGTTCTGGCATATCTGAGAGGTGGTTCCGGCATGCCCGGCAGGTGATTCCGGAGTGTTCGCCAAGTGTTTCCGGCGTAGCCGGCAGGTGATTTTGCATGTCCCGCGGTCGTTCCGGCGGGTCGAGCCGGTGGTTCCGGCGTGTCCGGCAGGTGGTTCCGGTCTGTCCGGCAGGTGGTTCTGTGGTGTCCGGCACGAGGTTCAGTCTGAGAGGCTGTGCCGGCATGCCCCTCACGTGATTCCGGCTTGTCCCCGAAATGGTGCTGGTGTAGCGGGCAGGTGATTTTGGCGTGTCCGGCAGGTGGTTCAGGCGAGTTGAGCAGGTGGTTGCGACGTGCTCGGCAGGTGCTTCCGGCGTCTCCGGCACGTGTTTCTGGCACATCTGACTGGTGGTTCCGGCATGCCCAAAAGTTGATTCCGGTCTGTCCGGTAGGTGGTTCCGGCGTGCACGGCACGTGGTTCTGGTACGTGTCAGAGGTGGTTGCGTATGCCCAACAGGTGATTCCGGACTGTCCGCCACGTGCTTCTGGCACGTCTGAGAGGTGGTTCCAACGTGACCGGAAGGTCATTTCGGAGAGTCGTCTAAGTGGTTCTGGCGTAGCCCGCAGGTGATTTTGGCGTGTCCGGCAGGTGGTTCCGCCGTGCTCGGCAGGTGGTTCAGGCATGGCCGTCACGTGGTTCCAGTCTGTCCAGGACGTGTTTCCAGCTTCTCCGGCAGGTGGTTCTGGTACGTCTGAGAGGTGGTTCCGCCATGGCTGGCAGGTGATCCCGGACTGTCCCCCAGGTGGTTCTGGCATAGCCAGCAGTTGATATTGGCCTGTCCGGCAGGTGGTTCCAGCGAGTCGAACAGGTGGCTCCGGCGTTCTTGGCAGGTGGTTCCGGTCTGTCCGGAAGGTGTTTCCGGCGTGTCTGGCACGTGCTTCCGGCACGTCTGAGAGGTGGTTCCGGCATGCGCGGCAGGTGATTCCGTAGTGTCCGACAGGTGGTTCTGGCATACCCGGCAGGTGATTTTGGCGTGTCCGGCAGGTGTTTCTGGCGAGTCGAGCAGGTGGCTCCGGCATGCTCGGCAGGTGCTTCCGGCGTCTCCGGCACTTGGTTCTGGTGTGTCTGAGAGCTGGTTCCGGCATGTCCGGCAGATGATTCCGGAGTGTCCGCCAAGTGGTTCTGGCATACCCAGCAGGTGATTTTCGCATGACCGGCAGGTGGTTCCAGCAAGCCCGGCAGGTGATTCCGAAGTGTTCCCCAACTGGTTGTGGCGCAGCCGGCAGGTGATTTTTGCGTGTCCGGCAGGTGGTTCTGGCTAGTCGAGCAGGTGGTTCCGGCGTGCTCGGCAGGTGCTTCCGGGGTCATTGGCACGTGGTTCTGGCATATCTGAGAGGTGGTTCCGGCATGCCCGGCAGGCGATTCTGGAGTGTTCGCCAAGTGTTTCCGGCGTAGCCGGCAGGTGATTTTGCATGTCCAGCGGTCGTTCCGGCGGGTCGAGCCGGTGGTTCCGGCGTGTCCGGCAGGTGGTTCCGGTCTGTCCGGCAGGTGGTTCTGTGGTGTCTGGCACGAGGTTCAGTCTGAGAGGCTGTGCCGGCATGCCCCTCACGTGATTCCGGCTTGTCCCCGAAGTGGTGCTGGTGTAGCGGGCAGGTGATTTTGGCGTGTCCGGCAGGTGGTTCAGGCGAGTTGAGCAGGTGGTTGCGACGTGCTCGGCAGGTGCTTCCGGCGTCTCCGGCACGTGTTTCTGGCACATCTGACTGGTGGTTCCGGCATGCCCAAAAGTTGATTCCGGTCTGTCCGGTAGGTGGTTCCGGCGTGCACGGCACGTGGTTCTGGTACGTGTCAGAGGTGGTTGCGTATGCCCAACAGGTGATTCCGGACTGTCCGCCACGTGCTTCTGGCACGTCTGAGAGGTGGTTCCAACATGCCCGGCAGGTCATTTCGGAGAGTCGTCCAAGTGGTTCTGGCGTAGCCCGCAGGTGATTTTGGCGTGTCCGGCAGGTGGTTCTGCCGTGCTCGGCAGGTGGTTCAGGCATGGCCGTCACGTGGTTTCAGTCTGTCCAGGACGTGTTTCCAGCTTCTCCGGCAGGTGGTTCTGGTACGTCTGAGAGGTGGTTCCGCCATGGCTGGCAGGTGATCCCGGACTGTCCCCCAGGTGGTTCTGGCATAGCCAGCAGTTGATATTGGCCTGTCCGGCAGGTGGTTCCAGCGAGTCGAACAGGTGGCTCCGGCGTGCTCGGCAGGTGGTTCCGGTCTGTCCGGTAGGAGATTCCGGCGTTTCCGGCACGTGCTTCCGGCACGTCTGAGAGGTGGTTCCGGCATGCGCGACAGGTGGTTTCGGAGTGTCCGCCAGGTTGTTCTGGCGTACCCGGCAGGTGATTTTGGCGTGTCCGGCAGGTGTTTCTGGCGAGTCGAGCAGGTGGCTCCGGCATGCTCGGCAGGTGCTTCCGGCGTCTCCGGCACTTGGTTCTGGTGTGTCTGAGAGCTGGTTCCGGCATGTCCGGCAGACGATTCCGGAGTGTCCGCCAAGTGGTTCTGGCATACCCAGCAGGTGATTTTGGCGTGTCAGTGAGGTGGTACCGGTGAGTCGAGCAGGTGGTTCCGGCGTGCTCAGCAGTTGGTTCAGGCGGTTCTGGCAGGTGGTATCCGTCTGTTCGGGGTGTGGTTCCAGCATCTCATGAACACGTTTCTGGCACGTCTGAGATGTGGTTCCAGCCGGCCCGACAGGTGTTTCCGCCGTGTCCGCCAAGCGGTTCTGGCGTAGTTGGCAGGTGATTTTGGCATGACTGGCAGGTGGTTCCAGCAAGCCTGGCAGGTGATTCCAAAGTGTTCACCAACTGGTTGTGGCGTAGCCGGCAGGTGATTTTTGCGTGATCGGCAGGTGGTTCTGGCGAGTCGAGCAGGTGGTTCTGGCGTGCTCGGCTGGTGCTTCCGGGGTCATTGGCACGGGGTTCTGGCATGTCTGAGAGGTGGTTCCTGCATGCCCGGCAAGTGATTCCGGAGTGTTCGCCAAGTGGTTCTGGCATAGTCGGCAGGTGATTTTGGCATGTCCGGCAGGTGGTTCAGGCGAGTTGAGCAGGTGGTTCCAACGTGCTTGGCAGGTGCTTCCGGCGTCTCCGGCACGTGTTTCTGGCACATCTGACAGGTGGTTCCGGCATGCCCGAAACGTGATTCCGGTCTGTCCGGTAGGTGGTTCCAGCCTGCACGGCATGTGGTTCTGGTACGTCTCAGAGGTGGTTGCGCATGCCCAACAGGTGATTCCGGACTGTCCGCCACATGGTTCTGGCACGTCTGAGAGTTGGTTCCGGCATGCCCGGCAGGTCATCCCAGAGAGTCCTCCAAGTGGTTCTGGCATAACACGCAGGTGATTTTGGCGTGTCTGGCAGGTTGTTCCGTTGTGCTTGGCAGGTGGTTCAGGCTTGGCCGGCAGGTGGTTCCAGACTGTCCAGGACGTGTTTCCAGCTTCTCCGGCAGGTGGTTCTGGTACGTCTGAGAGGTGGTTCCGCCATGGCTGGCAGGTGATTCCGGACCGTCCCCCAGGTGGTTCTGGCATAGCCAGCAGTTGATATTGGCCTGTCCGGCAGGTGGTTCCAGCGAGTCGAACAGGTGGCTCCGGCGTGCTCGGCAGGTGGTTCCGGTCTGTCCGGTAGGTGATTCCGGCGTGTCCGGCACGTGCTTCCGGCACGTCTGAGAGGTGGTTCCGGCATGCGCGACAGGTGATTTCGGAGTGTCCGCCAGGTGGTTCTGGCGTACCCGGCAGGTGATTTTGGCGTGTCATACAGGTGTTTCTGGCGAGTCGAGCAGGTGGCTCCGGCATGCTCGGCAGGTGCTTCCGGCGTCTCCGGCACGTGGTTCTGGTGTGTCTGAGAGCTGGTTCCGGCATGTCCGGCAGATGATTCCGGAGTGTCCGCCAAGTGGTTCTGGTATACCCGGCTGGTGATTTGGGCATGTCAGGTAGGTGGTTCCGGCGAGTCGAGCAGGTGGCTCCGGCGTGCTCGGCAGGTTGTTCAGACGGGTCTGGCAGGTGTTTTCCGTCTGTTCGGGGTGTGGTTCCAGCATCTCATGCACATGGTTCTGGCGCGTCTGAG
This sequence comes from Equus caballus, assembly GCF_041296265.1. NCBI lineage: Eukaryota > Metazoa > Chordata > Mammalia > Perissodactyla > Equidae > Equus > Equus caballus. The sequence continues at coordinate 3,236,028 of NC_091707.1, read as the reverse complement.
ATGTGGTTCCGGCCGGCCCGACAGGTGTTTCCACAGTGTCCGCCAAGTGGTACTGGCGTAGTTGGCAGGTGATTTTGGCATGAAAGGCAGGTGGTTCCAGCAAGCCCGGCAGGTGATTCCGAAGTGTTCCCCAACTGGTTGTGGCGTAGCCGGCAGGTGATTTTTGCGTGTCCGGCAGGTGGTTCTGGCGAGTCGAGCAGGTGGTTCCTGCATGCTCGGCAGGTGCTTCCGGGGTCATTGGCACGTGGTTCTGGCATATCTGAGAGGTGGTTCCGGCATGCCCGGCAGGTGATTCCGGAGTGTTCGCCAAGTGTTTCCGGCGTAGCCGGCAGGTGATTTTGCATGTCCCGCGGTCGTTCCGGCGGGTCGAGCCGGTGGTTCCAGCGTGTCCGGCAGGTGGTTCTGGTCTGTCCGGCAGGTGGTTCTGTGGTGTCCGGCACGAGGTTCAGTCTGAGAGGCTGTGCCGGCATGCCCCTCACGTGATTCCGGCTTGTCCCCGAAGTGGTGCTGGTGTAGCGGGCAGGTGATTTTGGCGTGTCCGTCAGGTGGTTCAGGCGAGTTGAGCAGGTGGTTGCGACGTGCTCGGCAGGTGCTTCCGGCGTCTCCGGCACGTGTTTCTGGCACATCTGACTGGTGGTTCCGGCATGCCCAAAAGTTGATTCCGGTCTGTCCGGTAGGTGGTTCCGGCGTGCACGGCACGTGGTTCTGGTACGTGTCAGAGGTGGTTGCGTATGCCCAACAGGTGATTCCGGACTGTCCGCCACGTGCTTCTGGCACGTCTGAGAGGTGGTTCCAACGTGACCGGAAGGTCATTTCGGAGAGTCGTCTAAGTGGTTCTGGCGTAGCCCGCAGGTGATTTTGGCGTGTCCGGCAGGTGGTTCCGCCGTGCTCGGCAGGTGGTTCAGGCATGGCCGTCACGTGGTTCCAGTCTGTCCAGGACGTGTTTCCAGCTTCTCCGGCAGGTGGTTCTGGTACGTCTGAGAGGTGGTTCCGCCATGGCTGGCAGGTGATCCCGGACTGTCCCCCAGGTGGTTCTGGCATAGCCAGCAGTTGATATTGGCCTGTCCGGCAGGTGGTTCCAGCGAGTCGAACAGGTGGCTCCGGCGTTCTTGGCAGGTGGTTCCGGTCTGTCCGGAAGGTGTTTCCGGCGTGTCTGGCACGTGCTTCCGGCACGTCTGAGAGGTGGTTCCGGCATGCGCGGCAGGTGATTCCGTAGTGTCCGACAGGTGGTTCTGGCATACCCGGCAGGTGATTTTGGCGTGTCCGGCAGGTGTTTCTGGCGAGTCGAGCAGGTGGCTCCGGCATGCTCGGCAGGTGCTTCCGGCGTCTCCGGCACTTGGTTCTGGTGTGTCTGAGAGCTGGTTCCGGCATGTCCGGCAGATGATTCCGGAGTGTCCGCCAAGTGGTTCTGGCATACCCAGCAGGTGATTTTCGCATGACCGGCAGGTGGTTCCAGCAAGCCCGGCAGGTGATTCCGAAGTGTTCCCCAACTGGTTGTGGCGCAGCCGGCAGGTGATTTTTGCGTGTCCGGCAGGTGGTTCTGGCTAGTCGAGCAGGTGGTTCCGGCGTGCTCGGCAGGTGCTTCCGGGGTCATTGGCACGTGGTTCTGGCATATCTGAGAGGTGGTTCCGGCATGCCCGGCAGGCGATTCTGGAGTGTTCGCCAAGTGTTTCCGGCGTAGCCGGCAGGTGATTTTGCATGTCCAGCGGTCGTTCCGGCGGGTCGAGCCGGTGGTTCCGGCGTGTCCGGCAGGTGGTTCCGGTCTGTCCGGCAGGTGGTTCTGTGGTGTCTGGCACGAGGTTCAGTCTGAGAGGCTGTGCCGGCATGCCCCTCACGTGATTCCGGCTTGTCCCCGAAGTGGTGCTGGTGTAGCGGGCAGGTGATTTTGGCGTGTCCGGCAGGTGGTTCAGGCGAGTTGAGCAGGTGGTTGCGACGTGCTCGGCAGGTGCTTCCGGCGTCTCCGGCACGTGTTTCTGGCACATCTGACTGGTGGTTCCGGCATGCCCAAAAGTTGATTCCGGTCTGTCCGGTAGGTGGTTCCGGCGTGCACGGCACGTGGTTCTGGTACGTGTCAGAGGTGGTTGCGTATGCCCAACAGGTGATTCCGGACTGTCCGCCACGTGCTTCTGGCACGTCTGAGAGGTGGTTCCAACATGCCCGGCAGGTCATTTCGGAGAGTCGTCCAAGTGGTTCTGGCGTAGCCCGCAGGTGATTTTGGCGTGTCCGGCAGGTGGTTCTGCCGTGCTCGGCAGGTGGTTCAGGCATGGCCGTCACGTGGTTTCAGTCTGTCCAGGACGTGTTTCCAGCTTCTCCGGCAGGTGGTTCTGGTACGTCTGAGAGGTGGTTCCGCCATGGCTGGCAGGTGATCCCGGACTGTCCCCCAGGTGGTTCTGGCATAGCCAGCAGTTGATATTGGCCTGTCCGGCAGGTGGTTCCAGCGAGTCGAACAGGTGGCTCCGGCGTGCTCGGCAGGTGGTTCCGGTCTGTCCGGTAGGAGATTCCGGCGTTTCCGGCACGTGCTTCCGGCACGTCTGAGAGGTGGTTCCGGCATGCGCGACAGGTGGTTTCGGAGTGTCCGCCAGGTTGTTCTGGCGTACCCGGCAGGTGATTTTGGCGTGTCCGGCAGGTGTTTCTGGCGAGTCGAGCAGGTGGCTCCGGCATGCTCGGCAGGTGCTTCCGGCGTCTCCGGCACTTGGTTCTGGTGTGTCTGAGAGCTGGTTCCGGCATGTCCGGCAGACGATTCCGGAGTGTCCGCCAAGTGGTTCTGGCATACCCAGCAGGTGATTTTGGCGTGTCAGTGAGGTGGTACCGGTGAGTCGAGCAGGTGGTTCCGGCGTGCTCAGCAGTTGGTTCAGGCGGTTCTGGCAGGTGGTATCCGTCTGTTCGGGGTGTGGTTCCAGCATCTCATGAACACGTTTCTGGCACGTCTGAGATGTGGTTCCAGCCGGCCCGACAGGTGTTTCCGCCGTGTCCGCCAAGCGGTTCTGGCGTAGTTGGCAGGTGATTTTGGCATGACTGGCAGGTGGTTCCAGCAAGCCTGGCAGGTGATTCCAAAGTGTTCACCAACTGGTTGTGGCGTAGCCGGCAGGTGATTTTTGCGTGATCGGCAGGTGGTTCTGGCGAGTCGAGCAGGTGGTTCTGGCGTGCTCGGCTGGTGCTTCCGGGGTCATTGGCACGGGGTTCTGGCATGTCTGAGAGGTGGTTCCTGCATGCCCGGCAAGTGATTCCGGAGTGTTCGCCAAGTGGTTCTGGCATAGTCGGCAGGTGATTTTGGCATGTCCGGCAGGTGGTTCAGGCGAGTTGAGCAGGTGGTTCCAACGTGCTTGGCAGGTGCTTCCGGCGTCTCCGGCACGTGTTTCTGGCACATCTGACAGGTGGTTCCGGCATGCCCGAAACGTGATTCCGGTCTGTCCGGTAGGTGGTTCCAGCCTGCACGGCATGTGGTTCTGGTACGTCTCAGAGGTGGTTGCGCATGCCCAACAGGTGATTCCGGACTGTCCGCCACATGGTTCTGGCACGTCTGAGAGGTGGTTCCGGCATGCCCGGCAGGTCATCCCAGAGAGTCCTCCAAGTGGTTCTGGCATAACACGCAGGTGATTTTGGCGTGTCTGGCAGGTTGTTCCGTTGTGCTTGGCAGGTGGTTCAGGCTTGGCCGGCAGGTGGTTCCAGACTGTCCAGGACGTGTTTCCAGCTTCTCCGGCAGGTGGTTCTGGTACGTCTGAGAGGTGGTTCCGCCATGGCTGGCAGGTGATTCCGGACCGTCCCCCAGGTGGTTCTGGCATAGCCAGCAGTTGATATTGGCCTGTCCGGCAGGTGGTTCCAGCGAGTCGAACAGGTGGCTCCGGCGTGCTCGGCAGGTGGTTCCGGTCTGTCCGGTAGGTGATTCCGGCGTGTCCGGCACGTGCTTCCGGCACGTCTGAGAGGTGGTTCCGGCATGCGCGACAGGTGATTTCGGAGTGTCCGCCAGGTGGTTCTGGCGTACCCGGCAGGTGATTTTGGCGTGTCATACAGGTGTTTCTGGCGAGTCGAGCAGGTGGCTCCGGCATGCTCGGCAGGTGCTTCCGGCGTCTCCGGCACGTGGTTCTGGTGTGTCTGAGAGCTGGTTCCGGCATGTCCGGCAGATGATTCCGGAGTGTCCGCCAAGTGGTTCTGGTATACCCGGCTGGTGATTTGGGCATGTCAGGTAGGTGGTTCCGGCGAGTCGAGCAGGTGGCTCCGGCGTGCTCGGCAGGTTGTTCAGACGGGTCTGGCAGGTGTTTTCCGTCTGTTCGGGGTGTGGTTCCAGCATCTCATGCACATGGTTCTGGCGCGTCTGAGATGTGGTTCCGGCCGGCCCGACAGGTGTTTCCACAGTGTCCGCCAAGTGGTACTGGCGTAGTTGGCAGGTGATTTTGGCATGAAAGGCAGGTGGTTCCAGCAAGCCCGGCAGGTGATTCCGAAGTGTTCCCCAACTGGTTGTGGCGTAGCCGGCAGGTGATTTTTGCGTGTCCGGCAGGTGGTTCTGGCGAGTCGAGCAGGTGGTTCCTGCATGCTCGGCAGGTGCTTCCGGGGTCATTGGCACGTGGTTCTGGCATATCTGAGAGGTGGTTCCGGCATGCCCGGCAGGTGATTCCGGAGTGTTCGCCAAGTGTTTCCGGCGTAGCCGGCAGGTGATTTTGCATGTCCCGCGGTCGTTCCGGCGGGTCGAGCCGGTGGTTCCAGCGTGTCCGGCAGGTGGTTCTGGTCTGTCCGGCAGGTGGTTCTGTGGTGTCCGGCACGAGGTTCAGTCTGAGAGGCTGTGCCGGCATGCCCCTCACGTGATTCCGGCTTGTCCCCGAAGTGGTGCTGGTGTAGCGGGCAGGTGATTTTGGCGTGTCCGTCAGGTGGTTCAGGCGAGTTGAGCAGGTGGTTGCGACGTGCTCGGCAGGTGCTTCCGGCGTCTCCGGCACGTGTTTCTGGCACATCTGACTGGTGGTTCCGGCATGCCCAAAAGTTGATTCCGGTCTGTCCGGTAGGTGGTTCCGGCGTGCACGGCACGTGGTTCTGGTACGTGTCAGAGGTGGTTGCGTATGCCCAACAGGTGATTCCGGACTGTCCGCCACGTGCTTCTGGCACGTCTGAGAGGTGGTTCCAACGTGACCGGAAGGTCATTTCGGAGAGTCGTCTAAGTGGTTCTGGCGTAGCCCGCAGGTGATTTTGGCGTGTCCGGCAGGTGGTTCCGCCGTGCTCGGCAGGTGGTTCAGGCATGGCCGTCACGTGGTTCCAGTCTGTCCAGGACGTGTTTCCAGCTTCTCCGGCAGGTGGTTCTGGTACGTCTGAGAGGTGGTTCCGCCATGGCTGGCAGGTGATCCCGGACTGTCCCCCAGGTGGTTCTGGCATAGCCAGCAGTTGATATTGGCCTGTCCGGCAGGTGGTTCCAGCGAGTCGAACAGGTGGCTCCGGCGTTCTTGGCAGGTGGTTCCGGTCTGTCCGGAAGGTGTTTCCGGCGTGTCTGGCACGTGCTTCCGGCACGTCTGAGAGGTGGTTCCGGCATGCGCGGCAGGTGATTCCGTAGTGTCCGACAGGTGGTTCTGGCATACCCGGCAGGTGATTTTGGCGTGTCCGGCAGGTGTTTCTGGCGAGTCGAGCAGGTGGCTCCGGCATGCTCGGCAGGTGCTTCCGGCGTCTCCGGCACTTGGTTCTGGTGTGTCTGAGAGCTGGTTCCGGCATGTCCGGCAGATGATTCCGGAGTGTCCGCCAAGTGGTTCTGGCATACCCAGCAGGTGATTTTCGCATGACCGGCAGGTGGTTCCAGCAAGCCCGGCAGGTGATTCCGAAGTGTTCCCCAACTGGTTGTGGCGCAGCCGGCAGGTGATTTTTGCGTGTCCGGCAGGTGGTTCTGGCTAGTCGAGCAGGTGGTTCCGGCGTGCTCGGCAGGTGCTTCCGGGGTCATTGGCACGTGGTTCTGGCATATCTGAGAGGTGGTTCCGGCATGCCCGGCAGGTGATTCCGGAGTGTTCGCCAAGTGTTTCCGGCGTAGCCTGCAGGTGATTTTGCATGTCCAGCGGTCGTTCCGGCGGGTCGAGCCGGTGGTTCCGGCGTGTCCGGCAGGTGGTTCCGGTCTGTCTGGTAGGTGGTTCTGTGGTGTCCGGCACGAGGTTCAGTCTGAGAGGCTGTGCCGGCATGCCCCTCACGTGATTCCGGATTGTCCCAGAAGTGGTTCTGGCATACCCGGCAGGTGATTTTGGCGTGTCCGGCAGGTGTTTCTGGCGAGTCGAGCAGGTGGCTCCGGCATGCTCGGCAGGTGCTTCCGGCGTCTCCGGCACTTGGTTCTGGTGTGTCTGAGAGCTGGTTCCGGCATGTCCGGCAGATGATTCCGGAGTGTCCGCCAAGTGGTTCTGGCATACCCAGCAGGTGATTTTGGCGTGTCAGGGAGGTGGTACCGGTGAGTCGAGCAGGTGGTTCCGGCGTGCTCAGCAGGTGGTTCAGGCGGTTCTGGCAGGTGGTATCCGTCTGTTCGGGGTGTGGTTCCAGCATCTCATGAACACGTTTCTGGCACGTCTGAGATGTGGTTCCAGCCGGCCCGACAGGTGTTTCCGCAGTGTCCGCCAAGCGGTTCTGGCGTAGTTGGCAGGTGATTTTGGCATGACTGGCAGGTGGTTCCAGCAAGCCTGGCAGGTGATTCCAAAGTGTTCACCAACTGGTTGTGGCGTAGCCGGCAGGTGATTTTTGCGTGATCGGCAGGTGGTTCTGGCGAGTCAAGCAGGTGGTTCCGGCGTGCTCGGCTGGTGCTTCCGGGGTCATTGGCACAGGGTTCTGGCATGTCTGAGAGGTGGTTCCTGCATGCCCGGCAAGTGATTCCGGAGTGTTCGCCAAGTGGTTCTGGCATAGTCAGCAGGTGATTTTGGCATGTCCGGCAGGTGGTTCAGGCGAGTTGAGCAGGTGGTTCCAACGTGCTTGGCAGGTGCTTCCGGCGTCTCCGGCACGTGTTTCTGGCACATCTGACAGGTGGTTCCGGCATGCCCGAAAGGTGATTCCGGTCTGTCCGGTAGGTGGTTCCAGCCTGCACGGCATGTGGTTCTGGTACGTCTCAGAGGTGGTTGCGCATGCCCAACAGGTGATTCCGGACTGTCCGCCACATGGTTCTGGCACGTCTGAGAGGTGGTTCCGGCATGCCCGGCAGGTCATCCCAGAGAGTCCTCCAAGTGGTTCTGGCATAACACGCAGGTGATTTTGGCGTGTCTTGCAGGTTGTTCCGCCGTGCTCGGCAGGTGGTTCAGGCATGGCCGTCACGTGGTTCCAGACTGTCCAGGACGTGTTTCCAGCTTCTCCGGCAGGTGGTTCTGGTACGTCTGAGAGGTGGTTCCGCCATGGCTGGCAGGTGATCCCGGACCGTCCCCCAGGTGGTTCTGGCATAGCCAGCAGTTGATATTGGCCTGTCCGGCAGGTGGTTCCAGCGAGTCGAACAGGTGGCTCCGGCGTGCTCGGCAGGTGGTTCCGGTCTGTCCGGTAGGTGATTCCGGCGTGTCCGGCACGTGCTTCCGGCACGTCTGATATTTGGTCCCGGCATGCGAGACAGGTGATTTCGGAGTGTCCGCCAGGTGGTTCTGGCGTACCCGGCAGGTGATTTTGGCGTGTCCGGCAGGTGTTCCTGGCGAGTCGAACAGGTGGCTCCGGCATTCTCGGCAGGTGCTTCCGGCGTCTCCGGCATTTGGTTGTGGTGTCTCTGAGAGCTGGTTCCGGCATGTCCATCAGATGATTCCGGAGTGTCCGCCAAGTGGTTCTGGCATGCCCGGCTGGTGATTTGGGCATGTCAGGTAGGTGGTTCCGGCGAGTCGAGCAGGTGGCTCCGGCGTGCTCGGCAGGTTGTTCAGACGGGTCTGGCAGGTGTTTTCCATCTTTTCGGGGTGTGGTTCCAGCATCTCATGCACATGGTTCTGTCACGTCTGAGATGTGGTTCCGGCCGGCCCGACAGGTGTTTCTACAGTGTCTGCCAAGTGGTACTGGCGTAGTTGGCAGGTGATTTTGGCATGACCGGCAGGTGGTTCCAGCAAGCCCGGCAGGTGATTCCGAAGTTTTCCCCAACTGGTTGTGGCGTAGCCGGCAGGTGATTTTTGCGTGTCCGGCAGGTGGTTCTGGCGAGTCGAGCAGGTGGTTCCGGAGTGCTCGGCAGGTGCTTCCGGGGTCATTGGCACGTGGTTCTGGCATATCTGAGAGGTGGTTCCGGCATGCCCGGCAGGTGATTCCGGAGTGTTCGGCAAGTTTTTCCGGCGTGGCCGACACGTGATTTTGCATGTCCAGCGGTCGTTCCGGCGGGTCGAGCCGGTGGTTCCGGCGTGTCCGGCAGGTGGTTCCGGTCTGTCCGGCAGGTGGTTCTGTGGTGTCCGGCACGAGGTTCAGTCTGAGAGGCTGTGCCGGCATGCCCCTCACGTGATTCCGGCTTGTCCCCGAAGTGGTGCTGGTGTAGCGGGCAGGTGATTTTGGCGTGTCCGGCAGGTGGTTCAGGCGAGTTGAGCAGGTGGTTGCGACGTGCTCGGCAGGTGCTTCCGGCGTCTCTGGCACGTGGTTCTGGTGTGTCTGAGAGCTGGTTCCGGCATGTCCGGCAGATGATTCCGCAGTGTCCGCCAAGTGGTTCTGGCATACCCGGCTGGTGATTTGGGCATGTCAGGTAGGTGGTTCCCGCGAGTCGAGCAGGTGGCTCCGGCGTGCTCGGCAGGTTGTTCAGACGGGTCTGGCAGGTGTTTTCCGTCTGTTCGGGGTGTGGTTCCAGCATCTCATGCACATGGTTCTGGCACGTCTGAGATGTGGTTCCGGCCGGCCCGACAGGTGTTTCCACAGTGTCCGCCAAGTGGTACTGGCGTAGTTGGCAGGTGATTTTGGCATGACCGGCAGGTGGTTCCAGCAAGCCCGGCAGGTGATTCCGAAGTTTTCCCCAACTGGTTGTGGCGTAGCCGGCAGGTGATTTTGGCGTGTCCGGCAGGTGGTTCTGGCGAGTCGAGCAGGTGGTTCCGGCGTGCTCGGCAGGTGCTTCCGGGGTCATTGGCACGGGGTTCTGGCATGTCTGAGAGGTGGTTCCTGCATGCCCGGCAAGTGATTCCGGAGTGTTCGCCAAGTGGTTCTGGCATAGTCGGCAGGTGATTTTGGCATGTCCGGCAGGTGGTTCAGGCGAGTTGTGCAGGTGGTTCCAACGTGCTTGGCAGGTGCTTCCGGCGTCTCCGGCACGTGTTTCTGGCACATCTGACAGGTGGTTCCGGCATGCCCGAAAGGTGATTCCGGTCTGTCCGGTAGGTGGTTCCAGCGAGTCAAACAGGTGGCTCCGGCGTTCTTGGCAGGTGGTTCCGGTCTGTCCGGTAGGTGTTTCCGGCGTGTCTGGCACGTGCTTCCGGCACGTCTGAGAGGTGGTTCCGGCATGCGCGGCAGGTGATTCCGTAGTGTCCGCCAGGTGGTTCTGGCATACCCGGCAGGTGATTTTGGCGTGTCCGGCAGGTGTTTCTGGCGAGTCGAGCAGGTGGCTCCGGCATGCTCGGCAGGTGCTTCCGGCGTCTCCGGCACTTGGTTCTGGTGTGTCTGAGAGCTGGTTCCGGCATGTCCGGCAGATGATTCCGGAGTGTCCGCCAAGTGGTTCTGGCATACCCAGCAGGTGATATTCGCATGACCGGAAGGTGGTTCCAGCAAGCCCGGCAGGTGATTCCGAAGTGTTCCCCAACTGGTTGTGGCGTAGCCGGCAGGTGATTTTTGCGTGTCCGGCAGGTGGTTCTGGCGAGTCGAGCAGGTGGTTCCGGCGTGCTCGGCAGGTGCTTCCGGGGTCATTGGCACGTGGTTCTGGCATATCTGAGAGGTGGTTCAGGCATGCCCGGCAGGTGATTCTGGAGTGTTCGCCAAGTGTTTCCGGCGTAGCCGGCAGGTGATTTTGCATGTCCAGCGGTCGTTCCGGCGGGTGGAGCCGGTGGTTCCGGCGTGTCCGGCAGGTGGTTCCGGTCTGTCCGGCAGGTGGTTCTGTGGTGTCCGGGACGAGGTTCAGTCTGAGAGGCTGTGCCGGCATGCCCCTCACGTGATTCCGGCTTGTCCCCGAAGTGGTGCTGGTGTAGCGGGCAGGTGATTTTGGCGTGTCCGGCAGGTGGTTCAGGCGAGTTGAGCAGGTGGTTGCGATGTGCTGGGCATGTGCTTCCGGCGTCTCTGGCACGTGTTTCTGGCACATCTGACTGGTGGTTCCGGCATGCCCAAAAGTTGATTCCGGTCTGTCCGGTAGGTGGTTCCGGCGTGCACGGCACGTGGTTCTGGTACGTCTCAGAGGTGGTTGCGTATGCCCAACAGGTGATTCCGGACTGTCCGCCACGTGCTTCTGGCACGTCTGAGAGGTGATTCCAACATGCCCGGCAGGTCATTTCGGAGAGTCGTCCAAGTGGTTCTGGCGTAGCCCGCAGGTGATTTTGGCGTGTCCGGCAGGTGGTTCCGCCGTGCTCGGCAGGTGGTTCAGGCATGGGCGTCACGTGGTTCCAGTCTGTCCAGGACGTGTTTCCAGCTTCTCCGGCAGGTGGTTCTGGTACGTCTGAGAGGTGGTTCCGCCATGGCTGGCAGGTGATCCCGGACTGTCCCCCAGGTGGTTCTGGCATAGCCAGCAGTTGATATTGGCCTGTCCGGCAGGTGGTTCCAGCGAGTCGAACAGGTGGCTCCGGCGGTCTTGGCAGGTGGTTCCGGTCTGTCCGGTAGGTGTTTCCGGCGTGTCTGGCACGTGCTTCCGGCGCGTCTGAGAGGTGGTTCCGGCATGCGCGGCAGGTGATTCCGTAGTGTCCGACAGGTGGTTCTGGCATACCCGGCAGGTGATTTTGGCGTGTCCGGCAGGTGTTTCTGGCGAGTCGAGCAGGTGGCTCCGGCATCCTCGGCAGGTGCTTCCGGCGTCTCCGGCACTTGGTTCTGGTGTGTCTGAGAGCTGGTTCCGGCATGTCCGGCAGATGATTCCGGAGTGTCCGCCAAGTGGTTCTGGCATACCCAGCAGGTGATTTTGGCGTGTCAGGTAGGTGGTACCGGTGAGTCGAGCAGGTGGTTCTGGCGTGCTCAGCAGGTGGCTCAGGCGGTTCTGGCAGGTGGTATCCGTCTGTTCGGGGTGTGGTTCCAGCATCTCATGAACACGTTTCAGGCACTTCTGAGATGTGGTTCCACCCGGCCCTACAGGTGTTTCCGCAATGTCCGCCAAGCGGGTCTGGCGTAGTTGGCAGGCGATTTTGGCATGACTGGCAGGTGGTTCCAGCAAGCCTGGCAGGTGATTCCAAAGTGTTCACCAACTGGTTGTGGCGTAGCCGGCAGGTGATATTTGCGTGATCGGCAGGTGGTTCTGGCGAGTCGAGCAGGTGGTTCCAGCGTGCTCGGCTGGTGCTTCCGGGGTCATTGGCACGGGGTTCTGGCATGTCTGAGAGGTGGTTCCTGCATGCCCGGCAAGTGATTCCGGAGTGTTCGCCAAGTGGTTCTGGCATAGTCGGCAGGTGATTTTGGCATGTCCGGCAGGTGGTTCAGGCGAGTTGAGCAGGTGGTTCCAACGTGCTTGGCAGGTGCTTCCGGCGTCTCCGGCACGTGTTTCTGGCACATCTGACAGGTGGTTCCGGCATGCCCGAAAGGTGATTCCCGTCTGTCCGGTAGGTGGTTCCAGCCTGCACGGCATGTGGTTCTGGTACGTCTCAGAGGTGGTTGCGCAAGCCCAACTGGTGATTCCGGACTGTCCACCACATGGTTCTGGCACGTCTGAGAGGTGGTTCCGGCATGCCCGGCACGTCATCCCAGAGAGTCCTCCAAGTGGTTCTGGCATAACACACAGGTGATTTTGACGTGTCTGGCAGGTTGTTCTGTTGTGCTTGGCAGGTGGTTCAGGCTTGGCCGGCAGGTGGTTCCAGACTGTCCAGGACGTGTTTCCAGCTTCTCCGGAAGGTGGTTCTGGTACGTCTGAGAGGTGTTTCCGCAATGGCTGGCAGGTTATTCCGGACTGTCCGCCACGTGCTTCTGGCACGTCTGAGAGGTGGTTCCAACAAGCCCGGCAGGTCATTTCGGAGAGTCGTCTAAGTGGTTCTGGCGTAGCCCGCAGGTGATTTTGGCGTGTCCGGCAGGTGGTTCCTCCGTGCTCGGCAGGTGGTTCAGGCATGGCCATCACGTGGTTCCAGTCTGTCCAGGTCGTGTTTCCAGCTTCTCCGGCAGGTGGTTCTGGTACGTCTGAGAGGTGGTTCCGCCATGGCTGGCAGGTGATCCCGGACTGTCCCCCAGGTGGTTCTGGCATAGCCAGCAGTTGATATTGGCCTGTCCGGCAGGTGGTTCCAGCGAGTCGAACAGGTGGCTCCGGCGTGCTCGGCAGGTGGTTCCGGTCTGCCCGGTAGGTGATTCCGGCGTGTCCGGCACGTGCTTCCGGCACGTCTGAGAGGTGGTTCCGGCATGCGGGACAGGTGATTTCGGAGTGTCCGCCAGGTGGTTCTGGCGTACCCGGCAGGTGATTTTGGCGTGTCCGGCAGCTGTTTCTGGCGAGTCGAGCAGGTGGCTCCGGCATGCTCGGCAGGTGCTTCCGGGGTCTCTGGCACGTGGTTCTGGTGTGTCTGAGAGCTGGTTCCGGCATGTCCAGCAGATGATTCCGGAGTGTCCGCCAAGTGGTTCTGGCATACCCGGCTGGTGATTTGGGCATGTCAGGCAGGTGGTTGCGGCGAGTTGAGCAGGTGGCTCTGGCGTGCTCGGCAGGTTGTTCAGACGGGTCTGGCAGGTGTTTTCCGTCTGTTCGGGGTGTGGTTCCAGCATCTCATGCACATGGTTCTGGCACGTCTGAGAAGTGGTTCCGTCATGCCCGGCAGGTCATCGCAGAGAGTCCTCCAACTGTTTCTGGCATAACACGCAGGTGATTTTGGCGTGTCTGGCAGGTTGTTCCGTTGTGCTTGGCAGGTGGTTCAGGCTTGGCCGGCAGGTGGTTCCAGACTGTCCAGGACGTGTTTCCAGCTTCTCCGGCAGGTGGTTCTGCTACGTCTGAGAGGTGGTTCCGCCATGGCTGGCAGGTGATCCCGGACTGTCCCCCAGGTGGTTCTGGCATAGCCAGCAGTTGATATTGGCCTGTCCGGCAGGTGGTTCCAGCGAGTCGAACAGGTGGCTCCGGCGTGCTCGGCAGGTGGTTCCGGTCTGTCCGGTAGGTGATTCCGGCGTGTCCGGCACGTGCTTCCGGCACGTCTGAGAGGTGGTCCCGGCATGCGCGACAGGTGATTTTGGCGTGTCCGGCAGGTGTTTCTGGCGAGTCGAGCAGGTGGCTCCGGCGTGCTCGGCAGGTGCTTCCGGCGTCTCCGGCACTTGGTTCTGGTGTGTCTGAGAGCTGGTTCCGGCATGTCCGGCAGATGATTCCGGAGTGTCCGCCAAGTGGTTCTGGCATACCCGGCTGGTGATTTGGGCATGTCAGGTAGGTGGTTCCGGCGAGTCGAGCAGGTGGCTCCGGCGTGCTCGGCAGGTTGTTCAGACGGGTCTGGCAGGTGTTTTCCGTCTCTTCGGTTTGTGGTTCCAGCATCTCATGCACATGGTTCTGGCTCGTCTGAGATGTGGTTCCGGCCGGCCCGACAGGTGTTTCCACAGTGTCCGCCAAGTGGTACTGGCGTAGTTGGCAGGTGATTTTGGCATGACCGGCATGTGGTTCCAGCAAGCCCGGCAGGTGATTCCGAAGTGTTCCCCAACTGGTTGTGGCGTAGCCGGCAGGTGATTTCTGCGTGTCCGGCAGGTGGTTCTTGCGAGTCGAGCAGGTGGTTCCGCCGTGCTCGGCAGGTGGTTCAGGCATGGCCGTCACGTGGTTCCAGTCTGTCCAGGACGTGTTTCCAGCTTCTCCGGCAGGTGGTTCTGGTACGTCTGAGAGGTGGTTCCGCCATGGCTGGCAGGTGATCCCGGACTGTCCCACAGGTGGTTCTGGCATAGCCAGCAGTTGATATTGGCCTGTACGGCAGGTGGTTCCAGCGAGTCGTACAGGTGGCTCCGGCGTTCTTGGCAGGTGGTTCCGGTCTGTCCGGTAGGTGATTCCGGCGTGTCCGGCACGTGCTTCCGGCACGTCTGAGAGGTGGTTCCGGCATGCGCGACAGGTGGTTTCGGAGCGTCCGCCAGGTGGTTCTGGTGTACCCGGCACGTGATTTTGGCGTGTCCGGCAGGTGTTTCTGGCGAGTCGAGCAGGTGGCTCCGGCGTGCTCGGCAGGTGGTTCAGACGGGTATGGCAGGTGTTTTCCGTCTGTTCAGGGTGTGGTTCCAGCATCTCATGCACATGGTTCTGGCTCCTCTGAGATGTGGTTCCAGCCGGCCCGACAGGTGTTTCCACAGTGTCCGCCAAGTGGTACTGGCGTAGTTGGCAGGTGATTTTGGCATGACCGGCAGGTGGTTCCAGCAAGCCCGGCAGGTGATTCCGAAGTGCTCCCCAACTGGTTGTGGCGTAGCCGGCAGGTGATTTCTGCGTGTCCGGCAGGTGGTTCCGGCGAGTCGAGCAGGTGGTTCCGGCGTGCCCGGCAGGTGATTCCGGAGTGTTCGCCAAGTGTTTCCGGGGTAGCCAGCAGGTGATTTTGCATGTCCAGCGGTCGTTCCGGCGGGTCGAGCCGGTGGTTCCGGCGTGTCCGGCAGGTGGTTCCGGTCTGTCCGGCAGGTGGTTCTGTGGTGTCCGGCATGAGGTTCAGTCTGAGAGGCTGTGCCGGCATGCCCCTCACGTGATTCCGGCTTGTCCCCGAAGTGGTGCTGGTGTAGCGGGCAGGTGATTTTGGCGTGTCCGGCAGGTGGTTCAGGCGAGTTGAGCAGGTGGTTGCGACGTGCTCGGTAGCTGCTTCCGGCGTCTCCGGCACGCGTTTCTGGCACATCTGACTGGTGGTTCCGGCATGCCCAAAAGTTGATTCCGGTCTGTCCGGTATGTGGTTCCGGCGTGCACGGCACGTGCTTCTGGTACGTTTCAGAGGTGGTGGCGTATGCCGAACAGGTGATTCCGGACTGTCCGCCACGTGCTTCTGGCATGTCTGAGAGGTGGTTCCAACATGCCCGGCAGGTCATTTCGGAGAGTCGTCCAAGTCGTTCTGGCGTAGCCCGCAGGTGATTTTGGCGTGTCGGGCAGGTGGTTCCGCCGTGCTCGGCAGGTGGTTCAGGCATGGCCGTCACGTGGTTCCAGTCTCTCCAGGACGTGTTTCCACCTTCTCCGGCAGGTGGTTCTGGTACGTCTGAGAGGTGGTTCCGCCATGGCTGGCAGGTGATCCCGGACTGTCCCCCAGGTGGTTCTGGCATAGCCAGCAGTTGATATTGGCCTGTCCGGCAGGTGGTTCCAGCGAGTCGAACAGGTGGCTCCGGCGTTCTTGGCAGGTGGTTCCGGTCTTTCCGGTAGGTGTTTCCGGCGTGTCTGGCACGTGCTTCCAGCGCGTCTGAGAGGTGGATCTGGCATCCGCGGCAGGTGATTCCGCAGTGTCCGCCAGGTGGTTCTGGCATACCCGGCAGGTGATTTTGGAGTTTCCGGCAGGTGTTTCTGGCGAGTCGAGAAGGTAGCTCCGGCATGCTCGGCAGGTGCTTCCGGCATCTCCGGCACTTGGTTCTGGTGTGTCTGAGAGCTGGTTCCGGCATGTCCGGCAGATGATTCCGGAGTGTCCGCCAAGTGGTTCTGGCATACCCAGCAGGTGATTTTGGCGTGTCAGGGAGGTGGTACCGGTGAGTCGAGCAGGTGGTTCCGGCGTGCTCAGCAGGTGGTTCAGGCGGTTCTGGCAGGTGGTATCCGTCTGTTCGGGGTGTGGTTCCAGCATCTCATGAACACGTTTCTGGCACGTCTGAGATGTGTTTCCAGCCGGCCCGACAGGTGTTTCCGCAGTGTGTGCCAAGCGGTTCTGGCGTAGTTGGCAGGTGATTTTGGCATGACTGGCAGGTGGTTCCAGCAAGCCTGGCAGGTGATTCCAAAGTGTTCACCAACTGGTTGTGGCGTAGCCGGCAGGTGATTTTTGCGTGATCGGCAGGTGGTTCTGGCGAGTCGAGCAGGTGGTTCCGGCGTGCTCGGCTGGTGCTTCCGGGGTCATTGGCACGGGGTTCTGGCATGTCTGAGAGGTGGTTCCTGCATGCCCGGCAAGTGATTCCGGAGTGTTCGCCAAGTGGTTCTGGCATAGTCGGCAGGTGATTTTGGCATGTCCGGCAGGTGGTTCAGGCGAGTTGAGCAGGTGGTTCCAACGTGCTTGGCAGGTGCTTCCGGCGTCTCCGGCACGTGTTTCTGGCACATCTGACAGGTGGTTCCGGCATGCCCGAAAGGTGATTCAGGTCTGTCCGGTAGGTGATTCCAGCCGGCACGGCATGTGGTTCCGGTACGTCTCAGAGGTGGTTGCGCATGCCCACCACGTGATTCCGGACTGTCCGCCACATGGTTCTGGCACGTCTGAGAGGTGGTTCCGGCATGCCCGGCAGGTCATCCCAGAGAGTCCTCCAAGTGGTTCTGGCATAGCACGCAGGTGATTTTGGCGTGTCTTGCAGGTTGTTCCGTCGTGCCTGGCAGGTGGTTCAGGCTTGGCCGGCAGGTGGTTCCAGACTGTCCAGGACGTGTTTCCAGCTTCTCCGGCAGGTGGTTCTGGTACGTCTGAGAGGTGGTTCCGCCATGGCTGGCAGGTGATTCCGGACCGTCCCCCAGGTGGTTCTGGCATAGCCAGCAGTTGATATTGGCCTGTCCGGCAGGTGGTTCCAGCGAGTCGAACAGGTGGCTCCGGCATGCTCGGCAGGTGGTTCCGGTCTGTCCCGTAGGTGATTCCGGCGTGTCCGGCACCTGCTTCCGGCACGTCTGAGAGGTGGTTCCGGCATGCGCGACAGGTGATTTCGGAGTGTCCGCCAGGTGGTTCTGGCGTACCCGGCAGGTGATTCTGGCGTGTCCGGCAGGTGTTTCTGGCGAGTCGAGCAGGTGGCTCCGGCATTCTCGGCAGGTGCTTGCGGCGTCTCCGGCACGTGGTTCTGGTGTGTCTGAGAGCTGGTTCCGGCATGTCCGGCAGATGATTCCGGAGTGCCCGCCAAGTGGTTCTGGCATACCCAGCTGGTGATTTTGGCATGTCAGGTAGGAGGTTCCGGCGAGTCATGCAGGTGGCTCCGGCGTGCTCGGCAGTTTGTTCAGACGGGTCTGGCAGGTGTTTTCCATCTTTTCGGGGTGTGGTTCCAGCATCTCATGCACATGGTTCTGGCACGTCTGAGATGTGGTTCCGGCCGGCCCGACAGGTGTTTCCACAGTGTCTGCCAAGTGGTACTGGCGTAGTTGGCAGGTGATTTTGGCATGACCGGCAGGTGGTTCCAGCAAGCCCGGCAGGTGATTCCGAAGTTTTCCCCAACTGGTTGTGGCGTAGCCGGCAGGTGATTTTTGCGTGTCCGGCAGGTGGTTCTGGCTATTCGAGCAGGTGGTTCCGGAGTGCTCGGCAGGTGCTTCCGGGGTCATTGGCACGTGGTTCTGGCATATCTGAGAGGTGGTTCCGGCATGCCCGGCAGGTGATTCCGGAGTGTTCGGCAAGTTTTTCCGGCGTGGCCGACACGTGATTTTGCATGTCCAGCGGTCGTTCCGGCGGGTCGAGCCGGTGGTTCCGGCGTGTCCGGCAGGTGGTTCCGGTCTGTCCGGCAGTTGGTTCTGTGGTGTCCGGCACGAGGTTCAGTCTGAGAGGCTGTGCCGGCATGCCCCTCACGTGATTCCGGCTTGTCCCCGAAGTGGTGCTGGTGTAGCGGGCAGGTGATTTTGGCGTGTCCGTCAGGTGGTTCAGGCGAGTTGAGCAGGTGGTTGCGACGTGCTCGGCAGGTGCTTCCGGCGTCTCCGGCACGTGTTTCTGGCACATCTGACTGGTGGTTCCGGCATGCCCAAAAGTTGATTCCGGTCTGTCCGGTAGGTGGTTCCGGCGTGCACGGCACGTGGTTCTGGTACGTGTCAGAGGTGGTTGCGTATGCCCAACAGGTGATTCCGGACTGTCCGCCACGTGCTTCTGGCACGTCTGAGAGGTGGTTCCAACGTGACCGGAAGGTCATTTCGGAGAGTCGTCTAAGTGGTTCTGGCGTAGCCCGCAGGTGATTTTGGCGTGTCCGGCAGGTGGTTCCGCCGTGCTCGGCAGGTGGTTCAGGCATGGCCGTCACGTGGTTCCAGTCTGTCCAGGACGTGTTTCCAGCTTCTCCGGCAGGTGGTTCTGGTACGTCTGAGAGGTGGTTCCGCCATGGCTGGCAGGTGATCCCGGACTGTCCCCCAGGTGGTTCTGGCATAGCCAGCAGTTGATATTGGCCTGTCCGGCAGGTGGTTCCAGCGAGTCGAACAGGTGGCTCCGGCGTTCTTGGCAGGTGGTTCCGGTCTGTCCGGAAGGTGTTTCCGGCGTGTCTGGCACGTGCTTCCGGCACGTCTGAGAGGTGGTTCCGGCATGCGCGGCAGGTGATTCCGTAGTGTCCGACAGGTGGTTCTGGCATACCCGGCAGGTGATTTTGGCGTGTCCGGCAGGTGTTTCTGGCGAGTCGAGCAGGTGGCTCCGGCATGCTCGGCAGGTGCTTCCGGCGTCTCCGGCACTTGGTTCTGGTGTGTCTGAGAGCTGGTTCCGGCATGTCCGGCAGATGATTCCGGAGTGTCCGCCAAGTGGTTCTGGCATACCCAGCAGGTGATTTTCGCATGACCGGCAGGCGGTTCCAGCAAGCCCGGCAGGTGATTCCGAAGTGTTCCCCAACTGGTTGTGGCGCAGCCGGCAGGTGATTTTTGCGTGTCCGGCAGGTGGTTCTGGCTAGTCGAGCAGGTGGTTCCGGCGTGCTCGGCAGGTGCTTCCGGGGTCATTGGCACGTGGTTCTGGCATATCTGAGAGGTGGTTCCGGCATGCCCGGCAGGTGATTCCGGAGTGTTCGCCAAGTGTTTCCGGCGTAGCCTGCAGGTGATTTTGCATGTCCAGCGGTCGTTCCGGCGGGTCGAGCTGGTGGTTCCGGCGTGTCCGGCAGGTGGTTCCGGTCTGTCTGGTAGGTGGTTCTGTGGTGTCCGGCACGAGGTTCAGTCTGAGAGGCTGTGCCGGCATGCCCCTCACGTGATTCCAGATTGTCCCCGAAGTGGTTCTGGCATACCCGGCAGGTGATTTTGGCGTGTCCGGCAGGTGTTTCTGGCGAGTCGAGCAGGTGGCTCCGGCATGCTCGGCAGGTGCTTCCGGCGTCTCCGGCACTTGGTTCTGGTGTGTCTGAGAGCTGGTTCCGGCATGTCCGGCAGATGATTCCGGAGTGTCCGCCAAGTGGTTCTGGCATACCCAGCAGGTGATTTTGGCGTGTCAGGGAGGTGGTACCGGTGAGTCGAGCAGGTGGTTCCGGCGTGCTCAGCAGGTGGTTCAGGCGGTTCTGGCAGGTGGTATCCGTCTGTTCGGGGTGTGGTTCCAGCATCTCATGAACACGTTTCTGGCACGTCTGAGATGTGGTTCCAGCCGGCCCGACAGGTGTTTCCGCAGTGTCCGCCAAGCGGTTCTGGCGTAGTTGGCAGGTGATTTTGGCATGACTGGCAGGTGGTTCCAGCAAGCCTGGCAGGTGATTCCAAAGTGTTCACCAACTGGTTGTGGCGTAGCCGGCAGGTGATTTTTGCGTGATCGGCAGGTGGTTCTGGCGAGTCAAGCAGGTGGTTCCGGCGTGCTCGGCTGGTGCTTCCGGGGTCATTGGCACAGGGTTCTGGCATGTCTGAGAGGTGGTTCCTGCATGCCCGGCAAGTGATTCCGGAGTGTTCGCCAAGCGGTTCTGGCATAGTCAGCAGGTGATTTTGGCATGTCCGGCAGGTGGTTCAGGCGAGTTGAGCAGGTGGTTCCAACGTGCTTGGCAGGTGCTTCCGGCGTCTCCGGCACGTGTTTCTGGCACATCTGACAGGTGGTTCCGGCATGCCCGAAAGGTGATTCCGGTCTGTCCGGTAGGTGGTTCCAGCCTGCACGGCATGTGGTTCTGGTACGTCTCAGAGGTGGTTGCGCATGCCCAACAGGTGATTCCGGACTGTCCGCCACATGGTTCTGGCACGTCTGAGAGGTGGTTCCGGCATGCCCGGCAGGTCATCCCAGAGAGTCCTCCAAGTGGTTCTGGCATAACACGCAGGTGATTTTGGCGTGTCTTGCAGGTTGTTCCGCCGTGCTCGGCAGGTGGTTCAGGCATGGCCGTCACGTGGTTCCAGACTGTCCAGGACGTGTTTCCAGCTTCTCCGGCAGGTGGTTCTGGTACGTCTGAGAGGTGGTTCCGCCATGGCTGGCAGGTGATCCCGGACCGTCCCCCAGGTGGTTCTGGCATAGCCAGCAGTTGATATTGGCCTGTCCGGCAGGTGGTTCCTGCGAGTCGAACAGGTGGCTCCGGCGTGCTCGGCAGGTGGTTCCGGTCTGTCCGGTAGGTGATTCCGGCGTGTCCGGCACGTGCTTCCGGCACGTCTGATATTTGGTCCCGGCATGCGAGACAGGTGATTTCGGAGTGTCCGCCAGGTGGTTCTGGCGTACCCGGCAGGTGATTTTGGCGTGTCCGGCAGGTGTTCCTGGCGAGTCGAACAGGTGGCTCCGGCATTCTCGGCAGGTGCTTCCGGCGTCTCCGGCATTTGGTTGTGGTGTCTCTGAGAGCTGGTTCCGGCATGTCCATCAGATGATTCCGGAGTGTCCGCCAAGTGGTTCTGGCATGCCCGGCTGGTGATTTGGGCATGTCAGGTAGGTGGTTCCGGCGAGTCGAGCAGGTGGCTCCGGCGTGCTCGGCAGGTTGTTCAGACGGGTCTGGCAGGTGTTTTCCATCTTTTCGGGGTGTGGTTCCAGCATCTCATGCACATGGTTCTGTCACGTCTGAGATGTGGTTCCGGCCGGCCCGACAGGTGTTTCTACAGTGTCTGCCAAGTGGTACTGGCGTAGTTGGCAGGTGATTTTGGCATGACCGGCAGGTGGTTCCAGCAAGCCCGGCAGGTGATTCCGAAGTTTTCCCCAACTGGTTGTGGCGTAGCCGGCAGGTGATTTTTGCGTGTCCGGCAGGTGGTTCTGGCGAGTCGAGCAGGTGGTTCCGGAGTGCTCGGCAGGTGCTTCCGGGGTCATTGGCACGTGGTTCTGGCATATCTGAGAGGTGGTTCCGGCATGCCCGGCAGGTGATTCCGGAGTGTTCGGCAAGTTTTTCCGGCGTGGCCGACACGTGATTTTGCATGTCCAGCGGTCGTTCCGGCGGGTCGAGCCGGTGGTTCCAGCGTGTCCGGCAGGTGGTTCCGGTCTGTCCGGCAGGTGGTTCTGTGGTGTCCGGCACGAGGTTCAGTCTGAGAGGCTGTGCCGGCATGCCCCTCACGTGATTCCGGCTTGTCCCCGAAGTGGTGCTGGTGTAGCGGGCAGGTGATTTTGGCGTGTCCGGCAGGTGGTTCAGGCGAGTTGAGCAGGTGGTTGCGACGTGCTCGGCAGGTGCTTCCGGCGTCTCTGGCACGTGGTTCTGGTGTGTCTGAGAGCTGGTTCCGGCATGTCCGGCAGATGATTCCGGAGTGTCCGCCAAGTGGTTCTGGCATACCCAGCAGGTGATATTCGCATGACCGGAAGGTGGTTCCAGCAAGCCCGGCAGGTGATTCCGAAGTGTTCCCCAACTGGTTGTGGCGTAGCCGGCAGGTGATTTTTGCGTGTCCGGCAGGTGGTTCTGGCCATTCGAGCAGGTGGTTCCGGCGTGCTCGGCAGGTGCTTCCGGGGTCATTGGCACGTGGTTCTGGCATATCTGAGAGGTGGTTCAGGCATGCCCGGCAGGTGATTCTGGAGTGTTCGCCAAGTGTTTCCGGCGTAGCCGGCAGGTGATTTTGCATGTCCAGCGGTCGTTCCGGCGGGTGGAGCCGGTGGTTCCGGCGTGTCCGGCAGGTGGTTCCGGTCTGTCCGGCAGGTGGTTCTGTGGTGTCCGGGACGAGGTTCAGTCTGAGAGGCTGTGCCGGCATGCCCCTCACGTGATTCCGGCTTGTCCCCGAAGTGGTGCTGGTGTAGCGGGCAGGTGATTTTGGCGTGTCCGGCAGGTGGTTCAGGCGAGTTGAGCAGGTGGTTGCGATGTGCTGGGCATGTGCTTCCGGCGTCTCTGGCACGTGTTTCTGGCACATCTGACTGGTGGTTCCGGCATGCCCAAAAGTTGATTCCGGTCTGTCCGGTAGGTGGTTCCGGCGTGCACGGCACGTGGTTCTGGTACGTCTCAGAGGTGGTTGCGTATGCCCAACAGGTGATTCCGGACTGTCCGCCACGTGCTTCTGGCACGTCTGAGAGGTGATTCCAACATGCCCGGCAGGTCATTTCGGAGAGTCGACCAAGTGGTTCTGGCGTAGCCCGCAGGTGATTTTGGCGTGTCCGGCAGGTGGTTCCGCCGTGCTCGGCAGGTGGTTCAGGCATGGGCGTCACGTGGTTCCAGTCTGTCCAGGACGTGTTTCCAGCTTCTCCGGCAGGTGGTTCTGGTACGTCTGAGAGGTGGTTCCGCCATGGCTGGCAGGTGATCCCGGACTGTCCCCCAGGTGGTTCTGGCATAGCCAGCAGTTGATATTGGCCTGTCCGGCAGGTGGTTCCAGCGAGTCGAACAGGTGGCTCCGGCGGTCTTGGCAGGTGGTTCCGGTCTGTCCGGTAGGTGTTTCCGGCGTGTCTGGCACGTGCTTCCGGCGCGTCTGAGAGGTGGTTCCGGCATGCGCGGCAGGTGATTCCGTAGTGTCCGACAGGTGGTTCTGGCATACCCGGCAGGTGATTTTGGCGTGTCCGGCAGGTGTTTCTGGCGAGTCGAGCAGGTGGCTCCGGCATCCTCGGCAGGTGCTTCCGGCGTCTCCGGCACTTGGTTCTGGTGTGTCTGAGAGCTGGTTCCGGCATGTCCGGCAGATGATTCCGGAGTGTCCGCCAAGTGGTTCTGGCATACCCAGCAGGTGATTTTGGCGTGTCAGGGAGGTGGTACCGGTGAGTCGAGCAGGTGGTTCCGGCGTGCTCAGCAGGTGGTTCAGGCGGTTCTGGCAGGTGGTATCCGTCTGTTCGGGGTGTGGTTCCAGCATCTCATGAACACGTTTCTGGCACGTCTGAGATGTGGTTCCAGCCAGCCCGACAGGTGTTTCCGCAGTGTCCGCCAAGCGGTTCTGGCGTAGTTGGCAGGTGATTTTGGCATGACTGGTAGGTGGTTCCAGCAAGCCCGGCAGGTGATTCCAAAGTGTTCACCAGCTGGTTGTGGCGTAGCCGGCAGGTGATTTTTGCGTGATCGGCAGGTGGTTCTGGCGAGTCGAGCAGGTGGTTCCGGCGTGCTCGGCTGGTGCTTCCGGGGTCATTGGCACGGGGTTCTGGCATGTCTGAGAGGTGGTTCCTGCATGCCCGGCAAGTGATTCCGGAGTGTTCGCCAAGTGGTTCTGGCATAGTCGGCAGGTGATTTTGGCATGTCCGGCAGGTGGTTCAGGCGAGTTGAGCAGGTGGTTCCAACGTGCTTGGCAGGTGCTTCCGGCGTCTCCGGCACGTGTTTCTGGCACATCTGACAGGTGGTTCCGGCATGCCCGAAAGGTGATTCAGGTCTGTCCGGTAGGTGATTCCAGCCGGCACGGCATGTGGTTCCGGTACGTCTCAGAGGTGGTTGCGCATGCCCACCAGGTGATTCCGGACTGTCCGCCACATGGTTCTGGCACGTCTGAGAGGTGGTTCCGGCATGCCCGGCACGTCATCCCAGAGAGTCCTCCAAGTGGTTCTGGCATAGCACGCAGGTGATTTTGGCGTGTCTTGCAGGTTGTTCCGTCGTGCCTGGCAGGTGGTTCAGGCTTGGCCGGCAGGTGGTTCCAGACTGTCCAGGACGTGTTTCCAGCTTCTCCGGAAGGTGGTTCTGGTACGTCTGAGAGGTGTTTCCGCAATGGCTGGCAGGTTATTCCGGACTGTCCGCCACGTGCTTCTGGCACGTCTGAGAGGTGGTTCCAACAAGCCCGGCAGGTCATTTCGGAGAGTCGTCTAAGTGGTTCTGGCGTAGCCCGCAGGTGATTTTGGCGTGTCCGGCAGGTGGTTCCTCCGTGCTCGGCAGGTGGTTCAGGCATGGCCATCACGTGGTTCCAGTCTGTCCAGGTCGTGTTTCCAGCTTCTCCGGCAGGTGGTTCTGGTACGTCTGAGAGGTGGTTCCGCCATGGCTGGCAGGTGATCCCGGACTGTCCCCCAGGTGGTTCTGGCATAGCCAGCAGTTGATATTGGCCTGTCCGGCAGGTGGTTCCAGCGAGTCGAACAGGTGGCTCCGGCGTGCTCGGCAGGTGGTTCCGGTCTGTCCGGTAGGTGATTCCGGCGTGTCCGGCACGTGCTTCCGGCACGTCTGAGAGGTGGTTCCGGCATGCGCGACAGGTGATTTCGGAGTGTCCGCCAGGTGGTTCTGGCGTACCCGGCAGGTGATTTTGGCGTGTCCGGCAGCTGTTTCTGGCGAGTCGAGCAGGTGGCTCCGGCATGCTCGGCAGGTGCTTCCGGGGTCTCTGGCACGTGGTTCTGGTGTGTCTGAGAGCTGGTTCCGGCATGTCCGGCAGATGATTCCGGAGTGTCCGCCAAGTGGTTCTGGCATACCCGGCTGGTGATTTGGGCATGTCAGGCAGGTGGTTGCGGCGAGTCGAGCAGGTGGCTCTGGCGTGCTCGGCAGGTTGTTCAGACGGGTCTGGCAGGTGTTTTCCATCTGTTCGGGGTGTGGTTCCAGCATCTCATGCACATGGTTCTGGCACGTCTGAGAAGTGGTTCCGTCATGCCCGGCAGGTCATCGCAGAGAGTCCTCCAACTGTTTCTGGCATAGCACGCAGGTGATTTTGGCGTGTCTGGCAGGTTGTTCCGTTGTGCTTGGCAGGTGGTTCAGGCTTGGCCGGCAGGTGGTTCCAGACTGTCCAGGACGTGTTTCCAGCTTCTCCGGCAGGTGGTTCTGCTACGTCTGAGAGGTGGTTCCGCCATGGCTGGCAGGTGATCCCGGACTGTCCCCCAGGTGGTTCTGGCATAGCCAGCAGTTGATATTGGCCTGTCCGGCAGGTGGTTCCAGCGAGTCGAACAGGTGGCTCCGGCGTGCTCGGCAGGTGGTTCCGGTCTGTCCGGTAGGTGTTTCCGGCGTGTCTGGCACGTGCTTCCGGCACGTCTGAGAGGTGGTTCCGGCATGCGCGGCAGGTGATTCCGTAGTGTCCGCCAGGTGGTTCTGGCATACCCGGCAGGTGATTTTGGCGTGTCCGGCAGGTGTTTCTGGCGAGTCGAGCAGGTGGCTCCGGCATGCTCGGCAGGTGCTTCCGGCGTCTCCGGCACTTGGTTCTGGTGTGTCTGAGAGCTGGTTCCGGCATGTCCGGCAGATGATTCCGGAGTGTCCGCCAAGTGGTTCTGGCATACCCAGCAGGTGATATTCGCATGACCGGAAGGTGGTTCCAGCAAGCCCGGCAGGTGATTCCGAAGTGTTCCCCAACTGGTTGTGGCGTAGCCGGCAGGTGATTTTTGCGTGTCCGGCAGGTGGTTCTGGCCATTCGAGCAGGTGGTTCCGGCGTGCTCGGCAGGTGCTTCCGGGGTCATTGGCACGTGGTTCTGGCATATCTGAGAGGTGGTTCAGGCATGCCCGGCAGGTGATTCTGGAGTGTTCGCCAAGTGTTTCCGGCGTAGCCGGCAGGTGATTTTGCATGTCCAGCGGTCGTTCCGGCGGGTGGAGCCGGTGGTTCCGGCGTGTCCGGCAGGTGGTTCCGGTCTGTCCGGCAGGTGGTTCTGTGGTGTCCGGGACGAGGTTCAGTCTGAGAGGCTGTGCCGGCATGCCCCTCACGTGATTCCGGCTTGTCCCCGAAGTGGTGCTGGTGTAGCGGGCAGGTGATTTTGGCGTGTCCGGCAGGTGGTTCAGGCGAGTTGAGCAGGTGGTTGCGATGTGCTGGGCATGTGCTTCCGGCGTCTCTGGCACGTGTTTCTGGCACATCTGACTGGTGGTTCCGGCATGCCCAAAAGTTGATTCCGGTCTGTCCGGTAGGTGGTTCCGGCGTGCACGGCACGTGGTTCTGGTACGTCTCAGAGGTGGTTGCGTATGCCCAACAGGTGATTCCGGACTGTCCGCCACGTGCTTCTGGCACGTCTGAGAGGTGATTCCAACATGCCCGGCAGGTCATTTCGGAGAGTCGACCAAGTGGTTCTGGCGTAGCCCGCAGGTGATTTTGGCGTGTCCGGCAGGTGGTTCCGCCGTGCTCGGCAGGTGGTTCAGGCATGGGCGTCACGTGGTTCCAGTCTGTCCAGGACGTGTTTCCAGCTTCTCCGGCAGGTGGTTCTGGTACGTCTGAGAGGTGGTTCCGCCATGGCTGGCAGGTGATCCCGGACTGTCCCCCAGGTGGTTCTGGCATAGCCAGCAGTTGATATTGGCCTGTCCGGCAGGTGGTTCCAGCGAGTCGAACAGGTGGCTCCGGCGGTCTTGGCAGGTGGTTCCGGTCTGTCCGGTAGGTGTTTCCGGCGTGTCTGGCACGTGCTTCCGGCGCGTCTGAGAGGTGGTTCCGGCATGCGCGGCAGGTGATTCCGTAGTGTCCGACAGGTGGTTCTGGCATACCCGGCAGGTGATTTTGGCGTGTCCGGCAGGTGTTTCTGGCGAGTCGAGCAGGTGGCTCCGGCATCCTCGGCAGGTGCTTCCGGCGTCTCCGGCACTTGGTTCTGGTGTGTCTGAGAGCTGGTTCCGGCATGTCCGGCAGATGATTCCGGAGTGTCCGCCAAGTGGTTCTGGCATACCCAGCAGGTGATTTTGGCGTGTCAGGGAGGTGGTACCGGTGAGTCGAGCAGGTGGTTCCGGCGTGCTCAGCAGGTGGTTCAGGCGGTTCTGGCAGGTGGTATCCGTCTGTTCGGGGTGTGGTTCCAGCATCTCATGAACACGTTTCTGGCACGTCTGAGATGTGGTTCCAGCCAGCCCGACAGGTGTTTCCGCAGTGTCCGCCAAGCGGTTCTGGCGTAGTTGGCAGGTGATTTTGGCATGACTGGTAGGTGGTTCCAGCAAGCCCGGCAGGTGATTCCAAAGTGTTCACCAGCTGGTTGTGGCGTAGCCGGCAGGTGATTTTTGCGTGATCGGCAGGTGGTTCTGGCGAGTCGAGCAGGTGGTTCCGGCGTGCTCGGCTGGTGCTTCCGGGGTCATTGGCACGGGGTTCTGGCATGTCTGAGAGGTGGTTCCTGCATGCCCGGCAAGTGATTCCGGAGTGTTCGCCAAGTGGTTCTGGCATAGTCGGCAGGTGATTTTGGCATGTCCGGCAGGTGGTTCAGGCGAGTTGAGCAGGTGGTTCCAACGTGCTTGGCAGGTGCTTCCGGCGTCTCCGGCACGTGTTTCTGGCACATCTGACAGGTGGTTCCGGCATGCCCGAAAGGTGATTCAGGTCTGTCCGGTAGGTGATTCCAGCCGGCACGGCATGTGGTTCCGGTACGTCTCAGAGGTGGTTGCGCATGCCCACCAGGTGATTCCGGACTGTCCGCCACATGGTTCTGGCACGTCTGAGAGGTGGTTCCGGCATGCCCGGCACGTCATCCCAGAGAGTCCTCCAAGTGGTTCTGGCATAGCACGCAGGTGATTTTGGCGTGTCTTGCAGGTTGTTCCGTCGTGCCTGGCAGGTGGTTCAGGCTTGGCCGGCAGGTGGTTCCAGACTGTCCAGGACGTGTTTCCAGCTTCTCCGGAAGGT
Source organism: Equus caballus (assembly GCF_041296265.1). NCBI lineage: Eukaryota > Metazoa > Chordata > Mammalia > Perissodactyla > Equidae > Equus > Equus caballus. Next base: position 3,208,535 of record NC_091707.1, on the reverse strand, counting down.
GGTTCTGGTACGTCTGAGAGGTGTTTCCGCAATGGCTGGCAGGTTATTCCGGACTGTCCGCCACGTGCTTCTGGCACGTCTGAGAGGTGGTTCCAACAAGCCCGGCAGGTCATTTCGGAGAGTCGTCTAAGTGGTTCTGGCGTAGCCCGCAGGTGATTTTGGCGTGTCCGGCAGGTGGTTCCTCCGTGCTCGGCAGGTGGTTCAGGCATGGCCATCACGTGGTTCCAGTCTGTCCAGGTCGTGTTTCCAGCTTCTCCGGCAGGTGGTTCTGGTACGTCTGAGAGGTGGTTCCGCCATGGCTGGCAGGTGATCCCGGACTGTCCCCCAGGTGGTTCTGGCATAGCCAGCAGTTGATATTGGCCTGTCCGGCAGGTGGTTCCAGCGAGTCGAACAGGTGGCTCCGGCGTGCTCGGCAGGTGGTTCCGGTCTGTCCGGTAGGTGATTCCGGCGTGTCCGGCACGTGCTTCCGGCACGTCTGAGAGGTGGTTCCGGCATGCGCGACAGGTGATTTCGGAGTGTCCGCCAGGTGGTTCTGGCGTACCCGGCAGGTGATTTTGGCGTGTCCGGCAGCTGTTTCTGGCGAGTCGAGCAGGTGGCTCCGGCATGCTCGGCAGGTGCTTCCGGGGTCTCTGGCACGTGGTTCTGGTGTGTCTGAGAGCTGGTTCCGGCATGTCCGGCAGATGATTCCGGAGTGTCCGCCAAGTGGTTCTGGCATACCCGGCTGGTGATTTGGGCATGTCAGGCAGGTGGTTGCGGCGAGTCGAGCAGGTGGCTCTGGCGTGCTCGGCAGGTTGTTCAGACGGGTCTGGCAGGTGTTTTCCATCTGTTCGGGGTGTGGTTCCAGCATCTCATGCACATGGTTCTGGCACGTCTGAGAAGTGGTTCCGTCATGCCCGGCAGGTCATCGCAGAGAGTCCTCCAACTGTTTCTGGCATAGCACGCAGGTGATTTTGGCGTGTCTGGCAGGTTGTTCCGTTGTGCTTGGCAGGTGGTTCAGGCTTGGCCGGCAGGTGGTTCCAGACTGTCCAGGACGTGTTTCCAGCTTCTCCGGCAGGTGGTTCTGCTACGTCTGAGAGGTGGTTCCGCCATGGCTGGCAGGTGATCCCGGACTGTCCCCCAGGTGGTTCTGGCATAGCCAGCAGTTGATATTGGCCTGTCCGGCAGGTGGTTCCAGCGAGTCGAACAGGTGGCTCCGGCGTGCTCGGCAGGTGGTTCCGGTCTGTCCGGTAGGTGATTCCGGCGTGTCCGGCACGTGCTTCCGGCACGTCTGAGAGGTGGTCCCGGCATGCGCGACAGGTGATTTTGGCGTGTCCGGCAGGTGTTTCTGGCGAGTCGAGCAGGTGGCTCCGGCGTGCTCGGCAGGTGCTTCCGGCGTCTCCGGCACTTGGTTCTGGTGTGTCTGAGAGCTGGTTCCGGCATGTCCGGCAGATGATTCGGGAGTGTCCGCCAAGTGGTTCTGGCATACCCGGCTGGTGATTTGGGCATGTCAGGTAGGTGGTTCCGGCGAGTCGAGCAGGTGGCTCCGGCGTGCTCGGCAGGTTGTTCAGACGGGTCTGGCAGGTGTTTTCCGTCTCTTCGGTTTGTGGTTCCAGCATCTCATGCACATGGTTCTGGCTCGTCTGAGATGTGGTTCCGGCCGGCCCGACAGGTGTTTCCACAGTGTCCGCCAAGTGGTACTGGCGTAGTTGGCAGGTGATTTTGGCATGACCGGCATGTGGTTCCAGCAAGCCCGGCAGGTGATTCCGAAGTGTTCCCCAACTGGTTGTGGCGTAGCCGGCAGGTGATTTCTGCGTGTCCGGCAGGTGGTTCTTGCGAGTCGAGCAGGTGGTTCCGCCGTGCTCGGCAGGTGGTTCAGGCATGGCCGTCACGTGGTTCCAGTCTGTCCAGGACGTGTTTCCAGCTTCTCCGGCAGGTGGTTCTGGTACGTCTGAGAGGTGGTTCCGCCATGGCTGGCAGGTGATCCCGGACTGTCCCCCAGGTGGTTCTGGCATAGCCAGCAGTTGATATTGGCCTGTCCGGCAGGTGGTTCCAGCGAGTCGAACAGGTGGCTCCGGCATGCTCGGCAGGTGGTTCCGGTCTGTCCCGTAGGTGATTCCGGCGTGTCCGGCACCTGCTTCCGGCACGTCTGAGAGGTGGTTCCGGCATGCGCGACAGGTGATTTCGGAGTGTCCGCCAGGTGGTTCTGGCGTACCCGGCAGGTGATTCTGGCGTGTCCGGCAGGTGTTTCTGGCGAGTCGAGCAGGTGGCTCCGGCATTCTCGGCAGGTGCTTGCGGCGTCTCCGGCACGTGGTTCTGGTGTGTCTGAGAGCTGGTTCCGGCATGTCCGGCAGATGATTCCGGAGTGCCCGCCAAGTGGTTCTGGCATACCCAGCTGGTGATTTTGGCATGTCAGTTAGGAGGTTCCGGCGAGTCATGCAGGTGGCTCCGGCGTGCTCGGCAGTTTGTTCAGACGGGTCTGGCAGGTGTTTTCCGTCTGTTCGGGGTGTGGTTCCAGCATCTCATGCACATGGTTCTGGCACGTCTGAGATGTGGTTCCGGCCGGCCCGACAGGTGTATCCATAGTGTCCGCCAACTGGTACTGGCGTAGTTGGCAGGTGATTTTGGCATGACCGGCAGGTGGTTCCAACAAGCCCGGCAGGTGATTCCGAAGTGATCCCCAACTGGTTGTGGCGTAGCCGGCAGGTGATTTTTGCGTGTCCGGCAGGTGTTTCTGGCGAGTCGAGCAGGGGGCTCCGGCATGCTCGGCAGGTGCTTCCGGCGTCTCCGGCACGTGGTTCTGGTGTGTCTGAGAGCTGGTTCCGGCATGTCCGGCAGATGATTCCGGAGTGTCCGCCAAGTGGTTCTGGCATACCCGGCTGGTGATTTGGGCATGTCAGGTAGGTGGTTCCGGCGAGTCGAGCAGGTGGTTCCGGCGTGCTCGGCAGGTGCTTCCGGGGTCATTGGCACGTGGTTCTGGCATATCTGAGAGGTGGTTCCGGCATGCCCGGCAGGTGTTTCCGGAGTGTTCGCCAAGTGTTTCCGGCGTAGCCGGCAGGTGATTTTGCATGTCCAGCGGTCGTTCCGGCGGGTCGAGCCGGTGGTTCCGGCGTGTCCGGCAGGTGGTTCCGGTCTGTCCGGCAGGTGGTTCTGTGGTGTCCGGCACGAGGTTCAGTCTGAGAGGCTGTGCCGGCATGCCCCTCACGTGATTCCGGCTTGACCCCGAAGTGGTTCTGGCATACCCGGCAGGTGATTTTGGCGTGTCCGGCAGGTGTTTCTGGCGAGTCGAGCAGGTGGCTCCGGCATGCTCGGCAGGTGCTTCCGGCGTCTCCGGCACTTGGTTCTGGTGTGTCTGAGAGCTGGTTCCGGCATGTCCGGCAGATGATTCCGGAGTGTGCGCCAAGTGGTTCTGGCATACCCAGCAGGTGATTTTGGCGTGTCAGGGAGGTGGTACCGGTGAGTCGAGCAGGTGGTTCCGGCGTGCTCAGCAGGTGGTTCAGGCGGTTCTGGCAGGTGGTATCCGTCTGTTCGGGGTGTGGTTCCAGCATCTCATGAACACGTTTCTCTCACGTCTGAGATGTGGTTCCAGCCGGCCCGACAGGTGTTTCCGCAGTGTCCGCCAAGCGGTTCTGGCGTAGTTGGCAGGTGATTTTGGCATGACTGGCAGGTGGTTCCAGCAAGCCTGGCAGGTGATTCCAAAGTGTTCACCAACTGGTTGTGGCGTAGCCGGCAGGTGATTTTTGCGTGATCGGCAGGTGGTTCTGGCGAGTCGAGCAGGTGGTTCCGGCGTGCTCGGCTGGTGCTTCCGGGGTCATTGGCACGGGGTTCTGGCATGTCTGAGAGGTGGTTCCTGCATGCCCGGCAAGTGATTCCGGAGTGTTCGCCAAGTGGTTCTGGCATAGTCGGCAGGTGATTTTGGCATGTCCGGCAGGTGGTTCAGGCGAGTTGAGCAGGTGGTTCCAACGTGCTTGGCAGGTGCTTCCGGCGTCTCCGGCACGTGTTTCTGGCACATCTGACAGGTGGTTCCGGCATGCCCGAAAGGTGATTCCGGTCTGTCCGGTAGGTGGTTCCAGCCTGCATGGCATGTGGTTCTGGTACGTCTCAGAGGTGGTTGCGCATGCCCAACAGGTGATTCCGGACTGTCCGCCACATGGTTCTGGCACGTCTGAGAGGTGGTTCCGGCATGCCCGGCAGGTCATCCCAGAGAGTCCTCCAAGTGGTTCTGGCATAACACGCAGGTGATTTTGGCGTGTCTGGCAGGTTGTTCCGTTGTGCTTGGCAGGTGGTTCAGGCTTGGCCGGCAGGTGGTTCCAGACTGTCCAGGACGTGTTTCCAGCTTCTCCGGCAGGTGGTTCTGGTACTTCTGAGAGGTGGTTCCGCCATGGCTGGCAGGTGATTCCGGACCGTCCCCCAGGTGGTTCTGGCATAGCCAGCAGTTGATATTGGCCTGTCCGGCAGGTGGTTCCAGCGAGTCGAACAGGTGGCTCCGGCGTGCTCGGCAGGTGGTTCCGGTCTGTCTGGTAGGTGATTCCGGCGTGTCCGGCACGTGCTTCCGGCACGTCTGAGAGGTGGTTCCGGCATGCGCGACAGGTCATTTCGTAGTGTCCGCCAGGTGGTTCTGGCGTACCCGGCAGGTGATTTTGGCGTGTCCGACAGGTGTTTCTGGCGAGTCGAGCAGGTGGCTCCGGCATGCTCGGCAGGTGCTTCCGGCGTCTCCGGCACGTGGTTCTGGTGTGTCTGAGAGCTGGTTCCGGCATGTCCGGCAGATGATTCCGGAGTGTCCGCCAAGTGGTTCTGGCATACCCGGCTGGTGATTTTGGCGTGTCAGGTAGGTGGTTCCGGCGAGTCGAGCAGGTGGCTCCGGCGTGCTCGGCAGTTGTTCAGACGGGTCTGGCATGTGTTTTCCGTCTGTTCAGGGTGTGGTTCCAGCATCTCATGCACATGGTTCTGGCACGTCTGAGATGTGGTTCCGGCCGGCCCGACAGGTGTTTCCACAGTGTCCGCCAAGTGGTACTGGCGTAGTTGGCAGGTGATTTTGGCATGACCGGCAGGTGGTTCCAGCAAGCCCGGCAGGTGATTCCGAAGTTTTCCCCAACTGGTTGTGGCGTAGACGGCAGGTGATTTTTGCGTGTCCGGCATGTGGTTCTGGTGAGTCGAGCAGGTGGTTCCGGCGTGCTCGGCAGGTGCTTCCGGGGTCATTGGCATGTGGTTCTGGCATATCTGAGAGGTGGTTCCGGCATGCCCGGCAGGTGATTCTGGAGTGTTCGCCAAGTGTTTCCAGCGTAGCGGGCAGGTGATTTTGCATGTCCCGCGGTCGTTCCGGCGGGTCGAGCCGGTGGTTCCGGCCTGTCCGGCAGGTGGTTCCGGTCTGTCCGGCAGGTGGTTCTGTGGTGTCCGGCACGAGGTTCAGTCTGAGAGGCTGTGCCGGCATGCCCCTCACGTGATTCCGGCTTTTCCCCGAAGTGGTGCTGGTGTAGCGGGCAGGTGATTTTGGCGTGTCCGGCAGGTGGTTCAGGCGAGTTGAGCAGGTGGTTGCGACGTGCTCGGCAGGTGCTTCCGGCGTCTCCGGCACGTGTTTCTGGCACATCTGACTGGTGGTTCCGGCATGCCCAAAAGTTGAATCCGGTCTGTCCGGTAGGTGGTTCCGGCGTGCACGGCACGTGGTTCTGGTACGTGTCAGAGGTGGTTGCGTATGCCCAACAGGTGATTCCGGACTGTCCGCCACGTGCTTCTGGCACGTCTGAGAGGTGGTTCCAACATGCCCGGCAGGTCATTTCGGAGAGTCGTCCAAGTGGTTCTGGCGTAGCCCGCAGGTGATTTCGGAGTGTCCGCCAGTTGGTTCTGGCGTACCCGGCAGGTGCTTTTGGCGTGTCATACAGGTGTTTCTGGCGAGTCGAGCAGGTGGCTCCGGCATGCTCGGCAGGTGCTTCCGGCGTCTCCGGCACGTGGTTCTGGTGTGTCTGAGAGCTGGTTCCGGCATGTCCGGCAGATGATTCCGGAGTGTCCGCCAAGTGGTTCTGGCATACCCAGCAGGTGATATTCGCATGACCGGAAGGTGGTTCCAGCAAGCCCGGCAGGTGATTCCGAAGTGTTCCCCAACTGGTTGTGGCGTAGCCGGCAGGTGATTTTGGCGTGTCCGGCAGGTGGTTCTGGCGAGTCGAGCAGGTGGTTCCGGCGTGCTCGGCAGGTGCTTCCGGGGTCATTGGCACGTGGTTCTGGCATATCTGAGAGGTGGTTCCGGCATGCCCGGCAGGTGTTTCCGGAGTGTTCGCCAAGTGTTTCCGGCGTAGCCGGCAGGTGATTTTGCATGTCCAGTGGTCGTTGCGGCGGGTCGAGCCGGTGGTACCGGCGTGTCCGGCAGGTGGTTCCGGTCTGTCCGGCAGGTGGTTCTGTGGTGTCCGGCACGAGGTTCAGTCTGAGAGGCTGTGCCGGCATGCCCCTCACGTGATTCCGGCTTGTCCCCGAAGTGGTTCTGGCATACCCGGCAGGTGATTTTGGCGTGTCCGGCAGGTGTTTCTGGCGAGTCGAGCAGGTGGCTCCGGCATTCTCGGCAGGTGCTTCCGGCGTCTCCGGCACTTGGTTCTGGTGTGTCTGAGAGCTGGTTCCGGCATGTCCGGCAGATGATTCCGGAGTGTCCGCCAAGTGGTTCTGGCATACCCAGCAGGTGATTTTGGCGTGTCAGGGAGGTGGTACCGGTGAGTCGAGCAGGTGGTTCCGGCGTGCTCAGCAGGTGGTTCAGGCGGTTCTGGCAGGTGGTATCCGTCTGTTCGGGGTGTGGTTCCAGCATCTCATGAACACGTTTCTGGCACGTCTGAGATGTGGTTCCAGCCGGCCCGACAGGTGTTTCCGCAGTGTCCGCCAAGCGGTTCTGGCGTAGTTGGCAGGTGATTTTGGCATGACTGGCAGGTGGTTCCAGCAAGCCTGGCAGGTGATTCCAAAGTGTTCACCAACTGGTTGTGGCGTAGCCGGCAGGTGATTTTTGTGTGATCGGCAGGTGGTTCTGGCGAGTCGAGCAGGTGGTTCCGGCGTGCTCGGCTGGTGCTTCCGGGGTCATTGGCACGGGGTTCTGGCATGTCTGAGAGGTGGTTCCTGCATGCCCGGCAAGTGATTCCGGAGTGTTCGCCAAGTGGTTCTGGCATAGTCGGCAGGTGATTTTGGCATGTCCGGCAGGTGGTTCAGGTGAGTTGAGCAGGTGGTTCCAACGTGCTTGGCAGGTGCTTCCGGCGTCTCCGGCACGTGTTTCTGGCACATCTGACAGGTGGTTCCGGCATGCCCGAAAGGTGATTCCGGTCTGTCCGGTAGGTGGTTCCAGCCTGCACGGCATGTGGTTCTGGTACGTCTCAGAGGTGGTTGCGCATGCCCAACAGGTGATTCCGGACTGTCCTCCACATGGTTCTGGCACGTCTGAGAGGTGGTTCCGGCATGCCCGGCAGGTCATCCCAGAGAGTCCTCCAAGTGGTTCTGGCATAACACGCAGGTGATTTTGGCGTGTCTGGCAGGTTGTTCCGTTGTGCTTGGCAGGTGGTTCAGGCTTGGCCGGCAGGTGGTTCCAGACTGTCCAGGACGTGTTTCCAGCTTCTCCGGCAGGTGGTTCTGGTACGTCTGAGAGGTGGTTCCGCCATGGCTGGCAGGTGATTCCGGACCGTCCCCCAGGTGGTTCTGGCATAGCCAGCAGTTGATATTGGCCTGTCCGGCAGGTGGTTCCAGCGAGTCGAACAGGTGGCTCCGGCGTGCTCGGCAGGTGGTTCCGGTCTGTCTGGTAGGTGATTCCGGCGTGTCCGGCACATGCTTCCGGCACGTCTGAGAGGTGGTTCCGGCATGCGCGACAGGTCATTTCGTAGTGTCCGCCAGGTGGTTCTGGCGTACCCGGCAGGTGATTTTGGCGTGTCCGACAGGTGTTTCTGGCGAGTCGAGCAGGTGGCTCCGGCATGCTCGGCAGGTGCTTCCGGCGTCTCCGGCACGTGGTTCTGGTGTGTCTGAGAGCTGGTTCCGGCATGTCCGGCAGATGATTCCGGAGTGTCCGCCAAGTGGTTCTGGCATACCCTGCTGGTGATTTGGGCATGTCAGGTAGGTGGTTCCGGCGAGTCGAGCAGGTGGCTCCGGCGTGCTCGGCAGGTTGTTCAGACGGGTCTGGCATGTGTTTTCCGTCTGTTCAGGGTGTGGTTCCAGCATCTCATGCACATGGTTCTGGCTCGTCTGAGATGTGGTTCCGGCCGGCCCGACATGTGTTTCCACAGTGTCCGCCAAGTGGTACTGGCGTAGTTGGCAGGTGATTTTGGCATGACCGGCAGGTGGTTCCAGCAAGCCCGGCAGGTGATTCCGAAGTTTTCCCCAACTGGTTGTGGCGTAGCCGGCAGGTGATTTTTGCGTGTCCGGCAGGTGGTTCTGGCGAGTTGAGCAGGTGGTTCCGGCGTGCTCGGCAGGTGCTTCCGGGGTCATTGGCACGTGGTTCTGGCATATCTGAGAGGTGGTTCCGGCATGCCCGGCAGGTGATTCCGGAGTGTTCGCCAAGTGTTTCCGGCGTAGCCGGCAGGTGATTTTGCATGTCCAGCGGTCGTTCCGGCGGGTCGAGCCGGTGGTTCCGGCGTGTCCGGCAGGTGGTTCCGGTCTGTCCGGCAGGTGGTTCTGTGGTGTCCGGCACGAGGTTCAGTCTGAGAGGCTGTGCCGGCATGCCCCTCACGTGATTCCGGCTTGTCCCCGAAGTGGTGCTGGTGTAGCGGGCAGGTGATTTTGGCGTGTCCGGCAGGTGGTTCAGGCGAGTTGAGCAGGTGGTTGCGACGTGCTCGGCAGGTGCTTCCGGCGTCTCCGGCACGTGTTTCTGGCACATCTGACTGGTGGTTCCGGCATGCCCAAAAGTTGATTCCGGTCTGTCCGGTAGGTGGTTCCGGCGTGCACGGCACGTGGTTTTGGTACGTGTCAGAGGTGGTTGCGTATGCCCAACAGGTGATTCCGGACTGTCCGCCACGTGCTTCTGGCACGTCTGAGAGGTGGTTCCAACATGCCCGGCAGGTCATTTCGGAGAGTCGTCCAAGTGGTTCTGGCGTAGCCCGCAGGTGATTTCGGAGTGTCCGCCAGTTGGTTCTGGCGTACCCGGCAGGTGATTTTGGCGTGTCATACAGGTGTTTCTGGCGAGTCGAGCAGGTGGCTCCGGCATGCTCGGCAGGTGCTTCCGGCGTCTCCGGCACGTGGTTCTGGTGTGTCTGAGAGCTGGTTCCGGCATGTCCGGCAGATGATTCCGGAGTGTCCGCCAAGTGGTTCTGGCATACCCGGCTGGTGATTTGGGCATGTCAGGTAGGTGGTTCCGGCGAGTCGAGCAGGTGCTCCGGCGTGCTCGGAAGGTTGTTCACACGGGTCTGGCAGGTGTTTTCCGTCTGTTCGGGGTGTGGTTCCAGCATCTCATGCACATGGTTCTGGCACGTCTGAGATGTGGTTCCGGCCGGCCCGACAGGTGTTTCCACAGTGTCCGCCAAGTGGTACTGGCGTAGTTGGCAGGTGATTTTGGCATGACCGGCAGGTGGTTCCAGCAAGCCCGGCAGGTGATTCCGAAGTTTTCCCCAACTGGTTGTGGCGTAGCCGGCAGGTGATTTTTGCGTGTCCGGCCGGTGGTTCTGGCGAGTCGAGCAGGTGGTTCCGGCGTGCTCGGCAGGTGCTTCCGGGGTCATTGGCACGTGGTTCTGGCATATCTGAGAGGTGGTTCCGGCATGCCCGGCAGGTGATTCTGGAGTGTTCGCCAAGTGTTTCCGGCGTAGCCAGCAGGTGATTATGCATGTCCAGCGGTCGTTCCGGCGGGTCGAGCCGGTGGTTCCGGCGTGTCCGGCAGGTGGTTCCGGTCTGTCCGGCAGGTGGTTCTGTGGTGTCCGGCACGAGGTTCAGTCTGAGAGGCTGTGCCGGCATGCCCCTCACGTGATTCCGGCTTGTCCCCGAAGTGGTGCTGGTGTAGCGGGCAGGTGATTTTGGTGTGTCCGGCAGGTGGTTCAGGCGAGTTGAGCAGGTGGTTGCGACGTGCTCGGCAGGTGCTTCCGGCGTCTCCGGCACGTGTTTCTGGCACATCTGACTGGTGGTTCCGGCATGCCCAAAAGTTGATTCCGGTCTGTCCGGTAGGTGGTTCCGGCGTGCACGGCACGTGGTTCTGGTACGTGTCAGAGGTGGTTGCCTATGCCCAACAGGTGATTCCGGACTGTCCGCCACGTGCTTCTGGCACGTCTGAGGGGTGGTTCCAACATGCCCGGCAGGTCATTTCGGAGAGTCGTCCAAGTGGTTCTGTGGTAGCCCACAGGCGATTTTGGCGTGTCCGGCAGGTGGTTCCGCCGTGCTCGGCAGGTGGTTCAGGCATGGCCGTCACGTGGTTCCAGTCTGTCCAGGACGTGTTTCCAGCTTCTCCGGCAGGTGGTTCTGGTACGTCTGAGAGGTGGTTCCGCCATGGCTGGCAGGTGATCCCGGACCGTCCCCCAGGTGGTTCTGGCATAGCCAGCAGTTGATATTGGCCTGTCCGGCAGGTGGTTCCAGCGAGTCGAACAGGTGGCTCCGGCGTGCTCGGCAGGTGGTTCCGGTCTGTCCGGTAGGAGATTCCGGCGTTTCCGGCACGTGCTTCCGGCACGTCTGAGAGGTGGTTCCGGCATGCGCGACAGGTGGTTTCGGAGTGTCCGCCAGGTGGTTCTGGCGTATCCGGCAGGTGATTTTGGCGTGTCCGGCAGGTGTTTCTGGCGAGTCGAGCAGGTGGCTCCGGCATGCTCGGCAGGTGCTTCCGGCGTCTCCGGCACTTGGTTCTTGTGTGTCTGAGAGCTGGTTCCGGCATGTCCGACAGATGATTCCGGAGTGTCCGCCAAGTGTTTCTGGCATACCCAGCAGGTGATTTTGGCGTGTCAGGGAGGTGGTACCGGTGAGTCGAGCAGGTGGTTCCGGCGTGCTCAGCAGGTGGTTCAGGCGGTTCTGGCAGGTGGTATCCGTCTGTTCGGGGTGTGGTTCCAGCATCTCATGAACACGTTTCTGGCACGTCTGAGATGTGGTTCCAGCCGGCCCGACAGGTGTTTCCGCAGTGTCCGCCAAGCGGTTCTGGCGTAGTTGGCAGGTGATTTTGGCATGACTGGCAGGTGGTTCCAGCAAGCCTGGCAGGTGATTCCAAAGTGTTCACCAACTGGTTGTGGCGTAGCCGGCAGGTGATTTTTGCGTGATCGGCAGGTGGTTCTGGCGAGTCGAGCAGGTGGTTCCGGCGTGCTCGGCTGGTGCTTCTGGGGTCATTGGCCCGGGGTTCTGGCATGTCTGAGAGGTGGTTCCTGCATGCCCGGCAAGTGATTCCGGAGTGTTCGCCAAGTGGTTCTGGCATAGTCGGCAGGTGATTTTGGCATGTCCGGCAGGTGGTTCAGGCGAGTTGAGCAGGTGGTTCCAACGTGCTTGGCAGGTGCTTCCGGCGTCTCCGGCACGTGTTTCTGGCACATCTGACAGGTGGTTCCGGCATGCCCGGCAGGTGATTCCGGAGTGTTCGCCAAGTGTTTCCGGCGTAGCCGGCAGGTGATTTTGCATGTCCCGCGGTCATTCCGGCGGGTCGAGCCGGTGGTTCAGGCTTGGCCGGCAGGTGGTTCCAGACTGTCCAGGAAGTGTTTCCAGCTTCTCCGGCAGGTGGTTCTGGTACGTCTGAGAGGTGGTTCCGCCATGGCTGGCAGGTGATTCCGGACCGTCCCCCAGGTGGTTCTGGCATAGCCAGCAGTTGATATTGGCCTGTCCGGCAGGTGGTTCCAGCGAGTCGAACAGGTGGCTCCGGCGTGCTCGGCAGGTGGTTCCGGTCTGTCTGGTAGGTGATTCCGGCGTGTCCGGCACGTGCTTCCGGCACGTCTGAGAGGTGGTTCCGGCATGCGCGACAGGTCATTTCGTAGTGTCCGCCAGTTGGTTCTGGCGTACCCGGCAGGTGATTTTGGCGTGTCCGACAGGTGTTTCTGGCGAGTCGAGCAGGTGGCTCCGGCATGCTCGGCAGGTGCTTCCGGCGTCTCCGGCACGTGGTTCTGGTGTGTCTGAGAGCTGGTTCCGGCATGTCCGGCAGATGATTCCGGAGTGTCCGCCAAGTGGTTCTGGCATACCCGGCTGGTGATTTGGGCATGTCAGGGAGGTGGTTCCGGCGAGTCGAGCAGGTGGCTCCGGCGTGCTCGGCAGGTTGTTCAGACGGGTGTGGCAGGTGTTTTCCGTCTGTTCAGGCATCTCATGCACATGGTTCTGGCACGTCTGAGTTGTGGTTCCGGCCGGCCCGACAGGTGTTTCCACAGTGTCCGCCAAGTGGTACTGGCGTAGTTGGCAGGTGATTTTGGCATGACCGGCAGGTGGTTCCAGCAAGCCCGGCAGGTGATTCCAAAGTGTTCCCCAACTGGTTGTGGCGTAGCCGGCAGGTGATTTTGGCGTGTCCGGCAGGTGGTTCTGGCGAGTCGAGCAGGTGGTTCCGGCGTGCTCGGCAGGTGCTTCCGGGGTCATTGGCACGTGGTTCTGGCATATCTGAGAGGTGGTTCTGGCATGCCCGGCAGGTGATTCCGGAGTGTTCGCCAAGTGTTTCCGGCGTAGCCGGCAGGTGATTTTGCATGTCCCGCGGTCGTTCCGGCGGGTCGAGCCGGTGGTTCCGGCGTGTCCGGCAGGTGGTTCCGGTCTGTCCGGCAGGTGGTTCTGTGGTGTCCGGCACGAGGTTCAGTCTGAGAGGCTGTGCCGGCATGCCCCTCACGTGATTCCGGCTTGTCCCCGAAGTGGTGCTGGTGTAGCGGGCAGGTGATTTTGGCGTGTACGGCAGGTGGTTCAGGCGAGTTGAGCAGGTGGTTGCGACGTGCTCCGCAGGTGCTTCCGGCGTCTCCGGCACGTGTTTCTGGCACATCTGACTGGTGGTTCCGGCATGCCAAAAAGTTGATTCCGGTCTGTCCGGTAGGTGGTTCCGGCGTGCACGGCACGTGGTTCTGGTACGTGTCAGAGGTGGTTGCGTATGCCCAACAGGTGATTCCGGACTGTCCGCCACGTGCTTCTGGCAGGTCTGAGAGGTGGTTCCAACGTGCCCGGCAGGTCATTTCGGAGAGTCATCCAAGTGGTTCTGGCGTAGCCCGCAGGTGATTTTGGCGTGTCCGGCAGGTGGTTCCGCCGTGCTCGGCAGGTGGTTCAGGCATGGCCGTCACGTGGTTCCAGTCTGTCCAGGACGTGTTTCCAGCTTCTCCGGCAGGTGGTTCTGGTACGTCTGAGAGGTGGTTCCGCCATGGCTGGCAGGTGATCCCGGACTGTCCCCCAGGTGGTTCTGGCATAGCCAGCAGTTGATATTGGCCTGTCCGGCAGGTGGTTCCAGCGAGTCAAACAGGTGGCTCTGGCGTTCTTGGCAGGTGGTTCCGGTCTGTCCGGTAGGTGTTTCCGGCGTGTCTGACACGTGCTTCCGGCAATGCTGAGAGGTGGTTCCGGCATGCGCGGCAGGTGATTCCGTAGTGTCCGCCAGGTGGTTCTGGCGTACCCGGCAGGTGATTTTGGCGTGTCCGGCAGGTGTTTCTGGCGAGTCGAGCAGGTGGCTCCGGCATGCTCGGCAGGTGCTTCCGGCGTCTCCGGCACTTGGTTCTGGTGTGTCTGAGAGCTGGTTCCGGCATGTCCGGCAGATGATTCCGGAGTATCCGCCATGTGGTTCTGGCATACCCAGCAGGTGATTTTGGCGTGTCAGGGAGGTGGTACCGGTGAGTCGAGCAGGTGGTTCCGGCGTGCTCAGCAGGTGGTTCAGGCGGTTCTGGCAGGTGGTATCCGTCTGTTCGGGGTGTGGTTCCAGCATCTCATGAACACGTTTCTGGCACGTCTGAGATGTGGTTCCAGCCGGCCCGACAGGTGTTTCCGCAGTGTCCGCCAAGCGGTTCTGGCGTAGTTGGCAGGTGATTTTGGCATGACTGGCAGGTGGTTCCAGCAAGCCTGGCAGGTGATTCCAAAGTGTTCACCAACTGGTTGTGGCGTAGCCGGCAGGTGATTTTTGCGTGATCGGCAGGTGGTTCTGGCGAGTCGAGCAGGTGGTTCCGGCGTGCTCGGCTGGTGCTTCCGGGGTCATTGGCACGGGGTTCTGGCATGTCTGAGAGGTGGTTCCTGCATGCCCGGCAAGTGATTCCGGAGTGTTCGCCAAGTGGTTCTGGCATAGTCGGCAGGTGATTTTGGCATGTCCGGCAGGTGGTTCAGGCGAGTTGAGCAGGTGGTTCCAACGTGCTTGGCAGGTGCTTCCGGCGTCTCTGGCACGTGTTTCTGGCACATCTGACAGGTGGTTCCGGCATGCCCGAAAGGTGATTCCGGTCTGTCCGGTAGGTGGTTCCAGCCTGCACGGCATGTGGTTCTGGTACGTCTCAGAGGTGGTTGCGCATGCCCAACAGGTGATTCCGGACTGTCCGCCACATGGTTCTGGCACGTCTGAGAGGTGGTTCCGGCATGCCCGGCAGGTCATCCCAGAGAGTCCTCCAAGTGGTTCTGGCATAACACGCAGGTGATTTTGGCGTGTCTGGCAGGTTGTTCTGTTGTGCTTGGCAGGTGGTTCAGGCTTGGCCGGCAGGTGGTTCCAGACTGTCCAGGACGTGTTTCCAGCTTCTCCGGCAGGTGGTTCTGGTACGTCTGAGAGGTGGTTCCGCCATGACTGGCAGGTGATTCCGGACCGTCCCCCAGGTGGTTCTGGCATAGCCAGCAGTTGATATTGGCCTGTCCGGCAGGTGGTTCCAGCGAGTCGAACAGGTGGCTCCGGCGTGCTCGGCAGGTGGTTGCGGTCTGTCCGGTAGGTGATTCCGGCGTGTCCGGCACGTGCTTCCGGCACGTCTGAGATGTGGTTCCGGCATGCGCGACAGGTGATTTCGGAGTGTCCGCCAGTTGGTTCTGGCGTACCCGGCAGGTGATTTTGCATGTCGAGCGGTCGTTCCGGCGGGTCGAGCCGGTGGTTCCGGCGTGTCCGTCAGGTGGATCCGGTCTGTCCGGCAGGTGGATCTGCGGTGTCCGGCACGAGGTTCAGTCTGAGAGGCTGTGCCGGCATGCCCCTCATGTGATTCCGGCTTGTCCCCGAAGTGGTGCTGGTGTAGCGGGCAGGTGATTTTGGCGTGTCCGGCAGGTGGTTCAGGCGAGTTGAGCAGGTGGTTGCGACGTGCTCGGCAGGTGCTTCCGGCGTCTCCGGCACGTGTTTCTGGCACATCTGACTGGTGGTTCCGGCATGCCCAAAAGTTGATTCCGGTCTGTCCGGTAGGTGGTTCCGGCGTGCACGGCATGTGGTTCTGGTACGTGTCAGAGGTGGTTGCGTATGCCCAACAGGTGATTCCGGACTGTCCGCCACGTGCTTCTGGCACGTCTGAGAGGTGGTTCCAACATGCCCGGCAGGTCATCTCGGAGAGTCGTCCAAGTGGTTCTGGCGTAGCCCGCAGGTGATTTTGGCGTGTCCGGCAGGTGGTTCCGCCGTGCTCGGCAGGTGGTTCAGGCATGGCCGTCACGTGGTTCCAGTCTGTCCAGGACGTGTTTCCAGCTTCTCCGGCAGGTGGTTCTGGTACGTCTGAGAGGTGGTTCCACCATGGCTGGCAGGTGATCCCGGACTGTCCCCCAGGTGGTTCTGGCATAGCCAGCAGTTGATATTGGACTGTCCGGCAGGTGGTTCCAGCGAGTCGAACAGGTGGATCCGGCGTTCTTGGCAGGTGGTTCAGGTCTGTCCGGTAGGTGTTTCCGGCGTGTCTGGCACGTTCTTCCGGCACGTCTGAGAGGTGGTTCCGGTATGCGCAGCAGGTGATTCCGGAGTGTCCGCCAGGTGGTTCTGGCGTACCCGGCAGGTGATTTTGGCGTGTCCGGCAGGTGTTTCTGGCGAGTCGAGCAGGTGGCTCCGGCATGCTCGGCAGGTGCTTCCGGCGTCTGCGGCACTTGGTTCTGGTGTGTCTGAGAGCTGGTTCCGGCATGTCCGGCAGATGACTCCGGAGTGTCCGTCAAGTGGTTCTGGCATACCCAGCAGGTGATTTTGGCGTGTCAGGGAGGTGGTACCGGTGAGTCGAGCAGGTGGTTCCGGCGTGCTCAGCAGGTGGTTCAGGCGGTTATGGCAGGTGGTATCCGTCTGTTCGGGGTGTGGTTCCAGCATCTCATGAACACGTTTCTGGCACCTCTGAGATGTGGTTCCAGCCGGCCCGACAGGTGTTTCCGCAGTGTGTGCCAAGCGGTTCTGGCGTAGTTGGCAGGTGATTTTGGCATGACTGGCAGGTGGTTCCAGCAAGCCCGGCAGGTGATTCCAAAGTGTTCCCGAACTGGTTGTGGCGTAGCCGGCAGGTGATTTTTGCGTGATCGGCAGGTGGTTCTGGCGAGTCGAGCAGGTGGTTCCGGCGTGCTCGGCTGGTGCTTCCGGGGTCATTGGCACGTGGTTCTGGCATATCTGAGAGGTGGTTACGGCATGCCCGGCAGGTGATTCCGGAGTGTTTGCCAAGTGTTTCCGGCGTAGCCGGCAGGTGATTTTGCATGTCCAGCGGTACTTCCGGCGGGTCGAGCCGGTGGTTCCGGCGTGTCCGGCAGGTGGTTCCGGTCTGTCCGGCAGGTGGTTCTGTGGTGTGGGGCACGAGGTTCAGTCTGAGAGGCTGTGCCGGCATGCCCCTCACATGATTCCGGCTTGTCCCCGACGTGGTGCTGGTGTCGCGGGCAGGTGCTTCCGGCGTCTCCGGCACGTGTTTCTGGCACATCTGACTGGTGGTTCCGGCATGCCCGAAAGGTGATTCCGGTCTGTCCGGTAGGTGGTTCCGGCGTGCACGGCACGTGGTTCTGGTACGTGTCAGAGGTGGTTGCGTATGCCCAACAGGTGATTCCGGACTGTCCGCCACGTGCTTCTGGCACGTCTGAGAGGTGGTTCCAACATGCCCGGCAGGTCATTTCGGAGAGTCGTCCAAGTGGTTCTGGCGTAGCCCGCAGGTGATTTTGGCGTGTCCGGCAGGTGGTTCCGCCGTGCTCGGCAGGTGGTTCAGGCATGGCCGTCACGTGGTTCCAGTCTGTCCAGGACGTGTTTCCAGCTTCTCCGGCAGGTGGTTCTGGTACGTCTGAGAGGTGGTTCCGCCATGGCTGGCAGGTGATCCCGGACTGTCCCCCAGGTGGTTCTGGCATAGCCAGCAGTTGATATTGGCCTGTCCGGCAGGTGGTTCCAGCGAGTCGAACAGGTGGCTCCGGCGTGCTCGGCAGGTGGTTCCGGTCTGTCCGGTAGGAGATTCCGGCGTTTCCGGCACGTGCTTCCGGCACGTCTGAGAGGTGGTTCCGGCATGCGCGACAGGTGGTTTCGGAGTGTCCGCCAGGTGGTTCTGGCGTATCCGGCAGGTGATTTTGGCGTGTCCGGCAGGTGTTTCTGGCGAGTCGAGCAGGTGGCTCCGGCATGCTCGGCAGGTGCTTCCGGCGTCTCCGGCACTTGGTTCTGGTGTGTCTGAGAGCTGCTTCCGGCATGTCCGGCAGATGATTCCGGAGTGTCCGCCAAGTGGTTCTGGCATACCCAGCAGGTGATATTCGCATGACCGGAAGGTGGTTCCAGCAAGCCCGGCAGGTGATTCCGAAGTGTTCCCCAACTGGTTGTGGCGTAGCCGGCAGGTGATTTTGGCGTGTCCGGCAGGTGGTTCTGGCGAGTCGAGCAGGTGGTTCCGGCGTGCTCGGCAGGTGCTTCCGGGGTCATTGGCACGTGGTTCTGGCATATCTGAGAGGTGGTTCCGGCATGCCCGGCAGGTGTTTCCGGAGTGTTCGCCAAGTGTTTCCGGCGTAGCCGGCAGGTGATTTTGCATGTCCAGTGGTCGTTGAGGCGGGTCGAGCCGGTGGTACCGGCGTGTCCGGCAGGTGGTTCCGGTCTGTCCGGCAGGTGGTTCTGTGGTGTCCGGCACGAGGTTCAGTCTGAGAGGCTGTGCCGGCATGCCCCTCACGTGATTCCGGCTTGTCCCCGAAGTGGTTCTGGCATACCCGGCAGGTGATTTTGGCGTGTCCGACAGGTGTTTCTGGCGAGTCGAGCAGGTGGCTCCGGCATGCTCGGCAGGTGCTTCCGGCGTCTCCGGCACGTGGTTCTGGTGTGTCTGAGAGCTGGTTCCGGCATGTCCTGCAGATGATTCCGGAGTGTCCGACAAGTGGTTCTGGCATACCCGGCTGGTGATTTGGGCATGTCAGGTAGGTGGTTCCGGCGAGTCGAGCAGGTGGCTCCGGCGTGCTCGGCAGGTTGTCCAGACGGGTCTGGCATGTGTTTTCCGTCTGTTCAGGGTGTGGTTCCAGCATCTCATGCACATGGTTCTGGCTCGTCTGAGATGTGGTTCCGGCCGGCCCGACAGGTGTTTCCACAGTGTCCGCCAAGTGGTACTGGCGTAGTTGGCAGGTGATTTTGGCATGACCGGCAGGTGGTTCCAGCAAGCCCGGCAGGTGATTCCGAAGTTTTCCCCAACTGGTTGTGGCGTAGACGGCAGGTGATTTTTGCGTGTCCGGCAGGTGGTTCTGGCGAGTCGAGCAGGTGGTTCCGGCGTGCTCGGCAGGTGCTTCCGGGGTCATTGGCACGTGGTTCTGGCATATCTGAGAGGTGGTTCCGGCATGCCCGGCAGGTGATTCTGGAGTGTTCGCCAAGTGTTTCCGGCGTAGCGGGCAGGTGATTTTGCATGTCCCGCGGTCGTTCCGGCGGGTCGAGCCGGTGGTTCCGGCGTGTCCGGCAGGTGGTTCCGGTCTGTCCGGCAGGTGGTTCTGTGGTGTCCGGCACGAGGTTCAGTCTGAGAGGCTGTGCCGGCATGCCCCTCACGTGATTCCGGCTTGTCCCCGAAGTGGTGCTGGTGTAGCGGGCAGGTGATTTTGGCGTGTCCGGCAGGTGGTTCAGGCGAGTTGAGCAGGTGGTTGCGACGTGCTCGGCAGGTGCTTCCGGCGTCTCCGGCACGTGTTTCTGGCACATCTGACTGGTGGTTCCGGCATGCCCAAAAGTTGATTCCGGTCTGTCCGGTAGGTGGTTCCGGCGTGCACGGCACGTGGTTCTGGTACGTGTCAGAGGTGGTTGCGTATGCCCAACAGGTGATTCCGGACTGTCCGCCACGTGCTTCTGGCACGTCTGAGAGGTGGTTCCAACATGCCCGGCAGGTCATTTCGGAGAGTCGTCCAAGTGGTTCTGGCGTAGCCCGCAGGTGATTTTGGCGTGTCCGGCAGGTGGTTCCGCCGTGCTCGGCAGTTGGTTCAGGCATGGCCGTCACGTGGTTCCAGTCTGTCCAGGACGTGTTTCCAGCTTCTCCGGCAGGTGGTTCTGGTACGTCTGAGAGGTGGTTCCGCCATGGCTGGCAGGTGATCCCGGACTGTCCCCCAGGTGGTTCTGGCATAGCCAGCAGTTGATATTGGCCTGTCCGGCAGGTGGTTCCAGCGAGTCAAACAGGTGGCTCCGGCGTTCTTGGCAGGTGGTTCCGGTCTGTCCGGTAGGTGTTTCCGGCGTGTTTGGCACGTGCTTCCGGCACGTCTGAGAGGTGGTTCCGGCATGCGCGGCAGGTGATTCCGCAGTGTCCGCCAGGTGGTTCTGGCATACCCGGCAGGTGATTTTGGCGTGTCCGGCAGGTGTTTCTGGCGAGTCGAGCAGGTGGCTCCGGCATGCTCGGCAGGTGCTTCCGGCGTCTCCGGCACTTGGTTCTGGTGTGTCTGAGAGCTGGTTCCGGCATGTCCGGCAGATGATTCCGGAGTGTCCGCCAAGTGGTTCTGGCATACCCAGCAGGTGATATTCGCATGACCGGAAGGTGGTTCCAGCAAGCCCGGCAGGTGATTCCGAAGTGTTCCCCAACTGGTTGTGGCGTAGCCGGCAGGTGATTTTGGCGTGTCCGGCAGGTGGTTCTGGCGAGTCGAGCAGGTGGTTCCGGCGTGCTCGGCAGGTGCTTCCGGGGTCATTGGCACGTGGTTCTGGCATATCTGAGAGGTGGTTCCGGCATGCCCGGCAGGTGTTTCCGGAGTGTTCGCCAAGTGTTTCCGGCGTAGCCGGCAAGTAATTTTGCATGTCCAGCGGTCGTTCCGGCGGGTCGAGCCGGTGGTACCGGCGTGTCCGGCAGGTGGTTCCGGTCTGTCCGGCAGGTGGTTCTGTGGTGTCCGGCACGAGGTTCAGTCTGAGAGGCTGTGCCGGCATGCCCCTCACGTGATTCCGGCTTGTCCCCGAAGTGGTTCTGGCATACCCGGCAGGTGATTTTGGCGTGTCCGGCAGGTGTTTCTGGCGAGTCGAGCAGGTGGCTCCGGCATGCTCGGCAGGTGCTTCCGGCGTCTCCGGCACTTGGTTCTGGTGTGTCTGAGAGCTGGTTCCGGCATGTCCGGCAGATGATTCCGGAGTGTCCGCCAAGTGGTTCTGGCATACCCAGCAGGTGATTTTGGCGTGTCAGGGAGGTGGTACCGGTGAGTCGAGCAGATGTTTCCGGCGTGCTCAGCAGGTGGTTCAGGCGGTTCTGGCAGGTGGTATCCGTCTGTTCGGGGTGTGGTTCCAGCATCTCATGAACACATTTCTGGCACGTCTGAGATGTGGTTCCAGCCGGCCCGACAGGTGTTTCCGCAGTGTCCGCCAAGCGGTTCTGGCATAGTTGGCAGGTGATTTTGGCATGACTGGCAGGTGGTTCCAGCAAGCCTGGCAGGTGATTGCAAAGTGTTCACCATCTGGTTGTGGCGTAGCCGGCAGGTGATTTTTGTGTGATCGGCAGGTGGTTCTGGCGAGTCGAGCAGGTGGTTCCGGCGTGCTCGGCTGGTGCTTCCGGGGTCATTGGCACGGGGTTCTGGCATGTCTGAGAGGTGGTTCCTGCATGCCCGGCAAGTGATTCCGGAGTGTTCGCCAAGTGGTTCTGGCATAGTCGGCAGGTGATTTTGGCATGTCCGGCAGGTGGTTCAGGCGAGTTGAGCAGGTGGTTCCAACGTGCTTGGCAGTTGCTTCCGGCGTCTCCGGCACGTGTTTCTGGCACATCTGACAGGTGGTTCCGGCATGCCCGAAAGGTGATTCCGGTCTGTCCGGTAGGTGGTTCCAGCCTGCACGGCATGTGGTTCTGGTACGTCTCAGAGGTGGTTGCGCATGCCCAACAGGTGATTCCGGACTGTCCGCCACATGGTTCTGGCACGTCTGAGACGTGGTTCCGGCATGCCCGGCAGGTCATCCCAGAGAGTCCTCCAAGTGGTTCTGGCATAACACGCAGGTGATTTTGGCGTGTCTGGCAGGTTGTTCCGCCGTGCTCGGCAGGTGGTTCAGGCATGGGCGTCACGTGGTTCCAGGCTGTCCAGGACGTGTTTCCAGCTTCTCCGGCAGGTGGTTCTGGTACGTCTGAGAGGTGGTTCCGCCATGGCTGGCAGGTGATTCCGGACCGTCCCCCAGGTGGTTCTGGCATAGCCAGCAGTTGATATTGGCCTGTCCGGCAGGTGGTTCCAGCGAGTCGAGCAGGTGGCTCCGGCATGCTCGGCAGGTGCTTCCGGCGTCTCCGGCACTTGGTTCTGGTGTATCTGAGAGCTGGTTCCGGCATGTCCGGCAGATGATTCCGGAGTGTCCGCCAAGTGGTTCTGGCATACCCAGCAGGTGATATTCGCATGACCGGAAGGTGGTTCCAGCAAGCCCGGCAGGTGATTCCGAAGTGTTCCCCAACTGGTTGTGGCGTAGCCGGCAGGTGATTTTGGCGTGTCCGGCAGGTGGTTCTGGCGAGTCGAGCAGGTGGTTCCGGCGTGCTCGGCAGGTGCTTCCGGGGTCATTGGCACGTGGTTCTGGCATATCTGAGAGGTGGTTCCGGCATGCCCGGCAGGTGTTTCCGGAGTGTTCGCCAAGTGTTTCCGGCGTAGCCGGCAAGTGATTTTGCATGTCCAGCGGTCGTTCCGGCGGGTCGAGCCGGTGGTACCGGCGTGTCCGGCAGGTGGTTCCGGTCTGTCCGGCAGGTGGTTCTGTGGTGTCCGGCACGAGGTTCAGTCTGAGAGGCTGTGCCGGCATGCCCCTCACGTGATTCCGGCTTGTCCCCGAAGTGGTTCTGGCATACCCGGCAGGTGATTTTGGCGTGTCCGGCAGGTGTTTCTGGCGAGTCGAGCAGGTGGCTCCGGCATGCTCGGCAGGTGCTTCCGGCGTCTCCGGCACTTGGTTCTGGTGTGTCTGAGAGCTGGTTCCGGCATGTCCGGCAGATGATTCCGGAGTGTCCGCCAAGTGGTTCTGGCATACCCAGCAGGTGATTTTGGCGTGTCAGGGAGGTGGTACCGGTGAGTCGAGCAGGTGGTTCCGGCGTGCTCAGCAGGTGGTTCAGGCGGTTCTGGCAGGTGGTATCCGTCTGTTCGGGGTGTGGTTCCAGCATCTCATGAACACGTTTCTCTCTCGTCTGAGATGTGGTTCCAGCCGGCCCGACAGGTGTTTCCGCAGTGTCCGCCAAGCGGTTCTGGCGTAGTTGGCAGGTGATTTTGGCATGACTGGCAGGTGGTTCCAGCAAGCCTGGCAGGTGATTCCAAAGTGTTCACCAACTGGTTGTGGCGTAGCCGGCAGGTGATTTTTGTGTGATCGGCAGGTGGTTCTGGCGAGTCGAGCAGGTGGTTCCGGCGTGCTCGGCTGGTGCTTCCGGGGTCATTGGCACGGGGTTCTGGCATGTCTGAGAGGTGGTTCCTGCATGCCCGGCAAGTGATTCCGGAGTGTTCGCCAAGTGGTTCTGGCATAGTCGGCAGGTGATTTTGGCATGTCCGGCAGGTGGTTCAGGCGAGTTGAGCAGGTGGTTCCGACGAGCTTGGCAGGTGCTTCCGGCGTCTCCGGCACGTGTTTCTGGCACATCTGACAGGTGGTTCCGGCATGCCCGAAAGGTGATTCCGGTCTGTCCGGTAGGTGGTTCCAGCCTGCACGGCATGTGGTTCTGGTACGTCTCAGAGGTGGTTGCGCATGCCCAACAGGTGATTCCGGACTGTCCGCCACATGGTTCTGGCACGTCTGAGAGGTGGTTCCGGCATGCCCGGCAGGTCATCCCAAAGAGTCCTCCAAGTGGTTCTGGCATAACACGCAGGTGATTTTGGCGTGTCTGGCAGGTTGTTGCGTTGTGCTTGGCAGGTGGTTCAGGCTTGGCCGGCAGGTGGTTCCAGACTGTCCAGGACGTGTTTCCAGCTTCTCCGGCAGGTGGTTCTGCTACGTCTGAGAGGTGGTTCCGCCATGGCTGGCAGGTGATTCCGGACCGTCCCCCAGGTGGTTCTGGCATAGCCAGCAGTTGATATTGGCCTGTCCGGCAGGTGGTTCCAGCGAGTCGAACAGGTGGCTCCGGCGTGCTCGGCAGGTGGTTCCGGTCTGTCCGGTAGGTGATTCCGTCGTGTCCGGCACGTGCTTCCGGCACGTCTGAGAGGTGGTTCCGGCATGCGCGACAGGTGATTTCGGAGTGTCCGCCAGGTGGTTCTGGCGTACCCGGCAGGTGATTTTGGCGTGTCATACAGGTGTTTCTGGCGAGTCGAGCAGGTGGCTCCGGCATGCTCTGCAGGTGCTTCCGGCGTCTCCGGCACGTGGTTCTGGTGTGTCTGAGAGCTGGTTCCGGCATGTCCGGCAGATGATTCCGGAGTGTCCGCCAAGTGGTTCTGGCATACCCGGCTGGTGATTTGGGCATGTCAGGTAGGTGGTTCCGGCGAGTCGAGCAGGTGGCTCCGGCGTGCTCGGCAGGTTTTTCAGACGGGTGTGGCAGGTGTTTTCCGTCTGTTCAGGGTGTGGTTCCAGCATCTCATGCACATGGTTCTGGCACGTCTGAGTTGTGGTTCCGGCCGGCCAGACAGGTGTTTCCACAGTGTCCGCCAAGTGGTACTGGCGTAGTTGGCAGGTGATTTTGGCATGACCGGCAGGTGGTTCCAGCAAGCCCGGCAGGTGATTCCGAAGTTTTCCCCAACTGGTTATGGCGTAGCCGGCAGGTGATTTTTGCGTGTCCGGCAGGTGGTTCTGGCGAGTCGAGCAGGTGGTTCCGGCGTGCTCGGCAGGTGCTTCCGGGGTCATTGGCACGTGGTTCTGGCATATCTGAGAGGTGGTTCCGGCATGCCCGGCAGGTGATTCCAGAGTGTTCGCCAAGTGTTTCCGGCGTAGCCGGCAGGTGATTTTGCATGTCCAGCGGTCGTTCCGGCGGGTCGAGCCGGTGGTTCCGGCGTGTCCGGCAGGTGGTTCCGGTCTGTCCGGCAGGTGGTTCTGTGGTGTCCGGCACGAGGTTCAGTCTGAGAGGCTGTGCCGGCATGCCCCTCACGTGATTCCGGCTTGTCCCCGAAGTGGTGCTGGTGTAGCGGGCAGGTGATTTTGGCGTGTCCGGCAGGTGGTTCAGGCGAGTTGAGCAGGTGGTTCCGACGTGCTCGGCAGGTGCTTCCGGCGTCTCCGGCACGTGTTTCTGGCACATCTGACTGGTGGTTCCGGCATGCCCAAAAGTTGATTCCGGTCTGTCCGGTAGGTGGTTCCGGCGTGCACGGCACGTGGTTCTGGTACGTGTCAGAGGTGGTTGCGTATGCCCAACAGGTGATTCCGGACTGTCCGCCACGTGCTTCTGGCACGTCTGAGAGGTGGTTCCAACATGCCCGGCAGGTCATTTCGGAGAGTCGTCCAAGTGGTTCTGGCGTAGCCCGCAGGTGATTTTGGCGTGTCCGGCAGGTGGTTCCGCCGTGCTCGGCAGGTGGTTCAGGCATGGCCGTCACGTGGTTCCAGTCTGTCCAGGACGTGTTTCCAGCTTCTCCGGCAGGTGGTTCTGGTACGTCTGAGAGGTGGTTCCGCCATGGCTGGCAGGTGATCCCGGACTGTCCCCCAGGTGGTTCTGGCATAGCCAGCAGTTGATATTGGCCTGTCCGGCAGGTGGTTCCAGCGAGTCAAACAGGTGGCTCCGGCGTTCTTGGCAGGTGGTTCCGGTCTGTCCGGTAGGTGTTTCCGGCGTGTCTGGCACGTGCTTCCGGCACGTCTGAGAGGTGGTTCCGGCATGCGCGGCAGGTGATTCCGTAGTGTCCGCCAGGTGGTTCTGGCATACCCGGCAGGTGATTTTGGCGTGTCCGGCAGGTGTTTCTGGCGAGTCGAGCAGGTGGCTCCGGCATGCTCGGCAGGTGCTTCCGGCGTCTCCGGCACTTGGTTCTGGTGTGTCTGAGAGCTGGTTCCGGCATGTCCGGCAGATGATTCCGGAGTGTCCGCCAAGTGGTTCTGGCATACCCAGCAGGTGATATTCGCATGACCGGAAGGTGGTTCCAGCAAGCCCGGCAGGTGATTCCGAAGTGTTCCCCAACTGGTTGTGGCGTAGCCGGCAGGTGATTTTTGCGTGATCGGCAGGTGGTTCTGGCGAGTCGAGCAGGTGGTTCCGGCGTGCTCGGCTGGTGCTTCCGGGGTCATTGGCACGGGGTTCTGGCATGTCTGAGAGGTGGTTCCTGCATGCCCGGCAAGTGATTCCGGAGTGTTCGCCAAGTGGTTCTGGCATAGTCGGCAGGTGATTTTGGCATGTCCGGCAGGTGGTTCAGGCGAGTTGAGCAGGTGGTTCCAACGTGCTTGGCAGGTGCTTCCGGCGTCTCCGGCACGTGTTTCTGGCACATCTGACAGGTGGTTCCGGCATGCCCGAAAGGTGATTCCGGTCTGTCCGGTAGGTGGTTCCAGCCTGCACGGCATGTGGTTCTGGTACGTCTCAGAGGTGGTTGCGCATGCCCAACAGGTGATTCCGGACTGTCCGCCACATGGTTCTGGCACGTCTGAGAGGTGGTTCCGGCATGCCCGGCAGGTCATCCCAGAGAGTCCTCCAAGTGGTTCTGGCATAACACGCAGGTGATTTTGGCGTGTCTGGCAGGTTGTTCCGTTGTGCTTGGCAGGTGGTTCAGGCTTGGCCGGCAGGTGGTTCCAGACTGTCCAGGACGTGTTTCCAGCTTCTCCGGCAGGTGGTTCTGCTACGTCTGAGAGGTGGCTCCGCCATGGCTGGCAGGTGATTCCGGACCGTCCCCCAGGTGGTTCTGGCATAGCCAGCAGTTGATATTGGTCTGTCCGGCAGGTGGTTCCAGCGAGTCGAACAGGTGGCTCCGGCGTGCTCGGCAGGTGGTTCCGGTCTGTCTGGTAGGTGATTCCGGCGTGTCCGGCACGTGCTTCCGGCACGTCTGAGATGTGGTTCCGGCATGCGCGACAGGTGATTTCGGAGTGTCCGCCAGGTGGTTCTGGCGTACCCGGCAGGTGATTTTGGCGTGTCCGACAGGTGTTTCTGGCGAGTTGAGCAGGTGGCTCCGGCATGCTCGGCAGGTGCTTCCGGCGTCTCCGGCACGTGGTTCTGGTGTGTCTGAGAGCTGGTTCCGGCATGTCCGGCAGATGATTCCGGAGTGTCCGCCAAGTGGTTCTGGCATACCCGGCTGGTGATTTGGGCATGTCAGGTAGGTGGTTCCGGCGAGTCGAGCAGGTGGCTCCGGCGTGCTCGGCAGGTTGTTCAGACGGGTCTGGCAGGTGTTTTCCGTCTGTTCAGGGTGTGGTTCCAGCATCTCATGCACATGGTTCTGGCACGTCTGAGATGTGGTTCCGGCCGGCCCGACAGGTGTTTCCACAGTGTTCGCCAAGTGGTACTGGCGTAGTTGGCAGGTGATTTTGGCATGACCGGCAGGTGGTTCCAGCAAGCCCGGCAGGTGATTCCGAAGTGTTCCCCAACTGGTTGTGGCGTAGCCGGCAGGTGATTTTGGCGTGTCCGGCAGGTGGTTCTGGCGAGTCGAGCAGGTGGTTCCAGCGTGCTCGGCAGGTGCTTCCGGGGTCATTGGCTCGTGGTTCTGGCATATCTGAGAGGTGGTTCCGGCATGCCCGGCAGGTGTTTCCGGAGTGTTCGCCAAGTGTTTCCGGCGTAGCCGGCAAGTGATTTTGCATGTCCAGCGGTCGTTCCGGCGGGTCGAGCCGGTGGTACCGGCGTGTCCGGCAGGTGGTTCCGGTCTGTCCGGCAGGTGGTTCTGTGGTGTCCGGCACGAGGTTCAGTCTGAGAGGCTGTGCCGGCATGCCCCTCACGTGATTCCGGCTTGTCCCCGAAGTGGTTCTGGCATACCCAGCAGGTGATTTTGGCGTGTCCGGCAGGTGTTTCTGGCGAGTCGAGCAGGTGGCTCCGGCATGCTCGGCAGGTGCTTCCGGCGTCTCCGGCACTTGGTTCTGGTGTGTCTGAGAGCTGGTTCCGGCATGTCCGGCAGATGATTCCGGAGTGTCCGCCAAGTGGTTCTGGCATACCCAGCAGTTGATTTTGGCGTGTCAGGGAGGTGGTACCGGTGAGTCGAGCAGGTGGTTCCGGCGTGCTCAGCAGGTGGTTCAGGCGGTTCTGGCAGGTGGTATCCGTCTGTTCGGGGTGTGGTTCCAGCATCTCATGAACACGTTTCTCTCTCGTCTGAGATGTGGTTCCAGCCGGCCCGACAGGTGTTTCCGCAGTGTCCGCCAAGCGGTTCTGGCGTAGTTGGCAGGTGATTTTGGCATGACTGGCAGGTGGTTCCAGCAAGCCTGGCAGGTGATTCCAAAGTGTTCACCAACTGGTTGTGGCGTAGCCGGCAGGTGATTTTTGTGTGATCGGCAGGTGGTTCTGGCGAGTCGAGCAGGTGGTTCCGGCGTGCTCGGCTGGTGCTTCCGGGGTCATTGGCACGGGGTTCTGGCATGTCTGAGAGGTGGTTCCTGCATGCCCGGCAAGTGATTCCGGAGTGTTCGCCAAGTGGTTCTGGCATAGTCGGCAGGTGATTTTGGCATGTCCGGCAGGTGGTTCAGGCGAGTTGAGCAGGTGGTTCCAACGTGCTTGGCAGGTGCTTCCGGCGTCTCCGGCACGTGTTTCTGGCACATCTGACAGGTGGTTCCGGCATGCCCGAAAGGTGATTCCGGTCTGTCCGGTAGGTGGTTCCAGCCTGCACGGCATGTGGTTCTGGTACGTGTCAGAGGTGGTTGCGCATGCCCAACAGGTGATTCCGGACTGTCCGCCACATGGTTCTGGCACGTCTGAGAGGTGGTTCCGGCATGCCCGGCAGGTCATCCCAGAGAGTCCTCCAAGTGGTTCTGGCATAACACGCAGGTGATTTGGCGTGTCTGGCAGGTTGTTCCGTTGTGCTTGGCAGGTGGTTCAGGCTTGGCCGGCAGGTGGTTCCAGACTGTCCAGGACGTGTTTCCAGCTTCTCCGGCAGGTGGTTCTGCTACGTCTGAGAGGTGGTTCCGCCATGGCTGGCAGGTGATTCCGGACCGTCCCCCAGGTGGTTCTGGCATAGCCAGCAGTTGATATTGGTCTGTCCGGCAGGTGGTTCCAGCGAGTCGAACAGGTGGCTCCGGCGTGCTCGGCAGGTGGTTCCGGTCTGTCTGGTAGGTGATTCCGGCGTGTCCGGCACGTGCTTCCGGCACGTCTGAGATGTGGTTCCGGCATGCGCGACAGGTGATTTCGGAGTGTCCGCCAGGTGGTTCTGGCGTACCCGGCAGGTGATTTTGGCGTGTCCGACAGGTGTTTCTGGCGAGTCGAGCAGGTGGCTCCGGCATGCTCGGCAGGTGCTTCCGGCGTCTCCGGCACGTGGTTCTGTTGTGTCTGAGAGCTGGTTCCGGCATGTCCGGCAGATGATTCCGGAGTGTCCGCCAAGTGGTTCTGGCATACCCGGCTGGTGATTTGGGCATGTCAGGTAGGTGGTTCCGGCGAGTCGAGCAGGTGGCTCCGGCGTGCTCGGCAGGTTGTTCAGACGGGTCTGGCAGGTGTTTTCCGTCTGTTCAGGGTGTGGTTCCAGCATCTCATGCACATGGTTCTGGCACGTCTGAGATGTGGTTCCGGCCGGCCCGACAGGTGTTTCCACAGTGTCCGCCAAGTGGTACTGGCGTAGTTGGCAGGTGATTTTGGCATGACCGGCAGGTGGTTCCAGCAAGCCCGGCAGGTGATTCCGAAGTTTTCCCCAACAGGTTGTGGCGTAGCCGGCAGGTGATTTTTGCGTGTCCGGCAGGTGGTTCTGGCGAGTCGAGCAGGTGGTTCCGGCGTGCTCGGCAGGTGCTTCCGGGGTCATTGGCACGTGGTTCTGGCATATCTGAGAGGTGGTTCCGGCATGTCTGGCAGATGATTCCGGAGTGTGCGCCAAGTGGTTCTGGCATACCCAGCAGGTGATTTTGGCGTGTCAGGGAGGTGGTACCGGTGAGTCGAGCATTTGGTTCTGGCGTGCTCAGCAGGTGGTTCAGGCGGTTCTGGCAGGTGGTATCCGTCTGTTCGGGGTGTGGTTCCAGCATCTCATGAACACGTTTCTGGCACGTCTGAGATGTGGTTCCAGCCGGCCCGACAGGTGTTTCCGCAGTGTCCGCCAAGCGGTTCTGGCGTAGTTGGCAGGTGATTTTGGCATGACTGGCAGGTGGTTCCAGCAAGCCTGGCAGGTGATTCCAAAGTGTTCACCAACTGGTTGTGGCGTAGCCGGCAGGTGATTTTTGTGTGATCGGCAGGTGGTTCTGGCGAGTCGAGCATGTGGTTCCCGCGTGCTCGGCTGGTGCTTCCGGGGTCATTGGCACGGGGTTCTGGCATGTCTGAGAGGTGGTTCCTGCATGCCCGGCAAGTGATTCCGGAGTGTTCGCCAAGTGGTTCTGGCATAGTCGGCAGGTGATTTTGGCATGTCCGGCAGGTGGTTCAGGCGAGTTGAGCAGTTGGTTCCGACGTGCTTGGCAGGTGCTTCCGGCGTCTCCGGCACGTGTTTCTGGCACATCTGACAGGTGGTTCCGGCATGCCCGAAAGGTGATTCCGGTCTGTCCGGTAGGTGGTTCCAGCCTGCACGGCATGTGGTTCTGGTACGTCTCAGAGGTGGTTGCGCATGCCCAACAGGTGATTCCGGACTGTCCGCCACATGGTTCTGGCACGTCTGAGAGGTGGTTCCGGCATGCCCGGCAGGTCATCCCAGAGAGTCCTCCAAGTGGTTCTGGCATAACACGCAGGTGATTTGGCGTGTCTGGCAGGTTGTTCCGTTGTGCTTGGCAGGTGGTTCAGGCTTGGCCGGCAGGTGGTTCCAGACTGTCCAGGACGTGTTTCCAGCTTCTCCGGCAGGTGGTTCTGCTACGTCTGAGAGGTGGTTCCGCCATGGCTGGCAGGTGATTCCGGACCGTCCCCCAGGTGGTTCTGGCATAGCCAGCAGTTGATATTGGCCTGTCCGGCAGGTGGTTCCAGCGAGTCGAACAGGTGGCTCCGGCGTGCTCGGCAGGTGGTTCCGGTCTGTCCGGTAGGTGATTTCGGCGTGTCCGGCACGTGCTTCAGGCACGTCTGAGAGGTGGTTCCGGCATGCGCGACAGGTGATTTCGGAGTGTCCGCCAGGTGGTTCTGGCGTACCCGGCAGGTGATTTTGGCGTGTCCGACAGGTGTTTCTGACGAGTCGAGCAGGTGGCTCCGGCATGCTCGGCAGGTGCTTCCGGCGTCTCCGGCACGTGGTTCTGTTGTGTCTGAGAGGTGGTTCCGGCATGTCCGGCAGATGATTCCGGAGTGTCCGCCAAGTGGTTCTGGCATACCCGGCTGGTGATTTGGGCATGTCAGGTAGGTGGTTCCGGCGAGTCGAGCAGGTGGCTCCGGCGTGCTCGGCAGGTTGTTCAGACGGGTCTGGCAGGTGTTTTCCGTCTGTTCAGGGTGTGGTTCCAGCATCTCATGCACATGGTTCTGGCACGTCTGAGATGTGGTTCCGGCCGGCCCGACAGGTGTTTCCACAGTGTCCGCCAAGTGGTACTGGCGTAGTTGGCAGGTGATTTTGGCATGACCGGCAGGTGGTTCCAGCAAGCCCGGCAGGTGATTCTGAAGTTTTCCCCAACTGGTTGTGGCGTAGCCGGCAGGTGATTTTTGCGTGTCCGGCAGGTGGTTCTGGCGAGTCGAGCAGGTGGTTCCGGCGTGCTCGGCAGGTGCTTCCGGGGTCATTGGCACGTGGTTCTGGCATATCTGAGAGGTGGTTCCGGCATGCCCGGCAGGTGATTCCGGAGTGTTCGCCAAGTGTTTCCGGCATAGCCGGCAGGTGATTTTGCATGTCCAGCGGTCGTTCCGGCGGGTCGAGCCTGTGGTTCCGGCGTGTCCGGCAGGTGGTTCCGGTCTGTCCGGCAGGTGGTTCTGTGGTGTCCGGCACGAGGTTCAGTCTGAGAGGCTGTGCCGGCATGCCCCTCACGTGATTCCGGCTTGTCCCCGAAGTGGTGCTGGTGTAGCGGGCAGGTGATTTTGGCGTGTCCGGCAGGTGGTTCAGGCGAGTTGAGCAGGTGGTTGCGACGTGCTCGGCAGGTGCTTCCGGCGTCTCCGGCACGTGTTTCTGGCACATCTGACTGGTGGTTCCGGCATGCCCAAAAGTTGATTCCGGTCTGTCCGGTAGGTGGTTCCGGCGTGCACGGCACGTGGTTCTGGTACGTGTCAGAGGTGGTTGCGTATGCCCAACAGGTGATTCCGGACTGTCCGCCACGTGCTTCTGGCACGTCTGAGAGGTGGTTCCAACGTGCCCGGCAGGTCATTTCGGAGAGTCGTCCAAGTGGTTCTGGCGTAGCCCGCAGGTGATTTTGGCGTGTCCGGCAGGTGGTTCCGCCGTGCTCGGCAGGTGGTTCAGGCATGGCCGTCACGTGGTTCCAGTCTGTCCAGGACGTGTTTCCAGCTTCTCCGGCAGGTGGTTCTGGTACGTCTGAGAGGTGGTTCCGCCATGGCTGGCAGGTGATCCCGGACTGTCGCCCAGGTGGTTCTGGCATAGCCAGCAGTTGATATTGGCCTGTCCGGCAGGTGGTTCCAGCGAGTCAAACAGGTGGCTCCGGCGTTCTTGGCAGGTGGTTCCGGTCTGTCCGGTAGGTGTTTCCGGCGTGTCTGGCACGTGCTTCCGGCACGTCTGAGAGGTGGTTCCGGTATGCGCGGCAGGTGATTCCGTAGTGTCCGACAGGTCGTTCTGGCATACCCGGCAGGTGATTTTGGCGTGTCCGGCAGGTGTTTCTGGCGAGTCGAGCAGGTGGCTCCGGCATGCTCGGCAGGTGCTTCCGGCGTCTCCGGCACTTGGTTCTGGTGTGTCTGAGAGCTGGTTCCGGCATGTCCGGCAGATGATTCCGGAGTGTCCGCCAAGTGGTTCTGGCATACCCAGCAGGTGATTTTCGCATGACCGGCAGTTGGTTCAGGCAAGCCCGGCAGGTGATTCCGAAGTGTTCCCCAACTGGTTGTGGCGTAGCCGGCAGGTGATTTTTGCGTGTCCGGCAGGTGGTTCTGGCGAGTCGAGCAGGTGGTTCCGGCGTGCTCGGCAGGTGCTTCCGGGGTCATTGGCACGTGGTTCTGGCATATCTGAGAGGTGGTTCCGGCATGTCTGGCAGATGATTCCGGAGTGTGCGCCAAGTGGTTCTGGCATACCCAGCAGGTGATTTTGGCGTGTCAGGGAGCTGGTACCGGTGAGTCGAGCATTTGGTTCTGGCGTGCTCAGCAGGTGGTTCAGGCGGTCTGGCAGGTGGTATCCGTCTGTTCGGGGTGTGGTTCCAGCATCTCATGAACACGTTTCTGGCACGTCTGAGATGTGGTTCCAGCCGGCCCGACAGGTGTTTCCGCAGTGTCCGCCAAGCGGTTCTGGCGTAGTTGGCAGGTGATTTTGGCATGACTGGCAGGTGGTTCCAGCAAGCCTGGCAGGTGATTCCAAAGTGTTCACCAACTGGTTGTGGCGTAGCCGGCAGGTGATTTTTGTGTGATCGGCAGGTGGTTCTGGCGAGTCGAGCAGGTGGTTCCCGCGTGCTCGGCTGGTGCTTCCGGGGTCATTGGCACGGGGTTCTGGCATGTCTGAGAGGTGGTTCCTGCATGCCCGGCAAGTGATTCCGGAGTGTTCGCCAAGTGGTTCTGGCATAGTCGGCAGGTGATTTTGGCATGTCCGGCAGGTGGTTCAGGCGAGTTGAGCAGTTGGTTCCGACGTGCTTGGCAGGTGCTTCCGGCGTCTCCGGCACGTGTTTCTGGCACATCTGACAGGTGGTTCCGGCATGCCCGAAAGGTGATTCCGGTCTGTCCGGTAGGTGGTTCCAGCCTGCACGGCATGTGGTTCTGGTACGTCTCAGAGGTGGTTGCGCATGCCCAACAGGTGATTCCGGACTGTCCGCCACATGGTTCTGGCACGTCTGAGAGGTGGTTCCGGCATGCCCGGCAGGTCATCCCAGAGAGTCCTCCAAGTGGTTCTGGCATAACACGCAGGTGATTTGGCGTGTCTGGCAGGTTGTTCCGTTGTGCTTGGCAGGTGGTTCAGGCTTGGCCGGCAGGTGGTTCCAGACTGTCCAGGACGTGTTTCCAGCTTCTCCGGCAGGTGGTTCTGCTACGTCTGAGAGGTGGTTCCGCCATGGCTGGCAGGTGATTCCGGACCGTCCCCCAGGTGGTTCTGGCATAGCCAGCAGTTGATATTGGCCTGTCCGGCAGGTGGTTCCAGCGAGTCGAACAGGTGGCTCCGGCGTGCTCGGCAGGTGGTTCCGGTCTGTCCGGTAGGTGATTTCGGCGTGTCCGGCACGTGCTTCAGGCACGTCTGAGAGGTGGTTCCGGCATGCGCGACAGGTGATTTCGGAGTGTCCGCCAGGTGGTTCTGGCGTACCCGGCAGGTGATTTTGGCGTGTCCGACAGGTGTTTCTGACGAGTCGAGCAGGTGGCTCCGGCATGCTCGGCAGGTGCTTCCGGCGTCTCCGGCACGTGGTTCTGTTGTGTCTGAGAGGTGGTTCCGGCATGTCCGGCAGATGATTCCGGAGTGTCCGCCAAGTGGTTCTGGCATACCCGGCTGGTGATTTGGGCATGTCAGGTAGGTGGTTCCGGCGAGTCGAGCAGGTGGCTCCGGCGTGCTCGGCAGGTTGTTCAGACGGGTCTGGCAGGTGTTTTCCGTCTGTTCAGGGTGTGGTTCCAGCATCTCATGCACATGGTTCTGGCACGTCTGAGATGTGGTTCCGGCCGGCCCGACAGGTGTTTCCACAGTGTCCGCCAAGTGGTACTGGCGTAGTTGGCAGGTGATTTTGGCATGACCGGCAGGTGGTTCCAGCAAGCCCGGCAGGTGATTCTGAAGTTTTCCCCAACTGGTTGTGGCGTAGCCGGCAGGTGATTTTTGCGTGTCCGGCAGGTGGTTCTGGCGAGTCGAGCAGGTGGTTCCGGCGTGCTCGGCAGGTGCTTCCGGGGTCATTGGCACGTGGTTCTGGCATATCTGAGAGGTGGTTCCGGCATGCCCGGCAGGTGATTCCGGAGTGTTCGCCAAGTGTTTCCGGCATAGCCGGCAGGTGATTTTGCATGTCCAGCGGTCGTTCCGGCGGGTCGAGCCGGTGGTTCCGGCGTGTCCGGCAGGTGGTTCCGGTCTGTCCGGCAGGTGGTTCTGTGGTGTCCGGCACGAGGTTCAGTCTGAGAGGCTGTGCCGGCATGCCCCTCACGTGATTCCGGCTTGTCCCCGAAGTGGTGCTGGTGTAGCGGGCAGGTGATTTTGGCGTGTCCGGCAGGTGGTTCAGGCGAGTTGAGCAGGTGGTTGCGACGTGCTCGGCAGGTGCTTCCGGCGTCTCCGGCACGTGTTTCTGGCACATCGAACTGGTGGTTCCGGCATGCCCAAAAGTTGATTCCGGTCTGTCCGGTAGGTGGTTCCGGCGTGCACGGCACGTGGTTCTGGTACGTGTCAGAGGTGGTTGCGTATGCCCAACAGGTGATTCCGGACTGTCCGCCACGTGCTTCTGGCACGTCTGAGAGGTGGTTCCAACGTGCCCGGCAGGTCATTTCGGAGAGTCGTCCAAGTGGTTCTGGCGTAGCCCGCAGGTGATTTTGGCGTGTCCGGCAGGTGGTTCCGCCGTGCTCGGCAGGTGGTTCAGGCATGGCCGTCACGTGGTTCCAGTCTGTCCAGGACGTGTTTCCAGCTTCTCCGGCAGGTGGTTCTGGTACGTCTGAGAGGTGGTTCCGCCATGGCTGGCAGGTGATCCCGGACTGTCGCCCAGGTGGTTCTGGCATAGCCAGCAGTTGATATTGGCCTGTCCGGCAGGTGGTTCCAGCGAGTCAAACAGGTGGCTCCGGCGTTCTTGGCAGGTGGTTCCGGTCTGTCCGGTAGGTGTTTCCGGCGTGTCTGGCACGTGCTTCCGGCACGTCTGAGAGGTGGTTCCGGTATGCGCGGCAGGTGATTCCGTAGTGTCCGACAGGTCGTTCTGGCATACCCGGCAGGTGATTTTGGCGTGTCCGGCAGGTGTTTCTGGCGAGTCGAGCAGGTGGCTCCGGCATGCTCGGCAGGTGCTTCCGGCGTCTCCGGCACTTGGTTCTGGTGTGTCTGAGAGCTGGTTCCGGCATGTCCGGCAGATGATTCCGGAGTGTCCGCCAAGTGGTTCTGGCATACCCAGCAGGTGATTTTCGCATGACCGGCAGTTGGTTCAGGCAAGCCCGGCAGGTGATTCCGAAGTGTTCCCCAACTGGTTGTGGCGTAGC
This sequence comes from Equus caballus, assembly GCF_041296265.1. NCBI lineage: Eukaryota > Metazoa > Chordata > Mammalia > Perissodactyla > Equidae > Equus > Equus caballus. The sequence continues at coordinate 3,173,340 of NC_091707.1, read as the reverse complement.
CGGCAGGTGATTTTTGCGTGATCGGCAGTTGGTTCTGGCGAGTCGAGCAGGTGGTTCCGGCGTGCTCGGCAGGTGCTTCCGGGGTTATTGGCACGTGGTTCTGGCATATCTGAGAGGTGGTTCCGGCATGCCCGGCAGGTGATTCCGGAGTGCTCGCCAAGTGTTTCCGGCGTAGCCGGCAGGTGATTTTGCATGTCCAGCGGTCGTTCCGGCGGGTCGAGCCGGTGGTTCCGGCGTGTCCGGCAGGTGGTTCCGGTCTGTCCGGCAGGTGGTTCTGTGGTGTCCGGCACGAGGTTCAGTCTGAGAGGCTGTGCCGGCATGCCCCTCACGTGATTCCGGCTTGTCCCCGAAGTGGTGCTGGTGTAGCGGGCAGGTGATTTTGGCGTGTCCGGCAGGTGGTTCAGGCGAGTTGAGCAGGTGGTTGCGACGTGCTCGGCAGGTGCTTCCGGCGTCTCCGGCACGTGTTTCTGGCACATCTGACTGGTGGTTCCGGCATGCCCAAAAGTTGATTCCGGTCTGTCCGGTAGGTGGTTCCGGCGTGCATGGCACGTTGTTCTGGTACGTGTCAGAGGTGGTTGCGTATGCCCAACAGGTGATTCCGGACTGTCCGCCACATGGTTCTGACACGTCTGAGAGGTGGTTCCGGCATGCCCGGCAGGTCATCCCAGAGAGTCCTCCAAGTGGTTCTGGCATAACACGCAGGTGATTTTGGCGTGTCTGGCAGGTTGTTCCGCCGTGCTCGGCAGGTGGTTCAGGCATGGGCGTCACGTGGTTCCAGTCTGTCCAGGACGTGTTTCCAGCTTCTCCGGCAGGTGGTTCTGGTACGTCTGTGAGGTGGTTCCGCCATGGCTGGCAGGTGATTCCGGACCGTCCCCCAGGTGGTTCTGGCATAGCCAGCAGTTGATATTGGCCTGTCCGGCAGGTGGTTCCAGCGAGTCGGGCAGGTGGCTCCGGCATGCTCGGCAGGTGCTTCCGGCGTCTCCGGCACTTGGTTCTGGTGTATCTGAGAGCTGGTTCCGGCATGTCCGGCAGATGATTCCGGAGTGTCCGCCAAGTGGTTCTGGCATACCCAGCAGGTGATATTCGCATGACCGGAAGGTGGTTCCAGCAAGCCCGGCAGGTGATTCCGAAGTGTTCCCCAACTGGTTGTGGCGTAGCCGGCAGGTGATTTTGGCGTGTCCGGCAGGTGGTTCTGGCGAGTCGAGCAGGTGGTTCCGGCGTGCTCGGCAGGTGCTTCCGGGGTCATTGGCACGTGGTTCTGGCATATCTGAGAGGTGGTTCCGGCATGCCCGGCAGGTGTTTCCGGAGTGTTCCCCAAGTGTTTCCGGCGTAGCCGGCAAGTGATTTTGCATGTCCAGCGGTCGTTCCGGCGGGTCGAGCCGGTGGTACCGGCGTGTCCGGCAGGTGGTTCCGGTCTGTCCGGCAGGTGGTTCTGTGGTGTCCGGCACGAGGTTCAGTCTGAGAGGCTGTGCCGGCATGCCCCTCACGTGATTCCGGCTTTCCCCGAAGTGGTTCTGGCATACCCGGCAGGTGATTTTGGCGTGTCCGGCAGGTGTTTCTGGCGAGTCGAGCAGCTGGCTCCGGCATGCTCGGCAGGTGCTTCCGGCGTCTCCGGCACTTGGTTCTGGTGTGTCTGAGAGCTGGTTCCGGCATGTCCGGCAGATGATTCCGGAGTGTCCGCCAAGTGGTTCTGGCATACCCAGCAGGTGATTTTGGCGTGTCAGGGAGGTGGTACCGGTGAGTCGAGCAGGTGGTTCCGGCGTGCTCAGCAGGTGGTTCAGGCGGTTCTGGCAGGTGGTATCCGTCTGTTCGGGGTGTGGTTCCAGCATCTCATGAACACGTTTCTGGCACGTCTGAGATGCGGTTCCAGCCGGCCCGACAGGTGTTTCCGCAGTGTCCGCCAAGCGGTTCTGGCGTAGTTGGCAGGTGATTTTGGCATGACTGGCAGGTGGTTCCAGCAAGCCTGGCAGGTGATTCCAAAGTGTTCACCAACTGGTTGTGGCGTAGCCGGCAGGTGATTTTTGCGTGATCGGCAGGTGGTTCTGGCGAGTCGAGCAGGTGGTTCCGGCGTGCTCGGCTGGTACTTCCGGGGTCATTGGCACGGGGTTCTGGAATGTCTGAGAGGTGGTTCCTGCATGCCCGGCAAGTGATTCCGGAGTGTTCGCCAAGTGGTTCTGGCATAGTCGGCAGGTGATTTTGGCATGTCCGGCAGGTGGTTCAGGCGAGTTGAGCAGGTGGTTCCGACGAGCTTGGCAGGTGCTTCCGGCATCTCCGGCACGTGTTTCTGGCACATCTGACAGGTGGTTCCGGCATGCCCGAAAGGTGATTCCGGTCTGTCCGGTAGGTGGTTCCAGCCTGCACGGCATGTGGTTCTGGTACGTCTCAGAGGTGGTTGCGCATGCCCAACAGGTGATTCCGGACTGTCCGCCACATGGTTCTGGCACGTCTGAGAGGTGGTTCCGGCATGCCCGGCAGGTCATCCCAGAGAGTCCTCCAAGTGGTTCTGGCATAACACGCAGGTGATTTTGGCGTGTCTGGCAGGTTGTTCCGTTGTGCTTGGCAGGTGGTTCAGGCTTGGCCGGCAGGTGGTTCCAGACTGTCCAGGACGTGTTTCCAGCTTCTCCGGCAGGTGGTTCTGCTACGTCTGAGAGGTGGTTCCGCCATGGCTGGCAGGTGATTCCGGACCGTCCCCCAGGTGGTTCTGGCATAGCCAGCAGTTGATATTGGCCTGTCCGGCAGGTGGTTCCAGCGAGTCGAACAGGTGGCTCCGGCGTGCTCGGCAGGTGGTTCCGGTCTGTCCGGTAGGTGATTCCGGCGTGTCCGGCACGTGCTTCCGGCACGTCTGAGAGGTGGTTCCGGCATGCGCGACAGGTGATTTCGGAGTGTCCGCCAGGTGGTTCTGGCGTACCCGGCAGGTGATTTTGGCGTGTCCGGCAGGTGTTTCTGGCGAGTCGAGCAGGTGGCTCCGGCATGCTCTGCAGGTGCTTCCAGCGTCTCCGGCACGTGGTTCTGGTGTGTCTGAGAGCTGGTTCCGGCATGTCCGGCAGATGATTCCGGAGTGTCCGCCAAGTGGTTCTGGCATACCCGGCTGGTGATTTGGGCATGTCAGGTAGGTGGTTCCGGCGAGTCGAGCAGGTGGCTCCGGCGTGCTCGGCAGGTTTTTCAGACGGGTGTGGCAGGTGTTTTCCGTCTGTTCAGGGTGTGGTTCCAGCATCTCATGCACATGGTTCTGGCACGTCTGAGTTGTGGTTCCGGCCGGCCAGACAGGTGTTTCCACAGTGTCCGCCAAGTGGTACTGGCGTAGTTGGCAGGTGATTTTGGCATGACCGGCAGGTGGTTCCAGCAAGCCCGGCAGGTGATTCCGAAGTTTTCCCCAACTGGTTATGGCGTAGCCGGCAGGTGATTTTTGCGTGTCCGGCAGGTGGTTCTGGCGAGTCGAGCAGGTGGTTCCGGCGTGCTCGGCAGGTGCTTCCGGGGTCATTGGCACGTGGTTCTGGCATATCTGAGAGGTGGTTCCGGCATGCCCAGCAGGTGATTCCGGAGTGTTCGCCAAGTGTTTCCGGCGTAGCCGGCAGGTGATTTTGCATGTCCAGCGGTCGTTCCGGCGGGTCGAGCCGGTGGTTCCGGCGTGTCCGGCAGGTGGTTCCGGTCTGTCCGGCAGGTGGTTCTGTGGTGTCCGGCACGAGGTTCAGTCTGAGAGGCTGTGCCGGCATGCCCCTCACGTGATTCCGGCTTGTCCCCGAAGTGGTGCTGGTGTAGCGGGCAGGTGATTTTGGCGTGTCCGGCAGGTGGTTCAGGCGAGTTGAGCAGGTGGTTCCGACGTGCTCGGCAGGTGCTTCCGGCGTCTCCGGAACGTGTTTCTGGCACATCTGACTGGTGGTTCCGGCATGCCCAAAAGTTGATTCCGGTCTGTCCGGTAGGTGGTTCCGGCGTGCACGGCACGTGGTTCTGGTACGTGTCAGAGGTGGTTGCGTATGCCCAACAGGTGATTCCGGACTGTCCGCCACGTGCTTCTGGCACGTCTGAGAGGTGGTTCCAACATGCCCGGCAGGTCATTTCGGAGAGTCGTCCAAGTGGTTCTGGCGTAGCCCGCAGGTGATTTTGGCGTGTCCGGCAGGTGTTTCTGGCGAGTCGAGCAGGTGGCTCCGGCATGCTCGGCAGGTGCTTCCGGCGTCTCCGGCACTTGGTTCTGGTATGTCTGAGAGCTGGTTCGGGCATGTCCGGCAGATGATTCCGGAGTGTCCGCCAAGTGCTTCTGGCATACCCAGCAGGTGATTTTCGCATGACCGGCAGTTGGTTCCAGCAAGCCCGGCAGGTGATTCCGAAGTGTTCCCCAACTGGTTGTGGCGTAGCCGGCAGGTGATTTTTGCGTGTCCGGCAGGTGGTTCTGGCGAGTCGAGCAGGTGGTTCCGGCGTGCTCGGCAGGTGCTTCCGGGGTCATTGGCACGTGGTTCTGGCATATCTGAGAGGTGGTTCCGGCATGCCCGGCAGGTGATTCCGGAGTGCTCGCCAAGTGTTTCCGGCGTAGCCGGCAGGTGATTTTGCATGTCCAGCGGTCGTTCCGGCGGGTCGAGCCGGTGGTTCCGGCGTGTCCGGCAGGTGGTTCCGGTCTGTCCGGCAGGTGGTTCTGTGGTGTCCGGCACGAGGTTCAGTCTGAGAGGCTGTGCCGGCATGCCCCTCACGTGATTCCGGCTTGTCCCCGAATTGGTGCTGGTGTAGCGGGCAGGTGATTTGGCGTGTCCGGCAGGTGGTTCAGGCGAGTTGAGCAGGTGGTTGCGACGTGCTCGGCAGGTGCTTCCGGCGTCTCCGGCACGTGTTTCTGGCACATCTGACTGGTGGTTCCGGCATGCCCAAAAGTTGATTCCGGTCTGTCCGGTAGGTGGTTCCGGCGTGCACGGCACGTGGTTCTGGTACGTGTCAGAGGTGGTTGCGTATGCCCAACAGGTGATTCCGGACTGTCCGCCACGTGCTTCTGGCACGTCTGAGAGGTGGTTCCAACATGCCCGGCAGGTCATTTCGGAGAGTCGTCCAAGTGGTTCTGGCGTAGCCCGCAGGTGATTTTGGCGTGTCCGGCAGGTGGTTCTGCCGTGCCTGGCAGGTGGTTCAGGCATGGCCGTCACGTGGTTTCAGTCTGTCCAGGACGTGTTTCCAGCTTCTCCGGCAGGTGGTTCTGGTACATCTGAGAGGTGGTTCCGCCATGGCTGGCAGGTGATCCCGGACTGTCCCCCAGGTGGTTCTGGCATAGCCAGCAGTTGATATTGGCCTGTCCGGCAGGTGGTTCCAGCGAGTCGAACAGGTGGCTCCGGCGTGCTCGGCAGGTGGTTCCGGTCTGTCCGGTAGGAGATTCCGGCGTTTCCGGCACGTGCTTCCGGCACGTCTGAGAGGTGGTTCCGGCATGCGCGACAGGTGGTTTCGGAGTGTCCGCCAGGTGGTTCTGGCGTATCCGGCAGGTGATTTTGGCGTGTCTGGCAGGTGTTTCTGGCGAGTCGAGCAGGTGGCTCCGGCATGCTCGGCAGGTGCTTCCGGCGTCTCCGGCACTTGGTTCTGGTGTGTCTGAGAGCTGGTTCTGGCATGTCCGGCAGATGATTCCGGAGTGTCCGCCAAGTGGTTCTGGCATACTCAGCAGGTGATTTTGGCGTGTCAGGGAGGTGGTACCGGTGAGTCAAGCAGATGTTTCCGGCGTGCTCAGCTGGTGGTTCAGGCGGTTCTGGTAGGTGGTATCCGTCTGTTCGGGGTGTGGTTCCAGCATCTCATGAACACATTTCTGGCACGTCTGAGATGTGGTTCCAGCCGGCCCGACAGGTGTTTCCGCAGTGTCCGCCAAGCGGTTCTGGCATAGTTGGCAGGTGATTTTGTCATGACCGGCAGGTGGTTCCAGCAAGCCTGGCAGGTGATTCCAAAGTGTTCACCAACTGGTTGTGGCGTAGCCGGCAGGTGATTTTTGCATGATCGGCAGGTGGTTCTGGCGAGTCGAGCAGGTGGTTCCGGCATGCTTGGCTGGTGCTTCTGGGGTCATTGGCACGGGGTTCTGGCATGTCTGAGAGGTGGTTCCTGCATGCCCGGCAAGTGATTCCGGAGTGTTCGCCAAGTGGTTCTGGCATAGTCGGCAGGTGATTTTGGCATGTCCGGCAGGTGGTTCAGGCGAGTTGAGCAGGTGGTTCCAATGTGCTTGGCAGGTGCTTCCGGCGTCTCCGGCACGTGTTTCTGGCACATCTGACTGGTGGTTCCAGCATGCCCGAAAGGTGATTCCAGTCTGTCCGGTAGGTGGTTCCAGCCTGCACGGCATGTGGTTCTGGTACGTCTCAGAGGTGGTTGCGCATGCCCAACAGGTGATTCCAGACTGTCCGCCACATGGTTCTGGCACGTCTGAGAGGTGGTTCCGGCATGCCCGGCAGGTCATCCCAGAGAGTCCTCCAAGTGGTTCTGGCATAACACGCAGGAGATTTTGGCGTGTCTGGCAGGTTGTTCCGTTGTGCTTGGCAGGTGGTTCAGGCTTGGCCGGCAGGTGGTTCCAGACTGTCCAGGACGTGTTTCCAGCTTCTCCGGCAGGTGGTTCTGCTACGTCTGAGAGGTGGTTCCGCCATGGCTGGCAGGTGACTCCGGACCGTCCCCCAGGTGGTTCTGGCATAGCCAGCAGTTGATATTGGCCTGTCCGGCAGGTGGTTCCAGCGAGTCGAACAGGTGGCTCCGGCGTGCTCGGCAGGTGGTTCCAGTCTGTCTGGTAGGTGATTCCGGCGTGTCCGGCACGTGCTTCCGGCACGTCTGAGAGGTGGTTCCGGCATGCGCGACAGGTCATTTCGTAGTGTCCGCCAGGTGGTTCTGGCGTACCCGGCAGGTGATTTTGGCGTGTCCGACAGGTGTTTCTGACGAGTCGAGCAGGTGGCTCCGGCATGCTCGGCAGGTGCTTCCGGCGTCTCCGGCACGTGGTTCTGGTGTGTCTGAGAGCTGGTTCCGGCATGTCCGGCAGATGATTCCGGAGTGTCCGCCAAGTGGTTCTGGCATACCCGGCTGGTGATTTGGGCATGTCAGGTAGGTGGTTAAGGCGAGTCGAGCAGTGGGCTCCGGCGTGCTCGGCAGGTTGTTCAGACGGGTCTGGCAGGTGTTTTCCGTCTGTTCAGGGTGTGGTTCCAGCATCTCATGCACATGGTTCTGGCACGTCTGAGATGTGGTTCCGGCCGGCCCGACAGGTGTTTCCACAGTGTCCGCCAAGTGGTACTGGCGTAGTTGGCAGGTGATTTTGGCATGACCGGCAGGTGGTTCCAGCAAGCCCGGCAGGTGATTCCGAAGTTTTCCCCAACTGGTTGTGGCGTAGACGGCAGGTGATTTTTGCGTGTCCGGCAGGTGGTTCTGGCGAGTCGAGCAGGTGGTTCCGGCGTGCTCGGCAGGTGCTTCCGGGGTCATTGGCACGTGGTTCTGGCATATCTGAGAGGTGGTTCCGGCATGCCCGGCAGGTGATTCCGGAGTGCTCGCCAAGTGTTTCCGGCGTAGCCGGCAGGTGATTTTGCATGTCCAGCGGTTGTTCCGGCGGGTCGAGCCGGTGGTTCCGGCGTGTCCGGCAGGTGGTTCCGGTCTGTCCGGCAGGTGGTTCTGTGGTGTCCGGCACGAGGTTCAGTCTGAGAGGCTGTGCCGGCATGCCCCTCACGTGATTCCGGCTTGTCCCCGAATTGGTGCTGGTGTAGCGGGCAGGTGATTTTGGCGTGTCCGGCAGGTGGTTCAGGCGAGTTGAGCAGGTGGTTGCGACGTGCTCGGCAGGTGCTTCCGGCGTCTCCGGCACGTGTTTCTGGCACATCTGACTGGTGGTTCCGGCATGCCCAAAAGTTGATTCCGGTCTGTCCGGTAGGTGGTTCCGGCGTGCACGGCACGTGGTTCTGGTACGTGTCAGAGGTGGTTGCGTATGCCCAACAGGTGATTCCGGACTGTCCGCCACGTGCTTCTGGCACGTCTGAGAGGTGGTTCCAACATGCCCGGCAGGTCATTTCGGAGAGTCGTCCAAGTGGTTCTGGCGTAGCCCGCAGGTGATTTTGGCGTGTCCGGCAGGTGGTTCTGCCGTGCCTGGCAGGTGGTTCAGGCATGGCCGTCACGTGGTTTCAGTCTGTCCAGGACGTGTTTCCAGCTTCTCCGGCAGGTGGTTCTGGTACATCTGAGAGGTGGTTCCGCCATGGCTGGCAGGTGATCCCGGACTGTCCCCCAGGTGGTTCTGGCATAGCCAGCAGTTGATATTGGCCTGTCCGGCAGGTGGTTCCAGCGAGTCGAACAGGTGGCTCCGGCGTGCTCGGCAGGTGGTTCCGGTCTGTCCGGTAGGAGATTCCGGCGTTTCCGGCACGTGCTTCCGGCACGTCTGAGAGGTGGTTCCGGCATGCGCGACAGGTGGTTTCGGAGTGTCCGCCAGGTGGTTCTGGCGTATCCGGCAGGTGATTTTGGCGTGTCCGGCAGGTGTTTCTGGCGAGTCGAGCAGGTGGCTCCGGCATGCTCGGCAGGTGCTTCCGGCGTCTCCGGCACTTGGTTCTGGTGTGTCTGAGAGCTGGTTCCGGCATGTCCGGCAGATGATTCCGGAGTGTCCGCCAAGTGGTTCTGGCATACTCAGCAGGTGATTTTGGCGTGTCAGGGAGGTGGTACCGGTGAGTCAAGCAGATGTTTCCGGCGTGCTCAGCTGGTGGTTCAGGCGGTTCTGGCAGGTGGTATCCGTCTGTTCGGGGTGTGGTTCCAGCATCTCATGAACACATTTCTGGCACGTCTGAGATGTGGTTCCAGCCGGCCCGACAGGTGTTTCCGCAGTGTCCGCCAAGCGGTTCTGGCATAGTTGGCAGGTGATTTTGTCATGACCGGCAGGTGGTTCCAGCAAGCCTGGCAGGTGATTCCAAAGTGTTCACCAACTGGTTGTGGCGTAGCCGGCAGGTGATTTTTGCATGATCGGCAGGTGGTTCTGGCGAGTCGAGCAGGTGGTTCCGGCATGCTTGGCTGGTGCTTCTGGGGTCATTGGCACGGGGTTCTGGCATGTCTGAGAGGTGGTTCCTGCATGCCCGGCAAGTGATTCCGGAGTGTTCGCCAAGTGGTTCTGGCATAGTCGGCAGGTGATTTTGGCATGTCCGGCAGGTGGTTCAGGCGAGTTGAGCAGGTGGTTCCAATGTGCTTGGCAGGTGCTTCCGGCGTCTCCGGCACGTGTTTCTGGCACATCTGACTGGTGGTTCCAGCATGCCCGAAAGGTGATTCCAGTCTGTCCGGTAGGTGGTTCCAGCCTGCACGGCATGTGGTTCTGGTACGTCTCAGAGGTGGTTGCGCATGCCCAACAGGTGATTCCAGACTGTCCGCCACATGGTTCTGGCACGTCTGAGAGGTGGTTCCGGCATGCCCGGCAGGTCATCCCAGAGAGTCCTCCAAGTGGTTCTGGCATAACACGCAGGAGATTTTGGCGTGTCTGGCAGGTTGTTCCGTTGTGCTTGGCAGGTGGTTCAGGCTTGGCCGGCAGGTGGTTCCAGACTGTCCAGGACGTGTTTCCAGCTTCTCCGGCAGGTGGTTCTGCTACGTCTGAGAGGTGGTTCCGCCATGGCTGGCAGGTGACTCCGGACCGTCCCCCAGGTGGTTCTGGCATAGCCAGCAGTTGATATTGGCCTGTCCGGCAGGTGGTTCCAGCGAGTCGAACAGGTGGCTCCGGCGTGCTCGGCAGGTGGTTCCAGTCTGTCTGGTAGGTGATTCCGGCGTGTCCGGCACGTGCTTCCGGCACGTCTAAGAGGTGGTTCCGGCATGCGCGACAGGTCATTTCGTAGTGTCCGCCAGGTGGTTCTGGCGTACCCGGCAGGTGATTTTGGCGTGTCCGACAGGTGTTTCTGGCGAGTCGAGCAGGTGGCTCCGGCATGCTCGGCAGGTGCTTCCGGCGTCTCCGGCACGTGGTTCTGGTGTGTCTGAGAGCTGGTTCCGGCATGTCCGGCAGATGATTCCGGAGTGTCCGCCAAGTGGTTCTGGCATACCCGGCTGGTGATTTGGGCATGTCAGGTAGGTGGTTAAGGCGAGTCGAGCAGTTGGCTCCGGCGTGCTCGGCAGGTTGTTCAGACGGGTCTGGCAGGTGTTTTCCGTCTGTTCAGGGTGTGGTTCCAGCATCTCATGCACATGGTTCTGGCACGTCTGAGATGTGGTTCCGGCCGGCCCGACAGGTGTTTCCACAGTGTCCGCCAAGTGGTACTGGCGTAGTTGGCAGGTGATTTTGGCATGACCGGCAGGTGGTTCCAGCAAGCCCGGCAGGTGATTCCGAAGTTTTCCCCAACTGGTTGTGGCGTAGACGGCAGGTGATTTTTGCGTGTCCGGCAGGTGGTTCTGGCGAGTCGAGCAGGTGGTTCCGGCGTGCTCGGCAGGTGCTTCCGGGGTCATTGGCACGTGGTTCTGGCATATCTGAGAGGTGGTTCCGGCATGCCCGGCAGGTGATTCTGGAGTGTTCGCGAAGTGTTTCCGGCGTAGCCGGCAGGTGATTTTGCATGTCCCGCGGTCGTTCCGGCGGGTCGAGCCGTTGGTTCCGGCGTGTCCGGCTGGTGGTTCCGGTCTGTCCGGCAGGTGGTTCTGTGGTGTCCGGCACGAGGTTCAGTCTGAGAGGCTGTGCCGGCATGCCCCTCACGTGATTCCGGCTTGTCCCCGAAGTGGTGCTGGTGTAGCTGGCAGGTGATTTTGGCGTGTCCGGCAGGTGGTTCAGGCGAGTTGAGCAGGTGGTTGCGACGTGCTCGGCAGGTGCTTCCGGCGTCTCCGGCACGTGTATCTGGCACATCTGACTGGTGGTTCCGGCATGCCCAAAAGTTGATTCCGGTCTGTCCGGTAGGTGGTTCCGGCGTGCACGGCACGTGGTTCTGGTACGTGTCAGAGGTGGTTGCGTATGCCCAACAGGTGATTCCGGACTGTCCGCCACGTGCTTCTGGCACGTCTGAGAGGTGGTTCCAACATGCCCGGCAGGTCATTTCGGAGAGTCGTCCAAGTGGTTCTGGCGTAGCCCGCAGGTGATTTTGGCGTGTCCGGCAGGTAGTTCCGCCGTGCACGGCAGGTGGTTCAGGCATGGCCGTCACGTGGTTCCAGTCTGTCCAGGACGTGTTTCCAGCTTCTCCGGCAGGTGGTTCTGGTACGTCTGAGAGGTGGTTCTGCCATGGCTGGCAGGTGATCCCGGACTGTCCCCCAGGTGGTTCTGGCATAGCCAGCAGTTGATATTGGCCTGTCCGGCAGGTGGTTCCAGCGAGTCAAACAGGTGGCTCCGGCGTTCTTGGCAGGTGGTTCCGGTCTGTCCGGTAGGTGTTTCCGGCGTGTCTGGCACGTGCTTCCGGCACGTCTGAGAGGTGGTTCCGGCATGCGCGGCAGGTGATTCCGTAGTGTCCGCCAGGTGGTTCTGGCATACCCGGCAGGTGATTTTGGCGTGTCCGGCAGGTGTTTCTGGCGAGTCGAGCAGGTGGCTCCGGCATGCTCGGCAGGTGCTTCCGGCGTCTCCGGCACTTGGTTCTGGTGTGTCTGAGAGCTGGTTCCGGCATGTCCGGCAGATGATTCCGGAGTGTCCGCCAAGTGGTTCTGGCATACCCAGCGGGTGATATTCGCATGACCGGAAGGTGGTTCCAGCAAGCCCGGCAGGTGATTCCGAAGTGTTCCCCAACTGGTTGTGGCGTAGCCGGCAGGTGACTTTGGCGTGTCCGGCAGGTGGTTCTGGCGAGTCGAGAAGGTGGTTCCGGCGTGCTCGGCAGGTGCTTCCGGGGTCATTGGCACGTGGTTCTGGCATATCTGAGAGGTGGTTCCGGCATGCCCGGCAGGTGTTTCCGGAGTGTTCGCCAAGTGTTTCCGGCGTAGCCGGCAAGTGATTTTGCATGTCCAGCGGTCGTTCCGGCGGGTCGAGCCGGTGGTACCGGCGTGTCCGGCAGGTGGTTCCGGTCTGTCCGGCAGGTGGTTCTGTGGTGTCCGGCACGAGGTTCAGTCTGAGAGGCTGTGCCGGCATGACCCTCACGTGATTCCGGCTGGTCCCCGAAGTGGTTCTGGCATACCCGGCAGGTGATTTTGGCGTGTCCGGCAGGTGGTTCTGGCGAGTCGAGCAGGTGGTTCCGGCGTGCTCGGCAGGTGCTTCCGGGGTCATTGGCACGTGGTTCTGGCATATCTGAGAGGTGGTTCCGGCATGCCCGGCAGGTGATTCCGGAGTGCTCGCCAAGTGTTTCCGGCGTAGCCGGCAGGTGATTTTGCATGTCCAGCGGTCGTTCCGGAGGGTCGAGCCGGTGGTTCCGGCGTGTCCGGCAGGTGGTTCCGGTCTGTCCGGCAGGTGGTTCTGTGGTGTCCGGCACGAGGTTCAGTCTGAGAGGCTGTGCCGGCATGCCCCTCACGTGATTCCGGCTTGTCCCCGAAGTGGTTCTGGCATACCCGGCAGGTGATTTTGGCGTGTCCAGCAGGTGTTTCTGGCGAGTCGAGCAGGTGGCTCCGGCATGCTTGGCAGGTGCTTCCGGCGTCTCCGGCACTTGGTTCTGGTGTATCTGAGAGCTGGTTCCGGCATGTCTGGCAGATGATTCCGGAGTGTGCGCCAAGTGGTTCTGGCATACCCAGCAGGTGATTTTGGCGTGTCAGGGAGGTGGTACCGGTGAGTCGAGCATTTGGTTCTGGCGTGCTCAGCAGGTGGTTCAGGCGGTTCTGGCAGGTGGTATCCGTCTGTTCGGGGTGTGGTTCCAGCATCTCATGAACACGTTTCTGGCACGTCTGAGATGTGGTTCCAGCCGGCCCGACAGGTGTTTCCGCAGTGTCCGCCAAGCGGTTCTGGCGTAGTTGGCAGGTGATTTTGGCATGACTGGCAGGTGGTTCCAGCAAGCCTGGCAGGTGATTCCAAAGTGTTCACCAACTGGTTGTGGGGTAGCCGGCAGGTGATTTTTGCGTGATCGGCAGGTGGTTCTGGCGAGTCGAGCAGGTGGTTCCGGCGTGCTCGGCTGGTGCTTCCGGGGTCATTGGCACGGGGTTCTGGCATGTCTGAGAGGTGGTTCCTGCATGCCCGGCAAGTGATTCCGGAGTGTTCGCCAAGTGGTTCTGGCATAGTCGGCAGGTGATTTTGGCATGTCCGGCAGGTGGTTCAGGCGAGTTGAGCAGTTGGTTCCGACGTGCTTGGCAGGTGCTTCCGGCGTCTCCGGCACGTGTTTCTGGCACATCTGACAGGTGGTTCCGGCATGCCCGAAAGGTGATTCCGGTCTGTCCGGTAGGTGGTTCCAGCCTGCACGGCATGTGGTTCTGGTACGTCTCAGAGGTGGTTGCGCATGCCCAACAGGTGATTCCGGACTGTCCGCCACATGGTTCTGGCACGTCTGAGAGGTGGTTCCGGCATGCCCGGCAGGTCATCCCAGAGAGTCCTCCAAGTGGTTCTGGCATAACACGCAGGTGATTTTGGCGTGTCTGGCAGGTTGTTCCGTTGTGCTTGGCAGGTGGTTCAGGCTTGGCCGGCAGGTGGTTCCAGACTGTCCAGGACGTGTTTCCAGCTTCTCCGGCAGGTGGTTCTGCTACGTCTGAGAGGTGGTTCCGCCATGGCTGGCAGGTGATTCCGGACCGTCCCCCAGGTGGTTCTGGCATAGCCAGCAGTTGATATTGGCCTGTCCGGCAGGTGGTTCCCGCGAGTCGAACAGGTGGCTCCGGCGTGCTTGGCAGGTGGTTCCGGTCTGTCTGGTAGGTGATTTCGGCGTGTCCGGCACGTGCTTCAGGCACGTCTGAGAGGTGGTTCCGGCATGCGCGACAGGTGATTTCGGAGTGTCCGCCAGGTGGTTCTGGCGTACCCGGCAGGTGATTTTGGCGTGTCCGACAGGTGTTTCTGACGAGTCGAGCAGGTGGCTCCGGCATGCTCGGCAGGTGCTTCCGGCGTCTCCGGCACGTGGTTCTCTTGTGTCTGAGAGCTGGTTCCGGCATGTCCGGCAGATGATTCCGGAGTGTCCGCCAAGTGGTTCTGGCATACCCGGCTGGTGATTTGGGCATGTCAGGTAGGTGGTTCCGGCGAGTCGAGCAGGTGGCTCCGGCGTGCTCGGCAGGTTGTTCAGACGGGTCTGGCAGGTGTTTTCCGTCTGTTCAGGGTGTGGTTCCAGCATCTCATGCACATGGTTCTGGCACGTCTGAGATGTGGTTCCGGCCGGCCCGACAGGTGTTTCCACAGTGTCCGCCAAGTGGTACTGGCGTAGTTGGCAGGTGATTTTGGCATGACCGGCAGGTGGTTCCAGCAAGCCCGGCAGGTGATTCTGAAGTTTTCCCCAACTGGTTGTGGCGTAGCCGGCAGGTGATTTTTGCGTGTCCGGCAGGTGGTTCTGGCGAGTCGAGCAGGTGGTTCCGGCGTGCTCGGCAGGTGATTCCGGGGTCATTGGCACGTGGTTCTGGCATATCTGAGAGGTGGTTCCGGCATGTCCGGCAGGTGATTCCGGAGTGTTCGCCAAGTGTTTCCGGCATAGCCGGCAGGTGATTTTGCATGTCCAGCGGTCGTTCCGGCGGGTCGAGCCGGTGGTTCCGGCGTGTCCGGCAGGTGGTTCCGGTCTGTCCGGCAGGTGGTTCTGTGGTGTCCGGCACGAGGTTCAGTCTGAGAGGCTGTGCCGGCATGCCCCTCACGTGATTCCGGCTTGTCCCCGAAGTGGTGCTGGTGTAGCGGGCAGGTGATTTTGGCGTGTCCGGCAGGTGGTTCAGGCGAGTTGAGCAGGTGGTTGCGACGTGCTCGGCAGGTGCTTCCGGCGTCTCCGGCACGTGTTTCTGGCACATCTGACTGGTGGTTCCGGCATGCCCAAAAGTTGATTCCGGTCTGTCCGGTAGGTGGTTCCGGCGTGCACGGCACGTGGTTCTGGTACGTGTCAGAGGTGGTTGCGTATGCCCAACAGGTGATTCCGGACTGTCCGCCACGTGCTTCTGGCACGTCTGAGAGGTGGTTCCAACGTGCCCGGCAGGTCATTTCGGAGAGTCGTCCAAGTGGTTCTGGCGTAGCCCGCAGGTGATTTTGGCGTGTCCGGCAGGTGGTTCCGCCGTGCTCGGCAGGTGGTTCAGGCATGGCCGTCACGTGGTTCCAGTCTGTCCAGGACGTGTTTCCAGCTTCTCCGGCAGGTGGTTCTGGTACGTCTGAGAGGTGGTTCCGCCATGGCTGGCAGGTGATCCCGGACTGTCGCCCAGGTGGTTCTGGCATAGCCAGCAGTTGATATTGGCCTGTCCGGCAGGTGGTTCCTGCGAGTCAAACAGGTGGCTCCGGCGTTCTTGGCAGGTGGTTCCGGTCTGTCCGATAGGTGTTTCCGGCGTGTCTGGCACGTGCTTCCGGCACGTCTGTGAGGTGGTTCCGGTATGCGCGGCAGGTGATTCCATAGTGTCCGACAGGTGGTTCTGGCATACCCGGCAGGTGATTTTGGCGTGTCCGGCAGGTGTTTCTGGCGAGTCGAGCAGGTGGCTCCGGCATGCTCGGCAGGTGCTTCCGGCGTCTCCGGCACTTGGTTCTGGTGTGTCTGAGAGCTGGTTCCGGCATGTCCGGCAGATGATTCCGGAGTGTCCGCCAAGTGGTTCTGGCATACCCAGCAGGTGATATTCGCATGACCGGAAGGTGGTTCCAGCGAGCCCGGCAGGTGATTCCGAAGTGTTCCCCAACGGGTTGTGGCGTAGCCGGCAGGTGATTTTGGCGTGTCTGGCACGTGGTTCTGGCGAGTCGAGCAGGTGGTTCCGGCGTGCTCGGCAGGTGCTTCCGGGGTCATTGGCACGTGGTTCTGGCATATCTGAGAGGTGGTTCCGGCATGCCCGGCAGGTGTTTCCGGAGTGTTCGCCAAGTGTTTCCGGCGTAGCCGGCAGGTGATTTTGCATGTCCAGCGGTCGTTCCGGCGGGTCGAGCCGGTGGTTCCGGCGTGTCCGGCAGGTGGTTCCGGTCTGTCCGGCAGGTGGTTCTGTGGTGTCCGGCACGAGATTCAGTCTGAGAGGCTGTGCCGGCATGCCCCTCACGTGATTCCGGCTTGTCCGCGAAGTGGTGCTGGTGTAGCGGGCAGGTGATTTTTGCGTGTCCGGCAGGTGGTTCTGGCGAGTCGAGCAGGTGGTTCCGGCGTGCTCGGCAGGTGCTTCCGGGGTCATTGGCACGTGGTTCTGGCATATCTGAGAGGTGGTTCCGGCATGCCCGGCAGGTGATTCCGGAGTGCTCGCCAAGTGTTTCCGGCGTAGCCGGCAGGTGATTTTGCATGTCCAGCGGTCGTTCCGGAGGGTCGAGCCGGTGGTTCCGGCGTGTCCGGCAGGTGGTTCCGGTCTGTCCGGCAGGTGGTTCTGTGGTGTCCGGCACGAGGTTCAGTCTGAGAGGCTGTGCCGGCATGCCCCTCACGTGATTCCGGCTTGTCCCCGAAGTGGTTCTGGCATACCCGGCAGGTGATTTTGGCGTGTCCGGCAGGTGTTTCTGGCGAGTCGAGCAGGTGGCTCCGGCATGCTCGGCAGGTGCTTCCGGCGTCTCCGGCACTTGGTTCTGGTGTGTCTGAGAGCTGGTTCCGGCATGTCCGGCAGATGATTCCGGAGTGTCCGCCAAGTGGTTCTGGCATACCCAGCAGGTGATTTTCGCATGACCGGCAGGTCGTTCCAGCAAGCCCGGCAGGTGATTCCGAAGTGTTCCCCAACTGGTTGTGGCGTAGCCGGCAGGTGATTTTTGCGTTTCCGGCAGGTGGTTCTGGCGAGTCGAGTAGGTGGTTCCGGCGTGCTCGGCAGGTGCTTCCGGGGTCATTGGCACGTGGTTCTGGCATATCTGAGAGGTGGTTCCGGCATGCCCGGCAGGTGATTCCGGAGTGCTCGCCAAGTGGTTCTGGCATAGTCGGCAGGTGATTTTGGCATGTCCGGCAGGTGGTTCAGGCGAGTTGAGCAGTTGGTTCCGACGTGCTTGGCAGGTGCTTCCGGCGTCTCCGGCACGTGTTTCTGGCACATCTGACAGGTGGTTCCGGCATGCCCGAAAGGTGATTCCGGTCTGTCCGGTAGGTGGTTCCAGCCTGCACGGCATGTGGTTCTGGTACGTGTCAGAGGTGGTTGCGCATGCCCAACAGGTGATTCCGGACTGTCCGCCACATGGTTCTGGCACGTCTGAGAGGTGGTTCCGGCATGCCCGGCAGGTCATCCCAGAGAGTCCTCCAAGTGGTTCTGGCATAACACGCAGGTGATTTTGGCGTGTCTGGCAGGTTGTTCCGTTGTGCTTGGCAGGTGGTTCAGGCTTGGCCGGCAGGTGGTTCCAGACTGTCCAGGACGTGTTTCCAGCTTCTCCGGCAGGTGGTTCTGCTACGTCTGAGAGGTGGTTCCGCCATGGCTGGCAGGTGATTCCGGACCGTCCCCCAGGTGGTTCTGGCATAGCCAGCAGTTGATATTGGCCTGTCCGGCAGGTGGTTCCAGCGAGTCGAACAGGTGGCTCCGGCGTGCTCGGCAGGTGGTTCCGGTCTGTCTGGTAGGTGATTTCGGCGTGTCCGGCACGTGCTTCAGGCACGTCTGAGAGGTGGTTCCGGCATGCGCGACAGGTGATTTCGGAGTGTCCGACAGGTGGTTCTGGCGTACCCGGCAGGTGATTTTGGCGTGTCCGACAGGTGTTTCTGACGAGTCGAGCAGGTGGCTCCGGCATGCTCGGCAGGTGCTTCCGGCGTCTCCGGCACGTGGTTCTGTTGTGTCTGAGAGCTGGTTCCGGCATGTCCGGCAGATGATTCCGGAGTGTCCGCCAAGTGGTTCTGGCATACCCGGCTGGTGATTTGGGCATGTCAGGTAGGTGGTTCCGGCGAGTCGAGCAGGTGGCTCCGGCGTGCTCGGCAGGTTTTTCAGACGGGTCTGGCAGGTGTTTACCGTCTGTTCAGGGTGTGGTTCCAGCATCTCATGCACATGGTTCTGGCACGTCTGAGATGTGGTTCCGGCCGGCCCGACAGGTGTTTCCACAGTGTCCGCCAAGTGGTACTGGCGTAGTTGGCAGGTGATTTTGGCATGACCGGCAGGTGGTTCCAGCAAGCCCGGCAGGTGATTCTGAAGTTTTCCCCAACTGGTTGTGGCGTAGCCGGCAGGTGATTTTTGCGTGTCCGGCAGGTGGTTCTGGCGAGTCGAGCAGGTGGTTCCGGCGTGCTCGGCAGGTGCTTCCGGGGTCATTGGCACGTGGTTCTGGCATATCTGAGAGGTGGTTCCGGCATGCCCGGCAGGTGATTCCGGAGTGTTCGCCAAGTGTTTCCGGCATAGCCGGCAGGTGATTTTGCATGTCCAGCGGTCGTTCCGGCGGGTCGAGCCGGTGGTTCCGGCGTGTCCGGCAGGTGGTTCCGGTCTGTCCGGCAGGTGGTTCTGTGGTGTCCGGCACGAGGTTCAGTCTGAGAGGCTGTGCCGGCATGCCCCTCACGTGATTCCGGCTTGTCCCCGAAGTGGTGCTGGTGTAGCGGGCAGGTGATTTTGGCGTGTCCGGCAGGTGGTTCAGGCGAGTTGAGCAGGTGGTTGCGACGTGCTCGGCAGGTGCTTCCGGCGTCTCCGGCACGTGTTTCTGGCACATCTGACTGGTGGTTCCGGCATGCCCAAAAGTTGATTCCGGTCTGTCCGGTAGGTGGTTCCGGCGTGCACGGCACGTGGTTCTGGTACGTGTCAGAGGTGGTTGCGTATGCCCAACAGGTGATTCCGGATTGTCCGCCACGTGCTTCTGGCACGTCTGAGAGGTGGTTCCAACGTGCCCGGCAGGTCATTTCGGAGAGTCGTCCAAGTGGTTCTGGCGTAGCCCGCAGGTGATTTTGGCGTGTCCGGCAGGTGGTTCCGCCGTGCTCGGCAGGTGGTTCAGGCATGGCCGTCACGTGGTTCCAGTCTGTCCAGGACGTGTTTCCAGCTTCTCCGGCAGGTGGTTCTGCTACGTCTGAGAGGTGGTTCCGCCATGGCTGGCAGGTGATCCCGGACTGTCGCCCAGGTGGTTCTGGCATAGCCAGCAGTTGATATTGGCCTGTCCGGCAGGTGGTTCCAGCGAGTCAAACAGGTGGCTCCGGCGTTCTTGGCAGGTGGTTCCGGTCTGTCCGGTAGGTGTTTCCGGCGTGTCTGGCACGTGCTTCCGGCACGTCTGAGAGGTGGTTCCGGTATGCGCGGCAGGTGATTCCGTAGTGTCCGACAGGTGGTTCTGGCATACCCGGCAGGTGATTTTGGCGTGTCCGGCAGGTGTTTCTGGCGAGTCGAGCAGGTGGCTCCGGCATGCTCGGCAGGTGCTTCCGGCGTCTCCGGCACTTGGTTCTGGTGTGTCTGAGAGCTGGTTCCGGCATGTCCGGCAGATGATTCCGGAGTGTCCGCCAAGTGGTTCTGGCATACCCAGCAGGTGATATTCGCATGACCGGAAGGTGGTTCCAGCGAGCCCGGCAGGTGATTCCGAAGTGTTCCCCAACTGGTTGTGGCGTAGCCGGCAGGTGATTTTGGCGTGTCCGGCAGGTGGTTCTGGCGAGTCGAGCAGGTGGTTCCGGCGTGCTCGGCAGGTGCTTCCGGGGTCATTGGCACGTGGTTCTGGCATATCTGAGAGGTGGTTCCGGCATGCCCGGCAGGTGTTTCCGGAGTGTTCGCCAAGTGTTTCCGGCGTAGCCGGCAGGTGATTTTGCATGTCCAGCGGTCGTTCCGGCGGGTCGAGCCGGTGGTTCCGGCGTGTCCGGCAGGTGGTTCCGGTCTGTCCGGCAGGTGGTTCTGTGGTGACCGGCACGAGGTTCAGTCTGAGAGGCTGTGCCGGCATGCCCCTCACGTGATTCCGGCTTGTCCGCGAAGTGGTGCTGGTGTAGCGGGCAGGTGATTTTTGCGTGTTCGGCAGGTGGTTCTGGCGAGTCGAGCAGGTGGTTCCGGCGTGCTCGGCAGGTGCTTCCGGGGTCATTGGCACGTGGTTCTGGCATATCTGAGAGGTGGTTCCGGCATGCCCGGCAGGTGATTCCGGAGTGCTCGCCAAGTGTTTCCGGCGTAGCCGGCAGGTGATTTTGCATGTCCAGCGGTCGTTCCGGAGGGTCGAGCCGGTGGTTCCGGCGTGTCCGGCAGGTGGTTCCGGTCTGTCCGGCAGGTGGTTCTGTGGTGTCCGGCACGAGGTTCAGTCTGAGAGGCTGTGGCGGCATGCCCCTCACGTGATTCCGGCTTGTCCCCGAAGTGGTTCTGGCATACCCGGCAGGTGATTTTGGCGTGTCCGGCAGGTGTTTCTGGCGAGTCGAGCAGGTGGCTCCGGCATGCTCGGCAGGTGCTTCCGGCGTCTCCGGCACTTGGTTCTTGTGTCTGAGAGCTGGTTCCGGCATGTCCGGCAGATGATTCCGGAGTGTCCGCCAAGTGGTTCTGGCATACCCAGCAGGTGATTTTGGCGTGTCAGGGAGGTGGTACCGGTGAGTCGAGCAGGTGGTTCCGGCGTGCTCAGCAGGTGGTTCAGGCGGTTCTGGCAGGTGGTATCCGTCTGTTCGGGGTGTGGTTCCAGCATCTCATGAACACGTTTCTCTCTCGTCTGAGATGCGGTTCCAGCCGGCCCGACAGGTGTTTCCGCAGTGTCCGCCAAGCGGTTCTGGCGTAGTTGGCAGGTGATTTTGGCATGACTGGCAGGTGGTTCCAGCAAGCCTGGCAGGTGATTCCAAAGTGTTCACCAACTGGTTGTGGCGTAGCCGGCAGGTGATTTTTGTGTGATCGGCAGGTGGTTCTGGCGAGTCGAGCAGGTGGTTCCGGCGTGCTCGGCTGGTGCTTCCGGGGTCATTGGCACGGGGTTCTGGCATGTCTGAGAGGTGGTTCCTGCATGCCCGGCAAGTGATTCCGGAGTGTTCGCCAAGTGGTTCTGGCATAGTCGGCAGGTGATTTTGGCATGTCCGGCAGGTGGTTCAGGCGAGTTGAGCAGGTGGTTCCAACGTGCTTGGCAGGTGCTTCCGGCGTCTCCGGCACGTGTTTCTGGCACATCTGACAGGTGGTTCCGGCATGCCCGAAAGGTGATTCCGGTCTGTCCGGTAGGTGGTTCCAGCCTGCACGGCATGTGGTTCTGGTACGTCTCAGAGGTGGTTGCGCATGCCCAACAGGTGATTCCGGACTGTCCGCCACATGGTTCTGGCACGTCTGAGAGGTGGTTCCGGCATGCCCGGCAGGTCATCCCAGAGAGTCCTCCAAGTGGTTCTGGCATAACACGCAGGTGATTTGGCGTGTCTGGCAGGTTGTTCCGTTGTGCTTGGCAGGTGGTTCAGGCTTGGCCGGCAGGTGGTTCCAGACTGTCCAGGACGTGTTTCCAGCTTCTCCGGCAGGTGGTTCTGCTACGTCTGAGAGGTGGTTCCGCCATGGCTGGCAGGTGATTCCGGACCGTCCCCCAGGTGGTTCTGGCATAGCCAGCAGTTGATATTGGTCTGTCCGGCAGGTGGTTCCAGCGAGTCGAACAGGTGGCTCCGGCGTGCTCGGCAGGTGGTTCCGGTCTGTCTGGTAGGTGATTCCGGCGTGTCCGGCACGTGCTTCCGGCACGTCTGAGATGTGGTTCCGGCATGCGCGACAGGTGATTTCGGAGTGTCCGCCAGGTGGTTCTGGCGTACCCGGCAGGTGATTTTGGCGTGTCCGGCAGGTGTTTCTGGCGAGTCGAGCAGGTGGCTCCGGCATGCTCGGCAGGTGCTTCCGGCGTCTCCGGCACGTGGTTCTGGTGTGTCTGAGAGCTGGTTCCGGCATGTCCGGCAGATGATTCCGGAGTGTCCGCCAAGTGGTTCTGGCATACCCGGCTGGTGATTTGGGCATGTCAGGTAGGTGGTTCCGGCGAGTCGAGCAGGTGGCTCCGGCGTGCTCGGCAGGTTGTTCAGACGGGTCTGGCAGGTGTTTTCCGTCTGTTCAGGGTGTGGTTCCAGCATCTCATGCACATGGTTCTGGCACGTCTGAGATGTGGTTCCGGCCGGCCCGACAGGTGTTTCCACAGTGTCCGCCAAGTGGTACTGGCGTAGTTGGCAGGTGATTTTGGCATGACCGGCAGGTGGTTCCAGCAAGCCCGGCAGGTGATTCCGAAGTTTTCCCCAACAGGTTGTGGCGTAGCCGGCAGGTGATTTTTGCGTGTCCGGCAGGTGGTTCTGGCGAGTCGAGCAGGTGGTTCCGGCGTGCTCGGCAGGTGCTTCCGGGGTCATTGGCACGTGGTTCTGGCATATCTGAGAGGTGGTTCCGGCATGCCCGGCAGGTGATTCCGGAGTGTTCGCGAAGTGTTTCCGGCGTAGCCGGCAGGTGATTTTGCATGTCCAGCGGTCGTTCCGGCGGGTCGAGCTGGTGGTTCCGGCGTGTCCGGCAGGTGGTTCCGGTCTGTCCGGCAGGTGGTTCTGTGGTGTCCGGCACGAGGTTCAGTCTGAGAGGCTGTGCCGGCATGCCCCTCACGTGATTCCGGCTTGTCCCCGAAGTGGTGCTGGTGTAGCGGGAAGGTGATTTTGGCGTGTCCGGCAGGTGGTTCTGGCGAGTCGAGCAGGTGGTTCCGGCGTGCTCGGCAGGTGCTTCCGGGGTCATTGGCACGTGGTTCTGGCATATCTGAGAGGTGGTTCCGGCATGCCCGGCAGGTGATTCCGGAGTGCTCGCCAAGTGTTTCCGGCGTAGCCGGCAGGTGATTTTGCATGTCCAGCGGTCGTTCCGGAGGGTCGAGCAGGTGGTTCCGGCGTGTCCGGCAGGTGGTTCCGGTCTGTCCGGCAGGTGGTTCTGTGGTGTCTGGCACGAGGTTCAGTCTGAGAGGCTGTGCCGGCATGCCCCTCACGTGATTCCGGCTTGTCCCCGAAGTGGTTCTGGCATACCCGGCAGGTGATTTTGGCGTGTCCGGCAGGTGTTTCTGGCGAGTCGAGCAGGTGGCTCCGGCATGCTCGGCAGGTGCTTCCGGCGTCTCCGGCACTTGGTTCTGGTGTGTCTGAGAGCTGGTTCCGGCATGTCCGGCAGATGATTCCGGAGTGTCCGCCAAGTGGTTCTGGCATACCCAGCAGGTGATTTTGGCGTGTCAGGGAGGTGGTACCGGTGAGTCGAGCAGGTGGTTCCGGCGTGCTCAGCAGGTGGTTCAGGCGGTTCTGGCAGGTGGTATCCGTCTGTTCGGGGTGTGGTTCCAGCATCTCATGAACACGTTTCTCTCTCGTCTGAGATGCGGTTCCAGCCCGCCCGACAGGTGTTTCCGCAGTGTCCGCCAAGAGGTTCTGGCGTAGTTGGCAGGTGATTTTGGCATGACTGGCAGGTGGTTCCAGCAAGCCTGGCAGGTGATTCCAAAGTGTTCACCAACTGGTTGTGGCGTAGCCGGCAGGTGATTTTTGCGTGATCGGCAGGTGGTTCTGGCGAGTCGAGCAGGTGGTTCCCGCGTGCTCGGCTGGTGCTTCCGGGGTCATTGGCACGGGGTTCTGGCATGTCTGAGAGGTGGTTCCTGCATGCCCGGCAAGTGATTCCGGAGTGTTCGCCAAGTGGTTCTGGCATAGTCGGCAGGTGATTTTGGCATGTCCGGCAGGTGGTTCAGGCGAGTTGAGCAGTTGGTTCCGACGTGCTTGGCAGGTGCTTCCGGCGTCTCCGGCACGTGTTTCTGGCACATCTGACAGGTGGTTCCGGCATGCCCGAAAGGTGATTCCGGTCTGTCCGGTAGGTGGTTCCAGCCTGCACGGCATGTGGTTCTGGTACGTCTCAGAGGTGGTTGCGCATGCCCAACAGGTGATTCCGGACTGTCCGCCACATGGTTCTGGCACGTCTGAGAGGTGGTTCCGGCATGCCCGGCAGGTCATCCCAGAGAGTCCTCCAAGTGGTTCTGGCATAACACGCAGGTGATTTTGGCGTGTCTGGCAGGTTGTTCCGTTGTGCTTGGCAGGTGGTTCAGGCTTGGCCGGCAGGTGGTTCCAGACTGTCCAGGACGTGTTTCCAGCTTCTCCGGCAGGTGGTTCTGCTACGTCTGAGAGGTGGTTCCGCCATGGCTGGCAGGTGATTCCGGACCGTCCCCCAGGTGGTTCTGGCATAGCCAGCAGTTGATATTGGCCTGTCCGGCAGGTGGTTCCAGCGAGTCGAACAGGTGGCTCCGGCGTGCTCGGCAGGTGGTTCCGGTCTGTCTGGTAGGTGATTTCGGCGTGTCCGGCACGTGCTTCAGGCACGTCTGAGAGGTGGTTCCGGCATGCGCGACAGGTGATTTCGGAGTGTCCGCCAGGTGGTTCTGGCGTACCCGGCAGGTGATTTTGGCGTGTCCGACAGGTGTTTCTGACGAGTCGAGCAGGTGGCTCCGGCATGCTCGGCAGGTGCTTCCGGCGTCTCCGGCACGTGGTTCTGTTGTGTCTGAGAGGTGGTTCCGGCATGTCCGGCAGATGATTCCGGAGTGTCCGCCAAGTGGTTCTGGCATACCCGGCTGGTGATTTGGGCATGTCAGGTAGGTGGTTCCGGCGAGTCGAGCAGGTGGCTCCGGCGTGCTCGGCAGGTTGTTCAGACGGGTCTGGCAGGTGTTTTCCGTCTGTTCAGGGTGTGGTTCCAGCATCTCATGCACATGGTTCTGGCACGTCTGAGATGTGGTTCCGGCCGGCCCGACAGGTGTTTCCACAGTGTCCGCCAAGTGGTACTGGCGTAGTTGGCAGGTGATTTTGGCATGACCGGCAGGTGGTTCCAGCAAGCCCGGCAGGTGATTCTGAAGTTTTCCCCAACTGGTTGTGGCGTAGCCGGCAGGTGATTTTGGCGTGTCCGGCAGGTGGTTCTGGCGAGTCGAGCAGGTGGTTCCGGCGTGCTCGGCAGGTGCTTCCGGGGTCATTGGCACGTGGTTCTGGCATATCTGAGAGGTGGTTCCGGCATGCCCGGCAGGTGATTCCGGAGTGTTCGCCAAGTGTTTCCGGCATAGCCGGCAGGTGATTTTGCATGTCCAGCGGTCGTTCCGGCGGGTCGAGCCGGTGGTTCCGGCGTGTCCGGCAGGTGGTTCCGGTCTGTCCGGCAGGTGGTTCTGTGGTGTCCGGCACGAGGTTCAGTCTGAGAGGCTGTGCCGGCATGCCCCTCACGTGATTCCGGCTTGTCCCCGAAGTGGTGCTGGTGTAGCGGGCAGGTGATTTTGGCGTGTCCGGCAGGTGGTTCAGGCGAGTTGAGCAGGTGGTTGCGACGTGCTCGGCAGGTGCTTCCGGCGTCTCCGGCACGTGTTTCTGGCACATCTGACTGGTGGTTCCGGCATGCCCAAAAGTTGATTCCGGTCTGTCCGGTAGGTGGTTCCGGCGTGCACGGCACGTGGTTCTGGTACGTGTCAGAGGTCGTTGCGTATGCCCAACAGGTGATTCCGGACTGTCCGCCACGTGCTTCTGGCACGTCTGAGAGGTGGTTCCAACGTGCCCGGCAGGTCATTTCGGAGAGTCGTCCAAGTGGTTCTGGCGTAGCCCGCAGGTGATTTTGGCGTGTCCGGCAGGTGGTTCCGCCGTGCTCGGCAGGTGGTTCAGGCATGGCCGTCACGTGGTTCCAGTCTGTCCAGGACGTGTTTCCAGCTTCTCCGGCAGGTGGTTCTGGTACGTCTGAGAGGTGGTTCCGCCATGGCTGGCAGGTGATCCCGGACTGTCGCCCAGGTGGTTCTGGCATAGCCAGCAGTTGATATTGGCCTGTCCGGCAGGTGGTTCCAGCGAGTCAAACAGGTGGCTCCGGCGTTCTTGGCAGGTGGTTCCGGTCTGTCCGGTAGGTGTTTCCGGCGTGTCTGGCACGTGCTTCCGGCACGTCTGAGAGGTGGTTCCGGTATGCGCGGCAGGTGATTCCGTAGTGTCCGACAGGTGGTTCTGGCATACCCAGCAGGTGATATTCGCATGACCGGAAGGTGGTTCCAGCGAGCCCGGCAGGTGATTCCGAAGTGTTCCCCAACTGGTTGTGGCGTAGCCGGCAGGTGATTTTGGCGTGTCCGGCAGGTGGTTCTGGCGAGTCGAGCAGGTGGTTCCGGCGTGCTCGGCAGGTGCTTCCGGGGTCATTGGCACGTGGTTCTGGCATATCTGAGAGGTGGTTCCGGCATGCCCGGCAGGTGTTTCCGGAGTGTTCGCCAAGTGTTTCCGGCGTAGCCGGCAGGTGATTTTGCATGTCCAGCGGTCGTTCCGGCGGGTCGAGCCGGTGGTTCCGGCGTGTCCGGCAGGTGGTTCCGGTCTGTCCGGCAGGTGGTTCTGTGGTGTCCGGCACGAGGTTCAGTCTGAGAGGCTGTGCCGGCATGCCCCTCACGTGATTCCGGCTTTTCCCCGAAGTGGTGCTGGTGTAGCGGGCAGGTGATTTTTGCGTGTCCGGCAGGTGGTTCTGGCGAGTCGAGCAGGTGGTTCCGGCGTGCTCGGCAGGTGCTTCCGGGGTCATTGGCACGTGGTTCTGGCATATCTGAGAGGTGGTTCCGGCATGCCCGGCAGGTGATTCTGGAGTGTTCGCCAAGTGTTTCCGGCGTAGCCGGCAGGTGATTTTGCATGTCCAGCGGTCGTTCCGGCGGGTCGAGCCTGTGGTTCCGGCGTGTCCGGCAGGTGGTTCCGGTCTGTCCGGCAGGTGGTTCTGGGGTGTCCGGCACGAGGTTCAGTCTGAGAGGCTGTGCCGGCATGCCCCTCACGTGATTCCGGCTTGTCCCCGAAGTGGTGCTGGTGTAGCGGGCAGGTGATTTTGGCGTGTCCGGCAGGTGGTTCAGGCGAGTTGAGCAGGTGGTTGCGACGTGCTCGGCAGGTGCTTCCGGCGTCTCCGGCACGTGTTTCTGGCACATCTGACTGGTGGTTCCGGCATGCCCAAAAGTTGATTCCGGTCTGTCCGGTAGGTGGTTCCGGCGTGCACGGCACGTGGTTCTGGTACGTGTCAGAGGTGGTTGCGTATGCCCAACAGGTGATTCCGGACTGTCCGCCACGTGCTTTTGGCACGTCTGAGAGGTGGTTCCAACGTGCCCGGCAGGTCATTTCGGAGAGTCGTCCAAGTGGTTCTGGCGTAGCCCGCGGGTGATTTTGGCGTGTCCGGCAGGTGGTTCCGCCGTGCTCGGCAGGTGGTTCAGGCATGGCCGTCACGTGGTTCCAGTCTGTCCAGGACGTGTTTCCAGCTTCTCCGGCAGGTGGTTCTGGTACGTCTGAGAGGTGGTTCCGCCATGGCTGGCAGGTGATCCCGGACTGTCCCCCAGGTGGTTCTGGCATAGCCAGCAGTTGATATTGGCCTGTCCGGCAGGTGGTTCCAGCGAGTCGTACAGGTGGCTCCGGCGTTATTGGCAGGTGGTTCCGGTCTGTCCGGTAGGTGTTTCCGGCGTGTCTGGCACGTGCCTCCGGCACGTCGGAGAGGTGGTTCCGGCATGCGCGGCAGGTGATTTCGTAGTGTCCGCCAGGTGGTTCTGGCGTACCCGGCAGGTGATTTTGGCGTGTCCGGCAGGTGTTTCTGGCGAGTCGAGCAGGTGGCTCCGGCATGCTCGGCAGGTGCTTCCGGCGTCTTCGGCACTTGGTTCTGGTGTGTCTGAGAGCTGGTTCCGGCATGTCCGGCAGATGATTCCGGAGTGTCCGCCAAGTGGTTCTGGCATACCCAGCAGGTGATTTTCGCATGACCGGCAGGTGGTTCCAGCAAGCCCGGCAGGTGATTCCGAAGTGTTCCCCAACTGGTTGTGGCGTAGCCGGCAGGTGATTTTTGCGTGTCCGGCAGGTGGTTCTGGCGAGTCGAGCAGGTGGTTCCGGCGTGCTCGGCAGGTGCTTCCGGAGTCATTGGCACGTGGTTCTGGCATATCTGAGAGGTGGTTCCGGCATGCCCGGCAGGTGATTCCGGAGTGCTCGCCAAGTGTTTCCGGCGTAGCCGGCAGGTGATTTTGCATGTCCAGCGGTCGTTCCGGAGGGTCGAGCCGGTGGTTCCGGCGTGTCCGGCAGGTGGTTCCGGTCTGTCCGGCAGGTGGTTCTGTGGTGTCCGGCACGAGGTTCAGTCTGAGAGGCTGTGCCGGCATGCCCCTCACGTGATTCCGTCTTGTCCCCGATGTGGTTCTGGCATACCCGGCAGGTGATTTTGGCGTGTCCGGCAGCTGTTTCTGGAGAGTCGAGCAGGTGGCTCCGGCATGCTCGGCAGGTGCTTCCGGCGTCTCCGGCACTTGGTTCTGGTGTGTCTGAGAGCTGGTTCCGGCATGTCC
Organism: Equus caballus; assembly: GCF_041296265.1. NCBI lineage: Eukaryota > Metazoa > Chordata > Mammalia > Perissodactyla > Equidae > Equus > Equus caballus. The sequence continues at coordinate 3,145,406 of NC_091707.1, read as the reverse complement.
GGCAGATGATTCCGGAGTGTCCGCCAAGTGGTTCTGGCATACCCAGCAGGTGATTTTGGCGTGTCAGGGAGGTGGTACCGGTGAGTCGAGCAGGTGGTTCCGGCGTGCTCAGCAGGTGGTTCAGGCGGTTCTGGCAGGTGGTATCCGTCTGTTCGGCGTGTGGTTCCAGCATCTCATGAACACGTTTCTGGCACGTCTGAGATGTGGTTCCAGCCGGCCCGACAGGTGTTTCCGCAGTGTCCGCCAAGCGTTTCTGGCGTAGTTGGCAGGTGATTTTGGCATGACTGGCAGGTGGTTCCAGCAAGCCTGGCAGGTGATTCCAAAGTGTTCACCAACTGGTTGTGGCGTAGCCGGCAGGTGATTTTTGCGTGATCGGCAGGTGGTTCTGGCGAGTCGAGCAGGTGGTTCCGGCGTGCTCGGCTGGTGCTTCCGGGGTCATTGGCACGGGGTTCTGGCATGTCTGAGAGGTGGTTCCTGCATGCCCGGCAAGTGATTCCGGAGTGTTCGCCAAGTGGTTCTGGCATAGTCGGCAGGTGATTTTGGCATGTCCGGCAGGTGGTTCAGGCGAGTTGAGCAGGTGGTTCCAACGTGCTTGGCAGGTGCTTCCGGCGTCTCCGGCACGTGTTTCTGGCACATCTGACAGGTGGTTTCGTCATGCCCGAAAGGTGATTCCGGTCTGTCCGGTAGGTGGTTCCAGCCTGCACGGCATGTGGTTCTGGTACGTCTCAGAGGTGGTTGCGCATGCCCAACAGGTGATTCCGGACTGTCCGCCACATGGTTCTGGCACGTCTGAGAGGTGGTTCCGGCATGCCCGGCAGGTCATCCCAGAGAGTCCTCCAAGTGGTTCTGGCATAACACGCAGGTGATTTTGGCGTGTCTGGCAGGTTGTTCCGTTGTGCTTGGCAGGTGGTTCAGGCTTGGCCGGCAGGTGGTTCCAGACTGTCCAGGACGTGTTTCCAGCTTCTCCGGCAGGTGGTTCTGCTACGTCTAAGAGGTGGTTCCGCCATGGCTGGCAGGTGATTCCGGACCGTCCCCCAGGTGGTTCTGGCATAGCCAGCAGTTGATATTGGCCTGTCCGGCAGGTGGTTCCAGCGAGTCGAACAGGTGGCTCCGGAGTGCTCGGCAGGTGGTTCCGGTCTGTCCGGTAGGTGATTCCGGCGTGTCCGGCACGTGCTTCCAGCACGTCTGAGAGGTGGTTCCAGCATGCGCGACAGGTGATTCCGTAGTGTCCGCCAGGTGGTTCTGGCGTACCCGGCAGGTGATTTTGGCGTGTCCGACAGGTGTTTCTGGCGAGTCGAGCAGGTGGCTCCGGCATGCTCGGCAGGTGCTTCCGGCGTCTCCGGCACGTGGTTCTGGTGTGTCTGAGAGCTGGTTCCGGCATGTCCGGCACATGATTCTGGAGTGTCCGCCAAGTGGTTCTGGCATACCCGGCTGGTGATTTGGGCATGTCAGGTAGGTGGTTCCGGCGAGTCGAGCAGGTGGCTCCGGCGTGCTCGGCAGGTTGTTCAGACGGGTCTGGCAGGTGTTTTCCGTCTGTTCAGGGTGTGGTTCCAGCATCTCATGCACATGGTTCTGGCACGTCTGAGATGTGGTTCCGGCCGGCCCGACAGGTGTTTCCACAGTGTCCGCCAAGTGGTACTGGCGTAGTTGGCAGGTGATTTTGGCATGACCGGCAGGTGGTTCCAGCAAGCCCGGCAGGTGATTCCGAAGTTTTCCCCAACTGGTTGTGGTGTAGCCGGCAGGTGATTTTTGCGTGTCCGGCAGGTGGTTCTGGCGAGTCGAGCAGGTGGTTCCGGCGTGCTCGGCAGGTTGTTCCTGTCTGTCTGGTAGGTGATTCCGGCGTGTCCGGCACGTGCTTCCGGCACGTCTGAGAGGTGGTTCCGGCATGCGCGACAGGTGGTTTCGGAGTGTTCGCCAGGTGCTTCTGGCGTACCCGGCAGGTGATTTTGGCGTGTCCGACATGTGTTTCTGGCGAGTTGAGCAGGTGGCTCCGGAATGCTCGGCAGGTGCTTCCGGCGTCTCCGGCACTTGGTTCTGGTGTGTCTGAGAGCTGGTTCCGGCATGTCCGGCAGATGATTCCGGAGTGTCCGCCAAGCGGTTCTGGCATACCCAGCAGGTGATTTTCGCATGACCAGCAGGTGGTTCCAGCAAGCCCGGCAGGTGATTCCGAAGTGTTCCCCAACTGGTTGTGGCGTAGCCGGCAGGTGATTTCTGCGTGTCCGGCAGGTGGTTCTGGCGAGTCGAGCAGGTGGTTCCGGCGTGCTCGGCAGGTGCTTCCGGGGTCATTGGCACGTGGTTCTGGCATATCTGAGAGGTGGTTCCGGCATGCCCGGCAGGTGATTCCGGAGTGTTCGCCAAGTGTTTCCGGCGTAGCCGGCAGGTGATTTTGCATGTCCAGCGGTCGTTCCGGCGGGTCGAGCCGGTGGTTCCGGCGTGTCCGGCAGGTGGTTCCGGTCTGTCTGGCAGGTGGTTCTGTGGTGTCCGGCACGAGGTTCAGTCTGAGAGGCTGTGCTGGCATGCCCCTCACGTGATTCCGGCTTGTCCCCGAAGTGGTGCTGGCGTAGCGGGCAGGTGATTTTGGCGTGTCCGGCAGGTGGTTCTGGCGAGTCGAGCAGGTGGCTCCGGCGTGCTCGGCAGGTGCTTCCGGCGTCTCCGGCACTTGGTTCTGGTGTGTCTGAGACCTGGTTCCGGCATGTCCGGCAGATGATTCCGGAGTGTGCGCCAAGTGGTTCTGGCATACCCAGCAGGTGATTTTGGCGTGTCAGGGAGGTGGTACCGGTGAGTCGAGCAGGTGGTTCCGGCGTGCTCAGCAGGTGGTTCAGGCGGTTCTGGCAGGTGGTATCCGTCTGTTCGGGGTGTGGTTCCAGCATCTCATGAACACGTTTCTGGCACGTCTGAGATGTGGTTCCAGCCGGCCCGACAGGTGTTTCCGCAGTGTCCGCCAAGCGGTTCTGGCGTAGTTGGCAGGTGATTTTGGCATGACTGGCAGGTGGTTCCAGCAAGCCTGGCAGGTGATTCCAAAGTGTTCCCCAACTGGTTGTGGCGTAGCCGGCAGGTGATTTTTGCGTGTCCGGCAGGTGGTTCTGGCGAGTCGAGCAGGTGGTTCCAGCGTGCTCGGCAGGTGCTTCCGGGGTCATTGGCACGTGGTTCTGGCATATCTGAGAGGTGGTTCCGGCATGCCCGGCAGGTGATTCCGGAGTGTTCGCCAAGTGTTTCCGGCGTAGCCGGCAGGTGATTTTGCATGTCAAGCGGTCGTTCCGGCGGGTCGAGCCAGTGGTTCCGGCGTGTCCGGCAGGTGGTTCCGGTCTGTCCGGCAGGTGGTTCTGTGGTGTCCGGCACGAGGTTCAGTCTGAGAGGCTGTGCCAGCATGCCCCTCACGTGATTCCGGCTTGTCCCCGAAGTGGTGCTGGTGTAGCGGGCAGGTGATTTTGGCGTGTCCGGCAGGTGGTTCAGGCGAGTTGATCAGGTGGTTGCGACGTGCTCCGCAGGTGCTTCCGGCGTCTCCGGCACGTGTTTCTGGCACATCTGACTGGTGGTTCCGGCATGCCCAAAAGTGGATTCCGGTCTGTCCGGTAGGTGGTTCCGGCGTGCACGGCACGTGGTTCTGGTACGTGTCAGAGGTGGTTGCGTATGCCCAACAGGTGATTCCGGACTGTCCGCCACGTGCTTCTGGCATGTCTGAGAGGTGGTTCCAACATGCCCGGCAGGTCATTTCGGAGAGTCGTCCAAGTGGTTCTGGCGTAGCCCGCAGGTGATTTTGGCGTGTCCGGCAGGTGGTTCCGCCGTGCTCGGCAGGTGGTTCAGGCATGGCCGTCACGTGGTTCCAGTCTGTCCAGGACGTGTTTCCAGCTTCTCCGGCAGGTGGTTCTGGTACGTCTGAGAGGTGGTTCCGCCATGGCTGGCAGGTGATCCCGGACTGTCCCCCAGGTGGTTCTGGCATAGCCAGCAGTTGATATTGGCCTGTCTGGCAGGTTGTTCCAGCGAGTCAAACAGGTGGCTCTGGCGTTCTTGGCAGGTGGTTCCGGTCTGTCCGGTAGGTGTTTCCAGCGTGTCTGGCACGTGCTTCCGGCACGTCTGAGAGGTGGTTCCGGCATGCGCGGCAGGTGATTCCGTAGTGTCCGACAGGTGGTTCTGGCATACCCGGCAGGTGATTTTGGCGTGTCCGGCAGGTGTTTCTGGCGAGTCGAGCAGGTGGCTCCGGCATGCTCGGCAGGTGCTTCCGGCGTCTCCGGCACTTGGTTCTGGTGTGTCTGAGAGCTGGTTCCGGCATGTCCGGCAGATGATTCCGGAGTGTCCGCCAAGTGGTTCTGGCATACCCAGCAGGTGATTTTGGCGTGTCAGGGAGGTGGTACCGGTGAGTCGAGCAGGTGGTTCCGGCGTGCTCAGCAGGTGGTTCAGGCGGTTCTGGCAGGTGGTATCCGTCTGTTCGGGGTGTGGTTCCAGCATCTCATGAACACGTTTCTCTCTCGTCTGAGATGTGGTTCCAGCCGGCCCGACAGGTGTTTCCGCAGTGTCCGCCAAGCGGTTCTGGCGTAGTTGGCAGGTGATTTTGGCATGACTGGCAGGTGGTTCCAGCAAGCCTGGCAGGTGATTCCAAAGTGTTCCCCAACTGGTTGTGGCGTAACCGGCAGGTGATTTTTGCGTGTCCGGCAGGTGGTTCTGGCGAGTCGAGCAGGTGGTTCCCGCGTGCTCGGCAGGTGCTTCCGGGGTCATTGGCACGTGGTTCTGGCATATCTGAGAGGTGGTTCCGGCATGCCCGGCAGGTGATTCCGGAGTGTTCGCCAAGTGTTTCCGGCGTAGCCGGCAGGTGATTTTGCATGTCCAGCGGTCGTTCCGGCGGGTCGAGCCGGTGGTTCCGGCGTGTCCGGCAGGTGGTTCCGGTCTGTCCGGCAGGTGGTTCTGTGGTGTCCGGCACGAGGTTCAGTCTGAGAGGCTGTGCCGGCATGCCCCTCACGTGATTCCGGCTTGTCCCCGAAGTGGTGCTGGTGTAGCGGGCAGGTGATTTTGGCGTGTCCGGCAGGTGGTTCAGGCGAGTTGATCAGGTGGTTGCGACGTGCTCCGCAGGTGCTTCCGGCGTCTCCGGCACGTGTTTCTGGCACATCTGACTGGTGGTTCCAGCATGCCCAAAAGTGGATTCCGGTCTGTCCGGTAGGTGGTTCCGGCGTGCACGGCACGTGGTTCTGGTACGTGTCAGAGGTGGTTGCGTATGCCCAACAGGTGATTCCGGACTGTCCGCCACGTGCTTCTGGCATGTCTGAGAGGTGGTTCCAACATGCCCGGCAGGTCATTTCGGAGAGTCGTCCAAGTGGTTCTGGCGTAGCCCGCAGGTGATTTTGGCGTGTCCCGCAGGTGGTTCCGCCGTGCTCGGCAGGTGGTTCAGGCATGGCCGTCACGTGGTTCCAGTCTGTCCAGGACGTGTTTCCAGCTTCTCTGGCAGGTGGTTCTGGTACGTCTGAGAGGTGGTTCCGCCATGGCTGGCAGGTGATCCCGGACTGTCCCCCAGGTGGTTCTGGCATAGCCAGCAGTTGATATTGGTCTGTCTGGGAGGTGGTTCCAGCGAGTCAAACAGGTGGCTCCGGCGTTCTTGGCAGGTGGTTCCGGTCTGTCCGGTAGGTGTTTCCGGCGTGTCTGGCACGTGCTTCCGGCACGTCTGAGAGGTGGTTCCGGCATGCGCGGCAGGTGATTCCGTAGTGTCCGACAGGTGGTTCTGGCATACCCGGCAGGTGATTTTGGCGTGTCCGGCAGGTGTTTCTGGCGAGTCGAGCAGGTGGCTCCGGCATGCTCGGCAGGTGCTTCCGGCGTCTCCGGCACGTGGTTCTGGTGTGTCTGAGAGCTGGTTCCGGCATGTCCGGCAGATGATTCCGGAGTGTCCGCCAAGTGGTTCTGGCATACCCGGCTGGTGATTTGGGCATGTCAGGTAGGTGGTTCCGGCGAGTCGAGCAGGTGGCTCCGGCGTGCTCGGCAGGTTGTTCAGACGGGTCTGGCAGGTGTTTTCCGTCTGTTCAGGGTGTGGTTCCAGCATCTCATGCACATGGTTCTGGCACGTCTGAGATGTGGTTCCGGCCGGCCCGACAGGTGTTTCCACAGTGTCCGCCAAGTGGTACTGGCGTAGTTGGCAGGTGATTTTGGCATGACCGGCAGGTGGTTCCAGCAAGCCCGGCAGGTGATTCCGAAGTTTTCCCCAACTGGTTGTGGCGTAGCCGGCAGGTGATTTTTGTGTGTCCGGCAGGTGGTTCTGGCGAGTCGAGCAGGTGGTTCCGGCGTGCTCGGCAGGTGGTTCCGGTCTGTCTGGTAGGTGATTCCGGCGTGTCCGGCACGTGCTTCCGGCACGTCTGAGAGGTGGTTCCGGCATGCGCGACAGGTGGTTTCGGAGTGTTCGCCAGGTGGTTCTGGCGTACCCGGCAGGTGATTTTGGCGTGTCCGACATGTGTTTCTGGCGAGTTGAGCAGGTGGCTCCGGAATGCTCGGCAGGTGCTTCCAGCGTCTCCGGCACTTGGTTCTGGTGTGTCTGAGAGCTGGTTCCGGCATGTCCGGCAGATGATTCCGGAGTGTCCGCCAAGCGGTTCTGGCATACCCAGCAGGTGATTTTCGCATGACCAGCAGGTGGTTCCAGCAAGCCCGGCAGTTGATTCCGAAGTGTTCCCCAACTGGTTGTGGCGTAGCCGGCAGGTGATTTTTGCGTGTCCGGCAGGTGGTTCTGGCGAGTCGAGCAGGTGGTTCCGGCGTGCTAGGCAGGTGCTTCCGGGGTCATTGGCACGTGGTTCTGGCATATCTGAGAGGTGGTTCCGGCATGCCCGGCAGGTGATTCCGGAGTGTTCGCCAAGTGTTTCCGGCGTAGCCGGCAGGTGATTTTGCATGTCCAGCGGTCGTTCCGGCGGGTCGAGCCGGTGGTTCCGGCGTGTCCGGCAGGTGGTTCCGGTCTGTCTGGCAGGTGGTTCTGTGGTGTCCGGCACGAGGTTCAGTCTGAGAGGCTGTGCTGGCATGCCCCTCACGTGATTCCGGCTTGTCCCCGAAGTGGTGCTGGCGTAGCGGGCAGGTGATTTTGGCGTGTCCGGCAGGTGGTTCTGGCGAGTCGAGCAGGTGGCTCCGGCGTGCTCGGCAGGTGCTTCCGGCGTCTCCGGCACTTGGTTCTGGTGTGTCTGAGACCTGGTTCCGGCATGTCCGGCAGATGATTCCGGAGTGTGCGCCAAGTGGTTCTGGCATACCCAGCAGGTGATTTTGGCGTGTCAGGGAGGTGGTACCGGTGAGTCGAGCAGGTGGTTCCGGCGTGCTCAGCAGGTGGTTCAGGCGGTTCTGGCAGGTGGTATCCGTCTGTTCGGGGTGTGGTTCCAGCATCTCATGAACACGTTTCTGGCACGTCTGAGATGTGGTTCCAGCCGGCCCGACAGGTGTTTCCGCAGTGTCCGCCAAGCGGTTCTGGCGTAGTTGGCAGGTGATTTTGGCATGACTGGCAGGTGGTTCCAGCAAGCCTGGCAGGTGATTCCAAAGTGTTCCCCAACTGGTTGTGGCGTAGCCGGCAGGTGATTTTTGCGTGTCCGGCAGGTGGTTCTGGCGAGTCGAGCAGGTGGTTCCAGCGTGCTCGGCAGGTGCTTCCGGGGTCATTGGCACGTGGTTCTGGCATATCTGAGAGGTGGTTCCGGCATGCCCGGCAGGTGATTCCGGAGTGTTCGCCAAGTGTTTCCGGCGTAGCCGGCAGGTGATTTTGCATGTCAAGCGGTCGTTCCGGCGGGTCGAGCCAGTGGTTCCGGCGTGTCCGGCAGGTGGTTCCGGTCTGTCCGGCAGGTGGTTCTGTGGTGTCCGGCACGAGGTTCAGTCTGAGAGGCTGTGCCAGCATGCCCCTCACGTGATTCCGGCTTGTCCCCGAAGTGGTGCTGGTGTAGCGGGCAGGTGATTTTGGCGTGTCCGGCAGGTGGTTCAGGCGAGTTGATCAGGTGGTTGCGACGTGCTCCGCAGGTGCTTCCGGCGTCTCCGGCACGTGTTTCTGGCACATCTGACTGGTGGTTCCGGCATGCCCAAAAGTGGATTCCGGTCTGTCCGGTAGGTGGTTCCGGCGTGCACGGCACGTGGTTCTGGTACGTGTCAGAGGTGGTTGCGTATGCCCAACAGGTGATTCCGGACTGTCCGCCACGTGCTTCTGGCATGTCTGAGAGGTGGTTCCAACATGCCCGGCAGGTCATTTCGGAGAGTCGTCCAAGTGGTTCTGGCGTAGCCCGCAGGTGATTTTGGCGTGTCCGGCAGGTGGTTCCGCCGTGCTCGGCAGGTGGTTCAGGCATGGCCGTCACGTGGTTCCAGTCTGTCCAGGACGTGTTTCCAGCTTCTCCGGCAGGTGGTTCTGGTACGTCTGAGAGGTGGTTCCGCCATGGCTGGCAGGTGATCCCGGACTGTCCCCCAGGTGGTTCTGGCATAGCCAGCAGTTGATATTGGCCTGTCTGGCAGGTTGTTCCAGCGAGTCAAACAGGTGGCTCTGGCGTTCTTGGCAGGTGGTTCCGGTCTGTCCGGTAGGTGTTTCCAGCGTGTCTGGCACGTGCTTCCGGCACGTCTGAGAGGTGGTTCCGGCATGCGCGGCAGGTGATTCCGTAGTGTCCGACAGGTGGTTCTGGCATACCCGGCAGGTGATTTTGGCGTGTCCGGCAGGTGTTTCTGGCGAGTCGAGCAGGTGGCTCCGGCATGCTCGGCAGGTGCTTCCGGCGTCTCCGGCACTTGGTTCTGGTGTGTCTGAGAGCTGGTTCCGGCATGTCCGGCAGATGATTCCGGAGTGTCCGCCAAGTGGTTCTGGCATACCCAGCAGGTGATTTTGGCGTGTCAGGGAGGTGGTACCGGTGAGTCGAGCAGGTGGTTCCGGCGTGCTCAGCAGGTGGTTCAGGCGGTTCTGGCAGGTGGTATCCGTCTGTTCGGGGTGTGGTTCCAGCATCTCATGAACACGTTTCTCTCTCGTCTGAGATGTGGTTCCAGCCGGCCCGACAGGTGTTTCCGCAGTGTCCGCCAAGCGGTTCTGGCGTAGTTGGCAGGTGATTTTGGCATGACTGGCAGGTGGTTCCAGCAAGCCTGGCAGGTGATTCCAAAGTGTTCCCCAACTGGTTGTGGCGTAACCGGCAGGTGATTTTTGCGTGTCCGGCAGGTGGTTCTGGCGAGTCGAGCAGGTGGTTCCCGCGTGCTCGGCAGGTGCTTCCGGGGTCATTGGCACGTGGTTCTGGCATATCTGAGAGGTGGTTCCGGCATGCCCGGCAGGTGATTCCGGAGTGTTCGCCAAGTGTTTCCGGCGTAGCCGGCAGGTGATTTTGCATGTCCAGCGGTCGTTCCGGCGGGTCGAGCCGGTGGTTCCGGCGTGTCCGGCAGGTGGTTCCGGTCTGTCCGGCAGGTGGTTCTGTGGTGTCCGGCACGAGGTTCAGTCTGAGAGGCTGTGCCGGCATGCCCCTCACGTGATTCCGGCTTGTCCCCGAAGTGGTGCTGGTGTAGCGGGCAGGTGATTTTGGCGTGTCCGGCAGGTGGTTCAGGCGAGTTGATCAGGTGGTTGCGACGTGCTCCGCAGGTGCTTCCGGCGTCTCCGGCACGTGTTTCTGGCACATCTGACTGGTGGTTCCAGCATGCCCAAAAGTGGATTCCGGTCTGTCCGGTAGGTGGTTCCGGCGTGCACGGCACGTGGTTCTGGTACGTGTCAGAGGTGGTTGCGTATGCCCAACAGGTGATTCCGGACTGTCCGCCACGTGCTTCTGGCATGTCTGAGAGGTGGTTCCAACATGCCCGGCAGGTCATTTCGGAGAGTCGTCCAAGTGGTTCTGGCGTAGCCCGCAGGTGATTTTGGCGTGTCCCGCAGGTGGTTCCGCCGTGCTCGGCAGGTGGTTCAGGCATGGCCGTCACGTGGTTCCAGTCTGTCCAGGACGTGTTTCCAGCTTCTCTGGCAGGTGGTTCTGGTACGTCTGAGAGGTGGTTCCGCCATGGCTGGCAGGTGATCCCGGACTGTCCCCCAGGTGGTTCTGGCATAGCCAGCAGTTGATATTGGTCTGTCTGGGAGGTGGTTCCAGCGAGTCAAACAGGTGGCTCCGGCGTTCTTGGCAGGTGGTTCCGGTCTGTCCGGTAGGTGTTTCCGGCGTGTCTGGCACGTGCTTCCGGCACGTCTGAGAGGTGGTTCCGGCATGCGCGGCAGGTGATTCCGTAGTGTCCGACAGGTGGTTCTGGCATACCCGGCAGGTGATTTTGGCGTGTCCGGCAGGTGTTTCTGGCGAGTCGAGCAGGTGGCTCCGGCATGCTCGGCAGGTGCTTCCGGCGTCTCCGGCACGTGGTTCTGGTGTGTCTGAGAGCTGGTTCCGGCATGTCCGGCAGATGATTCCGGAGTGTCCGCCAAGTGGTTCTGGCATACCCGGCTGGTGATTTGGGCATGTCAGGTAGGTGGTTCCGGCGAGTCGAGCAGGTGGCTCCGGCGTGCTCGGCAGGTTGTTCAGACGGGTCTGGCAGGTGTTTTCCGTCTGTTCAGGGTGTGGTTCCAGCATCTCATGCACATGGTTCTGGCACGTCTGAGATGTGGTTCCGGCCGGCCCGACAGGTGTTTCCACAGTGTCCGCCAAGTGGTACTGGCGTAGTTGGCAGGTGATTTTGGCATGACCGGCAGGTGGTTCCAGCAAGCCCGGCAGGTGATTCCGAAGTTTTCCCCAACTGGTTGTGGCGTAGCCGGCAGGTGATTTTTGTGTGTCCGGCAGGTGGTTCTGGCGAGTCGAGCAGGTGGTTCCGGCGTGCTCGGCAGGTGGTTCCGGTCTGTCTGGTAGGTGATTCCGGCGTGTCCGGCACGTGCTTCCGGCACGTCTGAGAGGTGGTTCCGGCATGCGCGACAGGTGGTTTCGGAGTGTTCGCCAGGTGGTTCTGGCGTACCCGGCAGGTGATTTTGGCGTGTCCGACATGTGTTTCTGGCGAGTTGAGCAGGTGGCTCCGGAATGCTCGGCAGGTGCTTCCAGCGTCTCCGGCACTTGGTTCTGGTGTGTCTGAGAGCTGGTTCCGGCATGTCCGGCAGATGATTCCGGAGTGTCCGCCAAGCGGTTCTGGCATACCCAGCAGGTGATTTTCGCATGACCAGCAGGTGGTTCCAGCAAGCCCGGCAGTTGATTCCGAAGTGTTCCCCAACTGGTTGTGGCGTAGCCGGCAGGTGATTTTTGCGTGTCCGGCAGGTGGTTCTGGCGAGTCGAGCAGGTGGTTCCGGCGTGCTAGGCAGGTGCTTCCGGGGTCATTGGCACGTGGTTCTGGCATATCTGAGAGGTGGTTCCGGCATGCCCGGCAGGTGATTCCGGAGTGTTCGCCAAGTGTTTCCGGCGTAGCCGGCAGGTGATTTTGCATGTCCAGCGGTCGTTCCGGCGGGTCGAGCCGGTGGTTCCGGCGTGTCCGGCAGGTGGTTCCGGTCTGTCCGGCAGGTGGTTCTGTGGTGTCCGGCACGAGGTTCAGTCTGAGAGGCTGTGCCGGCATGCCCCTCACGTGATTCCGGCTTGTCCCCGAAGTGGTGCTGGTGTAGCGGGCAGGTGATTTTGGCGTGTCCGGCAGGTGGTTCAGGCGAGTTGATCAGGTGGTTGCGACGTGCTCCGCAGGTGCTTCCGGCGTCTCCGGCACGTGTTTCTGGCACATCTGACTGGTGGTTCCGGCATGCCCAAAAGTGGATTCCGGTCTGTCCGGTAGGTGGTTCCGGCGTGCACGGCACGTGGTTCTGGTACGTGTCAGAGGTGGTTGCGTATGCCCAACAGGTGATTCCGGACTGTCCGCCACGTGCTTCTGGCATGTCTGAGAGGTGGTTCCATCATGCCCGGCAGGTCATTTCGGAGAGTCGTCCAAGTGGTTCTGGCGTAGCCCGCAGGTGATTTTGGCGTGTCCGGCAGGTGGTTCCGCCGTGCTCGGCAGGTGGTTCAGGCATGGCCGTCACGTGGTTCCAGTCTGTCCAGGACGTGTTTCCAGCTTCTCTGGCAGGTGGTTCTGGTACGTCTGAGAGGTGGTTCCGCCATGGCTGGCAGGTGATCCCGGACTGTCCCCCAGGTGGTTCTGGCATAGCCAGCAGTTGATATTGGTCTGTCTGGGAGGTGGTTCCAGCGAGTTAAACAGGTGGCTCCGGCGTTCTTGGCAGGTGGTTCCGGTCTGTCCGGTAGGTGTTTCCGGCGTGTCTGGCACGTGCTTCCGGCACGTCTGAGAGGTGGTTCCGGCATGCGCGGCAGGTGATTCCGTAGTGTCCGACAGGTGGTTCTGGCATACCCGGCAGGTGATTTTGGCGTGTCCGGCAGGTGTTTCTGGCGAGTCGAGCAGGTGGCTCCGGCATGCTCGGCAGGTGCTTCCGGCGTCTCCGGCACGTGGTTCTGGTGTGTCTGAGAGCTGGTTCCGGCATGTCCGGCAGATGATTCCGGAGTGTCCGCCAAGTGGTTCTGGCATACCCGGCTGGTGATTTGGGCATGTCAGGTAGGTGGTTCCGGCGAGTCGAGCAGGTGGCTCCGGCGTGCTCGGCAGGTTGTTCAGACGGGTCTGGCAGGTGTTTTCCGTCTGTTCAGGGTGTGGTTCCAGCATCTCATGCACATGGTTCTGGCACGTCTGAGATGTGGTTCCGGCCGGCCCGACAGGTGTTTCCACAGTGTCCGCCAAGTGGTACTGGCGTAGTTGGCAGGTGATTTTGGCATGACCGGCAGGTGGTTCCAGCAAGCCCGGCAGGTGATTCCGAAGTTTTCCCCAACTGGTTGTGGCGTAGCCGGCAGGTGATTTTTGTGTGTCCGGCAGGTGGTTCTGGCGAGTCGAGCAGGTGGTTCCGGCGTGCTCGGCAGGTGGTTCCGGTCTGTCTGGTAGGTGATTCCGGCGTGTCCGGCACGTGCTTCCGGCACGTCTGAGAGGTGGTTCCGGCATGCGCGACAGGTGGTTTGGGAGTGTTCGCCAGGTGGTTCTGGCGTACCCGGCAGGTGATTTTGGCGTGTCCGACATGTGTTTCTGGCGAGTTGAGCAGGTGGCTCCGGAATGCTCGGCAGGTGCTTCCAGCGTCTCCGGCACTTGGTTCTGGTGTGTCTGAGAGCTGGTTCCGGCATGTCCGGCAGATGATTCCGGAGTGTCCGCCAAGCGGTTCTGGCATACCCAGCAGGTGATTTTCGCATGACCAGCAGGTGGTTCCAGCAAGCCCGGCAGTTGATTCCGAAGTGTTCCCCAACTGGTTGTGGCGTAGCCGGCAGGTGATTTTTGCGTGTCCGGCAGGTGGTTCTGGCGAGTCGAGCAGGTGGTTCCGGCGTGCTCGGCAGGTGCTTCCGGGGTCATTGGCACGTGGTTCTGGCATATCTGAGAGGTGGTTCCGGCATGCCCGGCAGGTGATTCCGGAGTGTTCGCCAAGTGTTTCCGGCGTAGCCGGCAGGTGAATTTGCATGTCCCGCGGTCGTTCCGGCGGGTCGAGCCGGTGGTTCCGGCGTGTCCGGCAGGTGGTTCCGGTCTGTCTGGCAGGTGGTTCTGTGGTGTCCGGCACGAGGTTCAGTCTGAGAGGCTGTGCTGGCATGCCCCTCACGTGATTCCGGCTTGTCCCCGAAGTGGTTCTGGCATACCCGGCAGGTGATTTTGGCGTGTCCGGCAGGTGTTTCTGGCGAGTCGAGCAGGTGGCTCCGGCATGCTCGGCAGGTGCTTCCGGCGTCTCCGGCACTTGGTTCTGGTGTGTCTGAGACCTGGTTCCGGCATGTCCGGCAGATGATTCCGGAGTGTCCGCCAAGTGGTTCTGGCATACCCAGCAGGTGATTTTGGCGTGTCAGGGAGGTGGTACCGGTGAGTCGAGCAGGTGGTTCCGGCGTGCTCAGCAGGTGGTTCAGGCGGTTCTGGCAGGTGGTATCCGTCTGTTCGGGGTGTGGTTCCAGCATCTCATGAACACGTTTCTGGCACGTCTGAGATGTGGTTCCAGCCGGCCCGACAGGTGTTTCCGCAGTGTCCGCCAAGCGGTTCTGGCGTAGTTGGCAGGTGATTTTGGCATGACTGGCAGGTGGTTCCAGCAAGCCTGGCAGGTGATTCCAAAGTGTTCCCCAACTGGTTGTGGCGTAGCCGGCAGGTGATTTTTGCGTGTCCGGCAGGTGGTTCTGGCGAGTCGAGCAGGTGGTTCCAGCGTGCTCGGCAGGTGCTTCCGGGGTCATTGGCACGTGGTTCTGGCATATCTGAGAGGTGGTTCCGGCATGCCCGGCAGGTGATTCCGGAGTGTTCGCCAAGTGTTTCCGGCGTAGCCGGCAGGTGATTTTGCATGTCCAGCGGTCGTTCCGGCGGGTCGAGCCGGTGGTTCCGGCGTGTCCGGCAGGTGGTTCCGGTCTGTCCGGCAGGTGGTTCTGTGGTGTCCGGCACGAGGTTCAGTCTGAGAGGCTGTGCCGGCATGCCCCTCACGTGATTCCGGCTTGTCCCCGAAGTGGTGCTGGTGTAGCGGGCAGGTGATTTTGGCGTGTCCGGCAGGTGGTTCAGGCGAGTTGATCAGGTGGTTGCGACGTGCTCCGCAGGTGCTTCCGGCGTCTCCGGCACGTGTTTCTGGCACATCTGACTGGTGGTTCCGGCATGCCCAAAAGTGGATTCCGGTCTGTCCGGTAGGTGGTTCCGGCGTGCACGGCACGTGGTTCTGGTACGTGTCAGAGGTGGTTGCGTATGCCCAACAGGTGATTCCGGACTGTCCGCCACGTGCTTCTGGCATGTCTGAGAGGTGGTTCCAACATGCCCGGCAGGTCATTTCGGAGAGTCGTCCAAGTGGTTCTGGCGTAGCCCGCAGGTGATTTTGGCGTGTCCGGCAGGTGGTTCCGCCGTGCTCGGCAGGTGGTTCAGGCATGGCCGTCACGTGGTTCCAGTCTGTCCAGGACGTGTTTCCAGCTTCTCCGGCAGGTGGTTCTGGTACGTCTGAGAGGTGGTTCCGCCATGGCTGGCAGGTGATCCCGGACTGTCCCCCAGGTGGTTCTGGCATAGCCAGCAGTTGATATTGGCCTGTCCGGCAGGTTGTTCCAGCGAGTCAAACAGGTGGCTCTGGCGTTCTTGGCAGGTGGTTCCGGTCTGTCCGGTAGGTGTTTCCAGCGTGTCTGGCACGTGCTTCCGGCACGTCTGAGAGGTGGTTCCGGCATGCGCGGCAGGTGATTCCGTAGTGTCCGACAGGTGGTTCTGGCATACCCGGCAGGTGATTTTGGCGTGTCCGGCAGGTGTTTCTGGCGAGTCGAGCAGGTGGCTCCGGCATGCTCGGCAGGTGCTTCCGGCGTCTCCGGCACTTGGTTCTGGTGTGTCTGAGAGCTGGTTCCGGCATGTCCGGCAGATGATTCCGGAGTGTCCGCCAAGTGGTTCTGGCATACCCAGCAGGTGATTTTGGCGTGTCAGGGAGGTGGTACCGGTGAGTCGAGCAGGTGGTTCCGGCGTGCTCAGCAGGTGGTTCAGGCGGTTCTGGCAGGTGGTATCCGTCTGTTCGGGGTGTGGTTCCAGCATCTCATGAACACGTTTCTGGCACGTCTGAGATGTGGTTCCAGCCGGCCCGACAGGTGTTTCCGCAGTGTCCGCCAAGCGGTTCTGGCGTAGTTGGCAGGTGATTTTGGCATGACTGGCAGGTGGTTCCAGCAAGCCTGGCAGGTGATTCCAAAGTGTTCCCCAACTGGTTGTGGCGTAACCGGCAGGTGATTTTTGCGTGTCCGGCAGGTGGTTCTGGCGAGTCGAGCAGGTGGTTCCAGCGTGCTCGGCAGGTGCTTCCGGGGTCATTGGCACGTGGTTCTGGCATATCTGAGAGGTGGTTCCGGCATGCCCGGCAGGTGATTCCGGAGTGTTCGCCAAGTGTTTCCGGCGTAGCCGGCAGGTGATTTTGCATGTCCAGCGGTCGTTCCGGCGGGTCGAGCCGGTGGTTCCGGCGTGTCCGGCAGGTGGTTCCGGTCTGTCCGGCAGGTGGTTCTGTGGTGTCCGGCACGAGGTTCAGTCTGAGAGGCTGTGCCGGCATGCCCCTCACGTGATTCCGGCTTGTCCCCGAAGTGGTGCTGGTGTAGCGGGCAGGTGATTTTGGCGTGTCCGGCAGGTGGTTCAGGCGAGTTGATCAGGTGGTTGCGACGTGCTCCGCAGGTGCTTCCGGCGTCTCCGGCACGTGTTTCTGGCACATCTGACTGGTGGTTCCGGCATGCCCAAAAGTGGATTCCGGTCTGTCCGGTAGGTGGTTCCGGCGTGCACGGCACGTGGTTCTGGTACGTGTCAGAGGTGGTTGCGTATGCCCAACAGGTGATTCCGGACTGTCCGCCACGTGCTTCTGGCACGTCTGAGAGGTGGTTCCAACATGCCCGGCAGGTCATTTCGGAGAGTCGTCCAAGTGGTTCTGGCGTAGCCCGCAGGTGATTTTGGCGTGTCCGGCAGGTGGTTCCGGCGTGCACGGCAGGTGCTTCCGGAGTCATTGGCACGTGGTTCTGGCATATCTGAGAGGTGGTTCCGGCATGCCCGGCAGGTGATTCCGCAGTGCTCGCCAAGTGTTTCCGGCGTAGCCAGCAGGTGATTTTGCATGTCCAGCGGTCGTTCCGGAGGGTCGAGCCGGTGGTTCCGGCGTGTCCGGCAGGTGGTTCCGGTCTGTCCGGCAGGTGGTTCTGTGGTGTCCGGCACGAGGTTCAGTCTGAGAGGCTGTGCCGGCATGCCCCTCACGTGATTCCGGCTTGTCCCCGAAGTGGTTCTGGCATACCCGGCAGGTGATTTTGGCGTGTCCGGCAGGTGTTTCTGGCGAGTCGAGCAGGTGGCTCCGGCATGCTCGGCAGGTGCTTCCGGCGTCTCCGGCACTTGGTTCTGGTGTGTCTGAGAGCTGGTTCCGGCATGTCCGGCAGATGATTCCGGAGTGTGCGCCAAGTGGTTCTGGCATGCCCAGCAGGTGATTTTGGCGTGTCAGGGAGGTGGTACCGGTGAGTCGAGCAGGTGGTTCCGGCGTGCTCAGCAGGTGGTTCAGGCGGTTCTGGCAGGTGGTATCCGTCTGTTCGGGGTGTGGTTCCAGCATCTCATGAACACGTTTCTGGCACGTCTGAGATGTGGTTCCAGCCGGCCCGACAGGTGTTTCCGCAGTGTCCGCCAAGCGGTTCTGGCGTAGTTGGCAGGTGATTTTGGCATGACTGGCAGGTGGTTCCAGCAAGCCTGGCAGGTGATTCCAAAGTGTTCACCAACTGGTTGTGGCGTAGCCGGCAGGTGATTTTTGCGTGATCGGCAGGTGGTTCTGGCGAGTCGAGCAGGTGGTTCCGGCGTGCTCGGCTGGTGCTTCCGGGGTCATTGGCACGGGGTTCTGGCATGTCTGAGAGGTGGTTCCTGCATGCCCGGCAAGTGATTCCGGAGTGTTCGCCAAGTGGTTCTGGCATAGTCGGCAGGTGATTTTGGCATGTCCGGCAGGTGGTTCAGGCGAGTTGAGCAGGTGGTTCCAACGTGCTTGGCAGGTGCTTCCGGCGTCTCCGGCACGTGTTTCTGGCACATCTGACAGGTGGTTCCGGCATGCCCGAAAGGTGATTCAGGTCTGTCCGGTAGGTGGTTCCAGCCTGCACAGCATGTGGTTCTGGTACGTGTCAGAGGTGGTTGCGCATGCCCAACAGGTGATTCCGGACTGTCCGCCACATGGTTCTGGCACGTCTGAGAGGTGGTTCCGGCATGCCCGGCAGGTCATCCCAGAGAGTCCTCCAAGTGGTTCTGGCATAACACGCAGGTGATTTTGGCGTGTCTGGCAGGTTGTTCCGTTGTGCTTGGCAGGTGGTTCAGGCTTGGCCGGCAGGTGGTTCCAGACTGTCCAGGACGTGTTTCCAGCTTCTCCGGCAGGTGGTTCTGGTACGTCTGAGAGGTGGTTCCGCCATGGCTGGCAGGTGATTCCGGACCGTCCCCCAGGTGGTTCTGGCATAGCCAGCAGTTGATATTGGCCTGTCCGGCAGGTGGTTCCAGCGAGTCGAACAGGTGGCTCCGGCGTGCTCGGCAGGTGGTTCCGGTCTGTCCGGTAGGTGATTCCGGCGTGTCCGGCACGTGCTTCCGGCACGTCTGAGAGGTGGTTCCGGCATGCGCGACAGGTGATTTCGGAGTGTCCGCCAGGTGATTCTGGCGTACCCGGCAGGTGATTTTGGCGTGTCCGACAGGTGTTTCTGGCGCGTCGAGCAGGTGGCTCCGGCATGCTCGGCAGGTGCTTCCGGCGTCTCCGGCACGTGGTTCTGGTGTGTCTGAGAGCTGGTTCCGGCATGTCCGGCAGATGATTCCGGAGTGTCCGCCAAGTGGTTCTGGCATACCCGGCTGGTGATTTGGGCATGTCAGGTAGGTGGTTCCGGCGAGTCGAGCAGGTGGCTCCGGCGTGCTCGGCAGGTTGTTCAGACGGGTCTGGCAGGTGTTTTCCGTCTGTTCAGGGTGTGGTTCCAGCATCTCATGCACATGGTTCTGGCACGTCTGAGATGTGGTTCCGGCCGGCCCGACAGGTGTTTCCACAGTGTCCGCCAAGTGGTACTGGCGTAGTTGGCAGGTGATTTTGGCATGACCGGCAGGTGGTTCCAGCAAGCCCGGCAGGTGATTCCGAAGTTTTCCCCAACTGGTTGTGGCGTAGCCGGCAGGTGATTTTTGCGTGTCCGGCAGGTGGTTCTGGCGAGTCGAGCAGGTGGTTCCGGCGTGCTCGGCAGGTGGTTCCGGTCTGTCCGGTAGGAGATTCCGGCGTTTCCGGCACGTGCTTCCGGCACGTCTGAGAGGTGGTTCCGGCATGCGCGACAGGTGGTTTCGGAGTGTCCGCCAGGTGGTTCTGGCGTATCCGGCAGGTGATTTTGGCGTGTCCGGCAGGTGTTTCTGGCGAGTCGAGCAGGTGGCTCCGGCATGCTCGGCAGGTGCTTCCGGCGTCTCCGGCACTTGGTTCTTGTGTGTCTGAGAGCTGGTTCCGGCATGTCCGACAGATGATTCCGGAGTGTCCGCCAAGTGTTTCTGGCATACCCAGCAGGTGATTTTGGCGTGTCAGGGAGGTGGTACCGGTGAGTCGAGCAGGTGGTTCCGGCGTGCTCAGCAGGTGGTTCAGGCGGTTCTGGCAGGTGGTATCCGTCTGTTCGGGGTGTGGTTCCAGCATCTCATGAACACGTTTCTGGCACGTCTGAGATGTGGTTCCAGCCGGCCCGACAGGTGTTTCCGCAGTGTCCGCCAAGCGGTTCTGGCGTAGTTGGCAGGTGATTTTGGCATGACTGGCAGTTGGTTCCAGCAAGCCTGGCAGGTGATTCCAAAGTGTTCACCAACTGGTTGTGGCGTAGCCGGCAGGTGATTTTTGCGTGATCGGCAGGTGGTTCTGGCGAGTCGAGCAGGTGGTTCCGGCGTGCTCGGCTGCTGCTTCCGGGGTCATTGGCACGGGGTTCTGGCATGTCTGAGAGGTGGTTCCTGCATGCCCGGCAAGTGATTTCGGAGTGTTCGCCAAGTGGTTCTGGCATAGTCGGCAGGTGATTTTGGCATGTCCGGCAGGTGGTTCAGGCGAGTTGAGCAGGTGGTTCCAACGTGCTTGGCAGGTGCTTCCGGCGTCTCCGGCACGTGTTTCTGGCACATCTGACAGGTGGTTCCGGCATGCCCGTCAGGTGATTCCGGAGTGTTCGCCACTTGTATCCGGTGTAGCCGGCAGGTGATTTTGCATGTCAAGCGGTCGTTCCGGCTGGTCGAGCCGGTGGTTCCGGCGTGTCCGGCAGGTGGTTCCGGTCTGTCCGGCAGGTGGTTCTGTGGTGTCCGGCACGAGGTTCAGTCTGAGAGGCTGTGCCGGCATGCCCCTCACGTGATTCCGGCTTGTCCCCGAAGTGGTGCTGGTGTAGCGGGCAGGTGATTTTGGCGTGTCCGGCAGGTGGTTCAGGCGAGTTGAGCAGGTGGTTCCAACGTGCTTGGCAGGTGCTTCCGGCGTCTCCGGCACGTGTTTCTGGCACATCTGACAGGTGGTTCCGGCATGCCCGAAAGGTGATTCCCGTCTGTCCGGTAGGTGGTTCCAGCCTGCACGGCATGTGGTTCTGGTACGTCTCAGAGGTGGTTGCGCAAGCCCAACTGGTGATTCCGGACTGTCCACCACATGGTTCTGGCACGTCTGAGAGGTGGTTCCGGCATGCCTGGCACGTCATCCCAGAGAGTCCTCCAAGTGGTTCTGGCATAACACACAGGTGATTTTGACGTGTCTGGCAGGTTGTTCCGTTGTGCTTGGCAGGTGGTTCAGGCTTGGCCGGCAGGTGGTTCCAGACTGTCCAGGACGTGTTTCCAGCTTCTCCGGAAGGTGGTTCTGGTACGTCTGAGAGGTGTTTCCGCAATGGCTGGCAGGTTATTCCGGACTGTCCGCCACGTGCTTCTGGCACGTCTGAGAGGTGGTTCCAACAAGCCCGGCAGGTCATTTCGGAGAGTCGTCTAAGTGGTTCTGGCGTAGCCCGCAGGTGATTTTGGCGTGTCCGGCAGGTGGTTCCTCCGTGCTCGGCAGGTGGTTCAGGCATGGCCATCACGTGGTTCCAGTCTGTCCAGGTCGTGTTTCCAGCTTCTCCGGCAGGTGGTTCTGGTACGTCTGAGAGGTGGTTCCGCCATGGCTGGCAGGTGATCCCGGACTGTCCCCCAGGTGGTTCTGGCATAGCCAGCAGTTGATATTGGCCTGTCCGGCAGGTGGTTCCAGCGAGTCGAACAGGTGGCTCCGGCGTGCTCGGCAGGTGGTTCCGGTCTGTCCGGTAGGTGATTCCGGCGTGTCCGGCACGTGCTTCCGGCACGTCTGAGAGCTGGTTCCGGCATGTCCAGCAGATGATTCCGGAGTGTCCGCCAAGTGGTTCTGGCATACCCGGCTGGTGATTTGGGCATGTCAGGCAGGTGGTTGCGGCGAGTCGAGCAGGTGGATCTGGCGTGCTCGGCAGGTTGTTCAGACGGGTCTGGCAGGTGTTTTCCGTCTGTTCGGGGTGTGGTTCCAGCATCTCATGCACATGGTTCTGGCACGTCTGAGAAGTGGTTCCGTCATGCCCGGCAGGTCATCGCAGAGAGTCCTCCAACTGTTTCTGGCATAACACGCAGGTGATTTTGGCGTGTCTGGCAGGTTGTTCCGTTGTGCTTGGCAGGTGGTTCAGGCTTGGCCGGCAGGTGGTTCCAGACTGTCCAGGACGTGTTTCCAGCTTCTCCGGCAGGTGGTTCTGCTACGTCTGAGAGGTGGTTCCGCCATGGCTGGCAGGTGATCCCAGACTGTCCCCCAGGTGGTTCTGGCATAGCCAGCAGTTGATATTGGCCTGTCCGGCAGGTGGTTCCAGCGAGTCGAACAGGTGGCTCCGGCGTGCTCGGCAGGTGGTTCCGGTCTGTCCGGTAGGTGATTCCGGCGTGTCCGGCAATTCTTCCGGCACGTCTGAGAGGTGGTCCCGGCATGCGCGACAGGTGATTTTGGCGTGTCCGGCAGGTGTTTCTGGCGAGTCGAGCAGGTGGCTCCGGCGTGCTCGGCAGGTGCTTCCGGCGTCTCCGGCACTTGGTTCTGGTGTGTCTGAGAGCTGGTTCCGGCATGTCCGGCAGATGATTCCGGAGTGTCCGCCAAGTGGTTCTGGCATACCCGGCTGGTGATTTGGGCATGTCAGGTAGGTGGTTCCGGCGAGTCGAGCAGGTGGCTCCGGCGTGCTCGGCAGGTTGTTCAGACGGGTCTGGCAGGTGTTTTCCGTCTCTTCGGTTTGTGGTTCCAGCATCTCATGCACATGGTTCTGGCTCGTCTGAGATGTGGTTCCGGCCGGCCCGACAGGTGTTTCCACAGTGTCCGCCAAGTGGTACTGGCGTAGTTGGCAGGTGATTTTGGCATGACCGGCATGTGGTTAAAGCAAGCCCGGCAGGTGATTCCGAAGTGTTCCCCAACTGGTTGTGGCGTAGCCGGCAGGTGATTTCTGCGTGTCCGGAAGGTGGTTCTTGCGAGTCGAGCAGGTGGTTCCGCCGTGCTCGGCAGGTGGTTCAGTCATGGCCGTCACGTGGTTCCAGTCTGTCCAGGACGTGTTTCCAGCTTCTCCGGCAGGTGGTTCTGGTACGTCTGAGAGGTGGTTCCGCCATGGCTGGCAGGTGATCCCGGACTGTCCCCCAGGTGGTTCTGGCATAGCCAGCAGTTGATATTGGCCTGTCCGGCAGGTGGTTCCAGCGAGTCGTACAGGTGGCTCCGGCGTTCTTGGCAGGTGGTTCCGGTCTGTCCGGTAGGTGATTCCGGCGTGTACGGCACGTGCTTCCGGGACGTCTGAGAGGTGGTTCCGGCATGCGCGACAGGTGGTTTCGGAGCGTCCGCCAGGTGGTTCTGGCGTACCCGGCACGTGATTTTGGCGTGTCCGGCAGGTGTTTCTGGCGAGTCGAGCAGGTGGCTCCGGCGTGCTCGGTAGGTGGTTCAGACGGGTCTGGCAGGTGTTTTCCGTCTGTTCAGGGTGTGGTTCCAGCATCTCATGCACATGGTTCTGGCTCCTCTGAGATGTGGTTCCAGCCGGCCCGACAGGTGTTTCCACAGTGTCCGCCAAGTGGTACTGGCGTAGTTGGCAGGTGATTTTGGCATGACCGGCAGGTGGTTCCAGCAAGCCCGGCAGGTGATTCCGAAGTGCTCCCCAACTGGTTGTGGCGTAGCCGGCAGGTGATTTCTGCGTGTCCGGCAGGTGGTTCTGGCGAGTCGAGCAGGTGGTTCCGGCGTGCTCGGCAGGTGCTTCCGGGGTCATTGGCACGTGGTTCTGGCATATCTGAGAGGTGGTTCCTTCATGCCCGGCAGGTGATTCCGGAGTGTTCGCCAAGTGTTTCCGGGGTAGCCAGCAGGTGATTTTGCATGTCCAGTGGTCGTTCCGGCGGGTCGAGCCGGTGGTTCCGGCGTGTCCGGCAGGTGGTTCCGGTCTGTCCGGCAGGTGGTTCTGTGGTGTCCGGCACGAGGTTCAGTCTGAGAGGCTGTCCCGGCATGCCCCTCACGTGATTCCGGCTTGTCCCCGAAGTGGTGCTGGTGTAGCGGGCAGGTGATTTTGGCGTGTCCGGCAGGTGGTTCAGGCGAGTTGAGCAGGTGGTTGCGACGTGCTCGGCAGCTGCTTCCGGCGTCTCCGGCACGCGTTTCTGGCACATCTGACTGGTGGTTCCGGCATGCCCAAAAGTTGATTCCGGTCTGTCCGGTAGGTGGTTCCGGCGTGCACGGCACGTGCTTCTGGTACGTTTCAGAGGTGGTTGCGTATGCCGAACAGGTGATTCCGGACTGTCCGCCACGTGCTTCTGGCACGTCTGAGAGGTGGTTCCAACATGCCCGGCAGGTCATTTCGGAGAGTCGTCCAAGTGGTTCTGGCGTAGCCCGCAGGTGATTTTGGCGTGATCGGCAGGTGGTTCTGGCGAGTCGAGCAGGTGGTTCCGGCGTGCTCGGCTGGTGCCTCCGGGGTCATTGGCACGGGGTTCTGGCATTTCTGAGAGGTGGTTCCTGCATGCACGGCAAGTGATTCCGGAGTGTTCGCCAAGTGGTTCTGGCATAGTCGGCAGGTGATTTTGGCATGTCCGGCAGGTGGTTCAGGCGAGTTGAGCAGGTGGTTCCAACGTGCTTGGCAGGTGCTTCCGGCGTCTCCGGCACGTGTTTCTGGCACATCTGACAGGTGGTTCCGGCATGCCCGAAAGGTGATTCCGGTCTGTCCGGTAGGTGGTTCCGGCCTGCACGGCATTTGGTTCTGGTACGTCTCAGAGGTGGTTGCGCATGCCCAACAGGTGATTCCGGACTGTCCTCCACATGGTTCTGGCACGTCTGAGAGGTGGTTCCGGCATGCCCGGCAGGTCATCCCAGAGAGTCCTCCAAGTGGTTCTGGCATAACACGCAGGTGATTTTGGCGTGTCCGGCAGGTGGTTCCGCCGTGCTCGGCATGTGGTTCAGGCATGGGCGTCACGTGGTTCCAGTCTGTCCAGGACGTGTTTCCAGCTTCTCCGCCAGGTGGTTCTGGTACGTCTGAGAGGTGGTTCCGCCATGGCTGGCAGGTGATCCCGGACTGTCCCCCAGGTGGTTCTGGCATAGCCAGCAGTTGATATTGGCCTGTCCGGCAGGTGGTTCCAGCGAGTCGAACAGGTGGCTCCGGCGTTCTTGGCAGGTGGTTCCGGTCTGTCCGGTAGGTGTTTCCGGCGTGTCTGGCACGTGCTTCCGGCGCGTCTGAGAGGTGGTTCCGGCATGCGCGGCAGGTGATTCCGTAGTGTCCGCCAGGTGGTTCAGGCATACCCGGCAGGTGATTCAGGCGTGTCCGGCAGGTGTTTCTGGCGAGTCGAGCAGGTGGCTCCAGCATGCTCGGCAGGTGCTTCCGGCGTCTCCGGCACTTGGTTCTGGTGTGTCTGAGAGCTGGTTCCGGCATGTCCGGCAGATGATTCCGGAGTGTCCGCCAAGTGGTTCTGGCATACCCAGGAGGTGATTTTGGCGTGTCAGGTACGTGGTACCGGTGAGTCGAGCAGGTGGTTCCGGCGTGCTCAGCAGGTGGTTCAGGCGGTTCTGGCAGGTGGTATCCGTCTGTTCGGGGTGTGGTTCCAGCATCTCATGAACACGTTTCTGCCACGTCTGAGATGTGGTTCCAGCCGGCCCGACAGGCGTTTCCGCAGTGTCCGCCAAGCGGTTCTGGCGTAGTTGGCAGGTGATTTTGGCATGACTGGCAGGTGGTTCCAGCAAGCCTGGCAGGTGATTCCAAAGTGTTCCCCAACTGGTTGTGGCGTAGCCGGCAGGTGATTCTTGCGTGCCCGGCAGTTGCTTCCGGCGTCTCCGGCACTTGGTTCTGGTGTGTCTCAGAGCTGGTTCCGGCATGTCCGGCAGATGATTCCGGAGTGTCCGACAAGTGGTTCTGGCATACCTAGCAGGTGATTTTGGCGTGTCAGGGAGGTGGTACCGGTGAGTCGAGCAGGTGGTTCCGGCGTGCTCAGCAGGTGGTTCAGGCGGTTCTGGCAGGTGGTATCCGTGTGTTCGGGGTGTGGTTCCAGCATCTCATGAACACGTTTCTGGCACGTCTGAGATGTGGTTCCAGCCAGCCCGACAGGTGTTTCCGCAGTGTCCGCCAAGCGGTTCTGGCGTAGTTGGCAGGTGATTTTGGCATGACTGGCAGGTGGTTCCAGCAAGCCTGGCAGGTGATTCCAAAGTGTTCACCAGCTGGTTGTGGCGTAGCCGGCAGGTGATTTTTGCGTGATCGGCAGGTGGTTCTGTCGAGTCGAGCAGGTGGTTCCGGCGTGCTCGGCTGGTGCTTCCGGGGTCATTGGCACGGGGTTCTGGCATGTCTGAGAGGTGGTTCCTGCATGCCCGGCAAGTGATTCCGGAGTGTTCGCCAAGTGGTTCTGGCATAGTCGGCAGGTGATTTTGGCATGTCCGGCAGGTGGTTCAGGCGAGTTGAGCAGGTGGTTCCAACGTGCTTGGCAGGTGCTTCCGGCGTCTCCGGCACGTGTTTCTGGCACATCTGACAGGTGGTTCCGGCATGCCCGAAAGGTGATTCCGGTCTGTCCGGTAGGTGGTTCCAGCCTGCACGGCATGTGGTTCTGGTACGTCTCAGAGGTGGTTGCGCATGCCCAACAGGTGATTCCGGACTGTCCGCCACATGGTTCTGGCACGTCTGAGAGGTGGTTCCGGCATGCCCGGCAGGTCATCCCAGAGAGTCCTCCAAGTGGTTCTGGCATAACACGCAGGTGATTTTGGCGTGTCTGGCAGGTTGTTCCGTTGTGCTTGGCAGGTGGTTCAGGCTTGGCCGGCAGGTGGTTCCAGACTGTCCAGGACGTGTTTCCAGCTTCTCCGGCAGGTGGTTCTGGTACGTCTGAGAGGTGGTTCCGCCATGGCTGGCAGGTGATTCCGGACCGTCCCCCAGGTGGTTCTGGCATAGCCAGCAGTTGATATTGGCCTGTCCGGCAGGTGGTTCCAGCGAGTCGAACAGGTGGCTCCGGCGTGCTCGGCAGGTGGTTCCGGTCTGTCCGGTAGGTGATTCCGGCGTGTCCGGCACGTGCTTCCGGCACGTCTGAGAGGTGGTTCCGGCATGCGCGACAGGTGATTTCGGAGTGTCCGCCAGGTGGTTCTGGCGTACCCGGCAGGTGATTTTGGCGTGTCATACAGGTGTTTCTGGCGAGTCGAGCAGGTGGCTCCGGCATGCTCGGCAGGTGCTTCCGGCGTCTCCGGCACGTGGTTCTGGTGTGTCTGAGAGCTGGTTCCGGCATGTCCGGCAGATGATTCCGGAGTGTCCGCCAAGTGGTTCTGGCATACCCGGCTGGTGATTTGGGCATGTCAGGTAGGTGGTTCCGGCGAGTCGAGCAGGTGGCTCCGGCGTGCTCGGCAGGTGGTTCAGACGGGTCTGGCAGGTGTTTTCCGTCTGTTCGGGGTGTGGTTCCAGCATCTCATGCACATGGTTCTGGCACGTCTGAGATGTGGTTCCGGCCGGCCCGACAGGTGTTTCCACAGTGTCCGCCAAGTGGTACTGGCGTAGTTGGCAGGTGATTTTGGCATGAAAGGCAGGTGGTTCCAGCAAGCCCGGCAGGTGATTCCGAAGTGTTCCCCAACTGGTTGTGGCGTAGCCGGCAGGTGATTTTTGCGTGTCCGGCAGGTGGTTCTGGCGAGTCGAGCAGGTGTTTCCTGCATACTCGGCAGGTGCTTCCGGGGTCATTGGCACGTGGTTCTGGCATATCTGAGAGGTGGTTCCGGCATGCCCGGCAGGTGATTCCGGAGTGTTCGCCAAGTGTTTCCGGCGTAGCCGGCAGGTGATTTTGCATGTCCCGCGGTCGTTCCGGCGGGTCGAGCCGGTGGTTCCGGCGTGTCCGGCAGGTGGTTCCGGTCTGTCCGGCAGGTGGTTCTGTGGTGTCCGGCACGAGGTTCAGTCTGAGAGGCTGTGCCGGCATGCCCCTCACGTGATTCCGGCTTGTCCCCGAAATGGTGCTGATGTAGCGGGCAGGTGATTTTGGCGTGTCCGGCAGGTGGTTCAGGCGAGTTGAGCAGGTGGTTGCGACGTGCTCGGCAGGTGCTTCCGGCGTCTCCGGCACGTGTTTCTGGCACATCTGACTGGTGGTTCCGGCATGCCCAAAAGTTGATTCCGGTCTGTCCGGTAGGTGGTTCCGGCGTGCACGGCACGTGGTTCTGGTACGTGTCAGAGGTGGTTGCGTATGCCCAACAGGTGATTCCGGACTGTCCGCCACGTGCTTCTGGCACGTCTGAGAGGTGGTTCCAACGTGACCGGAAGGTCATTTCGGAGAGTCGTCTAAGTGGTTCTGGCGTAGCCCGCAGGTGATTTTGGCGTGTCCGGCAGGTGGTTCCGCCGTGCTCGGCAGGTGGTTCAGGCATGGCCGTCACGTGGTTCCAGTCTGTCCAGGACGTGTTTCCAGCTTCTCCGGCAGGTGGTTCTGGTACGTCTGAGAGGTGGTTCCGCCATGGCTGGCAGGTGATCCCGGACTGTCCCCCAGGTGGTTCTGGCATAGCCAGCAGTTGATATTGGCCTGTCCGGCAGGTGGTTCCAGCGAGTCGAACAGGTGGCTCCGGCGTTCTTGGCAGGTGGTTCCGGTCTGTCCGGAAGGTGTTTCCGGCGTGTCTGGCACGTGCTTCCGGCACGTCTGAGAGGTGGTTCCGGCATGCGCGGCAGGTGATTCCGTAGTGTCCGACAGGTGGTTCTGGCATACCCGGCAGGTGATTTTGGCGTGTCCGGCAGGTGTTTCTGGCGAGTCGAGCAGGTGGCTCCGGCATGCTCGGCAGGTGCTTCCGGCGTCTCCGGCACTTGGTTCTGGTGTGTCTGAGAGCTGGTTCCGGCATGTCCGGCAGATGATTCCGGAGTGTCCGCCAAGTGGTTCTGGCATACCCAGCAGGTGATTTTCGCATGACCGGCAGGTGGTTCCAGCAAGCCCGGCAGGTGATTCCGAAGTGTTCCCCAACTGGTTGTGGCGCAGCCGGCAGGTGATTTTTGCGTGTCCGGCAGGTGGTTCTGGCTAGTCGAGCAGGTGGTTCCGGCGTGCTCGGCAGGTGCTTCCGGGGTCATTGGCACGTGGTTCTGGCATATCTGAGAGGTGGTTCCGGCATGCCCGGCAGGTGATTCTGGAGTGTTCGCCAAGTGTTTCCGGCGTAGCCGGCAGGTGATTTTGCATGTCCAGCGGTCGTTCCGGCGGGTCGAGCCGGTGGTTCCGGCGTGTCCGGCAGGTGGTTCCGGTCTGTCCGGCAGGTGGTTCTGTGGTGTCTGGCACGAGGTTCAGTCTGAGAGGCTGTGCCGGCATGCCCCTCACGTGATTCCGGCTTGTCCCCGAAGTGGTGCTGGTGTAGCGGGCAGGTGATTTTGGCGTGTCCGGCAGGTGGTTCAGGCGAGTTGAGCAGGTGGTTGCGACGTGCTCGGCAGGTGCTTCCGGCGTCTCCGGCACGTGTTTCTGGCACATCTGACTGGTGGTTCCGGCATGCCCAAAAGTTGATTCCGGTCTGTCCGGTAGGTGGTTCCGGCGTGCACGGCACGTGGTTCTGGTACGTGTCAGAGGTGGTTGCGTATGCCCAACAGGTGATTCCGGACTGTCCGCCACGTGCTTCTGGCACGTCTGAGAGGTGGTTCCAACATGCCCGGCAGGTCATTTCGGAGAGTCGTCCAAGTGGTTCTGGCGTAGCCCGCAGGTGATTTTGGCGTGTCCGGCAGGTGGTTCTGCCGTGCTCGGCAGGTGGTTCAGGCATGGCCGTCACGTGGTTTCAGTCTGTCCAGGACGTGTTTCCAGCTTCTCCGGCAGGTGGTTCTGGTACGTCTGAGAGGTGGTTCCGCCATGGCTGGCAGGTGATCCCGGACTGTCCCCCAGGTGGTTCTGGCATAGCCAGCAGTTGATATTGGCCTGTCCGGCAGGTGGTTCCAGCGAGTCGAACAGGTGGCTCCGGCGTGCTCGGCAGGTGGTTCCGGTCTGTCCGGTAGGAGATTCCGGCGTTTCCGGCACGTGCTTCCGGCACGTCTGAGAGGTGGTTCCGGCATGCGCGACAGGTGGTTTCGGAGTTTCCGCCAGATTGTTCTGGCGTACCCGGCAGGTGATTTTGGCGTGTCCGGCAGGTGTTTCTGGCGAGTCGAGCAGGTGGCTCCTGCATGCTCGGCAGGTGCTTCCGGCGTCTCCGGCACTTGGTTCTGGTGTGTCTGAGAGCTGGTTCCGGCATGTCCGGCAGACGATTCCGGAGTGTCCGCCAAGTGGTTCTGGCATACCCAGCAGGTGATTTTGGCGTGTCAGTGAGGTGGTACCGGTGAGTCGAGCAGGTGGTTCCGGCGTGCTCAGCAGTTGGTTCAGGCGGTTCTGGCAGGTGGTATCCGTCTGTTCGGGGTGTGGTTCCAGCATCTCATGAACACGTTTCTGGCACGTCTGAGATGTGGTTCCAGCCGGCCCGACAGGTGTTTCCGCCGTGTCCGCCAAGCGGTTCTGGCGTAGTTGGCAGGTGATTTTGGCATGACTGGCAGGTGGTTCCAGCAAGCCTGGCAGGTGATTCCAAAGTGTTCACCAACTGGTTGTGGCGTAGCCGGCAGGTGATTTTTGCGTGATCGGCAGGTGGTTCTTGCGAGTCGAGCAGGTGGTTCTGGCGTGCTCGGCTGGTGCTTCCGGGGTCATTGGCACGGGGTTCTGGCATGTCTGAGAGGTGGTTCCTGCATGCCCGGCAAGTGATTCCGGAGTGTTCGCCAAGTGGTTCTGGCATAGTCGGCAGGTGATTTTGGCATGTCCGGCAGGTGGTTCAGGCGAGTTGAGCAGGTGGTTCCAACGTGCTTGGCAGGTGCTTCCGGCGTCTCCGGCACGTGTTTCTGGCACATCTGACAGGTGGTTCCGGCATGCCCGAAAGGTGATTCCGGTCTGTCCGGTAGGTGGTTCCAGCCTGCACGGCATGTGGTTCCGGTACGTCTCAGAGGTGGTTGCGCATGCCCAACAGGTGATTCCGGACTGTCCGCCACATGGTTCTGGCACGTCTGAGAGGTGGTTCCGGCATGCCCGGCAGGTCATCCCAGAGAGTCCTCCAAGTGGTTCTGGCATAACACGCAGGTGATTTTGGCGTGTCTGGCAGGTTGTTCCGTTGTGCTTGGCAGGTGGTTCAGGCTTGGCCGGCAGGTGGTTCCAGACTGTCCAGGACGTGTTTCCAGCTTCTCCGGCAGGTGGTTCTGCTACGTCTGAGAGGTGGTTCCGCCATGGCTGGCAGGTGATTCCGGACCGTCCCCCAGGTGGTTCTGGCATAGCCAGCAGTTGATATTGGCCTGTCCGGCAGGTGGTTCCAGCGAGTCGAACAGGTGGCTCCGGCGTGCTCGGCAGGTGGTTCCGGTCTGTCCGGTAGGTGATTCCGGCGTGTCCGGCACGTGCTTCCGGCACGTCTGAGAGGTGGTTCCGGCATGCGCGACAGGTGATTTCGGAGTGTCCGCCAGGTGGTTGTGGCGTACCCGGCAGGTGATTTTGGCGTGTCATACAGGTGTTTCTGGCGAGTCGAGCAGGTGGCTCCGGCATGCTCGGCAGGTGCTTCCGGCGTCTCCGGCACGTGGTTCTGGTGTGTCTGAGAGCTGGTTCCGGCATGTCCGGCAGATGATTCCGGAGTGTCCGCCAAGTGGTTCTGGTATACCCGGCTGGTGATTTGGGCATGTCAGGTAGGTGGTTCCGGCGAGTCGAGCAGGTGGCTCCGGCGTGCTCGGCAGGTTGTTCAGACGGGTCTGGCAGGTGTTTTCCGTCTGTTCGGGGTGTGGTTCCAGCATCTCATGCACATGGTTCTGGCACGTCTGAGATGTGGTTCCGGCCGGCCCGACAGGTGTTTCCACAGTGTCCGCCAAGTGGTACTGGCGTAGTTGGCAGGTGATTTTGGCATGAAAGGCAGGTGGTTCCAGCAAGCCCGGCAGGTGATTCCGAAGTGTTCCCCAACTGGTTGTGGCGTAGCCGGCAGGTGATTTTTGCGTGTCCGGCAGGTGGTTCTGGCGAGTCGAGCAGGTGGTTCCTGCATGCTCGGCAGGTGCTTCCGGGGTCATTGGCACGTGGTTCTGGCATATCTGAGAGGTGGTTCCGGCATGCCCGGCAGGTGATTCCGGAGTGTTCGCCAAGTGTTTCCGGCGTAGCCGGCAGGTGATTTTGCATGTCCCGCGGTCGTTCCGGCGGGTCGAGCCGGTGGTTCCGGCGTGTCCGGCAGGTGGTTCTGGTCTGTCCAGCAGGTGGTTCTGTGGTGTCCGGCACGAGGTTCAGTCTGAGAGGCTGTGCCGGCATGCCCCTCACGTGATTCCGGCTTGTCCCCGAAGTGGTGCTGGTGTAGCGGGCAGGTGATTTTGGCGTGTCCGTCAGGTGGTTCAGGCGAGTTGAGCAGGTGGTTGCGACGTGCTCGGCAGGTGCTTCCGGCGTCTCCGGCACGTGTTTCTGGCACATCTGACTGGTGGTTCCGGCATGCCCAAAAGTTGATTCCGGTCTGTCCGGTAGGTGGTTCCGGCGTGCACGGCACGTGGTTCTGGTACGTGTCAGAGGTGGTTGCGTATGCCCAACAGGTGATTCCGGACTGTCCGCCACGTGCTTCTGGCACGTCTGAGAGGTGGTTCCAACGTGACCGGAAGGTCATTTCGGAGAGTCGTCTAAGTGGTTCTGGCGTAGCCCGCAGGTGATTTTGGCGTGTCCGGCAGGTGGTTCCGCCGTGTTCGGCAGGTGGTTCAGGCATGGCCGTCACGTGGTTCCAGTCTGTCCAGGACGTGTTTCCAGCTTCTCCGGCAGGTGGTTCTGGTACGTCTGAGAGGTGGTTCCGCCATGGCTGGCAGGTGATCCCGGACTGTCCCCCAGGTGGTTCTGGCATAGCCAGCAGTTGATATTGGCCTGTCCGTCAGGTGGTTCCAGCGAGTCGAACAGGTGGCTCCGGCGTTCTTGGCAGGTGGTTCCGGTCTGTCCGGAAGGTGTTTCCGGCGTGTCTGGCACGTGCTTCCGGCACGTCTGAGAGGTGGTTCCGGCATGCGCGGCAGGTGATTCCGTAGTGTCCGACAGGTGGTTCTGGCATACCCGGCAGGTGATTTTGGCGTGTCCGGCAGGTGTTTCTGGCGAGTCGAGCAGGTGGCTCCGGCATGCTCGGCAGGTGCTTCCGGCGTCTCCGGCACTTGGTTCTGGTGTGTCTGAGAGCTGGTTCCGGCATGTCCGGCAGATGATTCCGGAGTGTCCGCCAAGTGGTTCTGGCATACCCAGCAGGTGATTTTCGCATGACCGGCAGGTGGTTCCAGCAAGCCCGGCAGGTGATTCCGAAGTGTTCCCCAACTGGTTGTGGCGCAGCCGGCAGGTGATTTTTGCGTGTCCGGCAGGTGGTTCTGGCTAGTCGAGCAGGTGGTTCCGGCGTGCTCGGCAGGTGCTTCCGGGGTCATTGGCACGTGGTTCTGGCATATCTGAGAGGTGGTTCCGGCATGCCCGGCAGGTGATTCCGGAGTGTTCGCCAAGTGTTTCCGGCGTAGCCTGCAGGTGATTTTGCATGTCCAGCGGTCGTTCCGGCGGGTCGAGCCGGTGGTTCCGGCGTGTCCGGCAGGTGGTTCCGGTCTGTCCGGCAGGTGGTTCTGTGGTGTCCGGCACGAGGTTCAGTCTGAGAGGCTGTGCCGGCATGCCCCTCACGTGATTCCGGCTTGTCCCCGAAGTGGTGCTGGTGTAGCGGGCAGGTGATTTTGGCGTGTCCGGCAGGTGGTTCAGGCGAGTTGAGCAGGTGGTTGCGACGTGCTCGGCAGGTGCTTCCGGCGTCTCTGGCACGTGGTTCTGGTGTGTCTGAGAGCTGGTTCCGGCATGTCCGGCAGATGATTCCGGAGTGTCCGCCAAGTGGTTCTGGCATACCCAGCAGGTGATTTTGGCGTGTCAGGTAGGTGGTACCGGTGAGTCGAGCAGGTGGTTCTGGCGTGCTCAGCAGGTGGCTCAGGCGGTTCTGGCAGGTGGTATCCGTCTGTTCGGGGTGTGGTTCCAGCATCTCATGAACACGTTTCAGGCACTTCTGAGATGTGGTTCCACCCGGCCCTACAGGTGTTTCCGCAATGTCCGCCAAGCGGGTCTGGCGTAGTTGGCAGGCGATTTTGGCATGAGTGGCAGGTGGTTCCAGCAAGCCTGGCAGGTGATTCCAAAGTGTTCACCAACTGGTTGTGGCGTAGCCGGCAGGTGATATTTGCGTGATCGGCAGGTGGTTCTGGCGAGTCGAGCAGGTGGTTCCAGCGTGCTCGGCTGGTGCTTCCGGGGTCATTGGCACGGGGTTCTGGCATGTCTGAGAGGTGGTTCCTGCATGCCCGGCAAGTGATTCCGGAGTGTTCGCCAAGTGGTTCTGGCATAGACGGCAGGTGATTTTGGCATGTCCGGCAGGTGGTTCAGGCGAGTTGAGCAGGTGGTTCCAACGTGCTTGGCAGGTGCTTCCGGCGTCTCCGGCACGTGTTTCTGGCACATCTGACAGGTGGTTCCGGCATGCCCGAAAGGTGATTCCCGTCTGTCCGGTAGGTGGTTCCAGCCTGCACGGCATGTGGTTCTGGTACGTCTCAGAGGTGGTTGCGCAAGCCCAACTGGTGATTCCGGACTGTCCACCACATGGTTCTGGCACGTCTGAGAGGTGGTTCCGGCATGCCCGGCACGTCATCCCAGAGAGTCCTCCAAGTGGTTCTGGCATAACACACAGGTGATTTTGACGTGTCTGGCAGGTTGTTCTGTTGTGCTTGGCAGGTGGTTCAGGCTTGGCCGGCAGGTGGTTCCAGACTGTCCAGGACGTGTTTCCAGCTTCTCCAGAAGGTGGTTCTGGTACGTCTGAGAGGTGTTTCCGCAATGGCTGGCAGGTTATTCCGGACTGTCCGCCACGTGCTTCTGGCACGTCTGAGAGGTGGTTCCAACAAGCCCGGCAGGTCATTTCGGAGAGTCGTCTAAGTGGTTCTGGCGTAGCCCGCAGGTGATTTTGGCGTGTCCGGCAGGTGGTTCCTCCGTGCTCGGCAGGTGGTTCAGGCATGGCCATCACGTGGTTCCAGTCTGTCCAGGTCGTGTTTCCAGCTTCTCCGGCAGGTGGTTCTGGTACGTCTGAGAGGTGGTTCCGCCATGGCTGGCAGGTGATCCCGGACTGTCCCCCAGGTGGTTCTGGCATAGCCAGCAGTTGATATTGGCCTGTCCGGCAGGTGGTTCCAGCGAGTCGAACAGGTGGCTCCGGCGTGCTCGGCAGGTGGTTCCGGTCTGTCCGGTAGGTGATTCCGGCGTGTCCGGCACGTGCTTCCGGCACGTCTGAGAGGTGGTTCCGGCATGCGCGACAGGTGATTTCGGAGTGTCCGCCAGGTGGTTCTGGCGTACCCGGCAGGTGATTTTGGCGTGTCCGGCAGCTGTTTCTGGCGAGTCGAGCAGGTGGCTCCGGCATGCTCGGCAGGTGCTTCCGGGGTCTCTGGCACGTGGTTCTGGTGTGTCTGAGAGCTGGTTCCGGCATGTCCAGCAGATGATTCCGGAGTGTCCGCCAAGTGGTTCTGGCATACCCGGCTGGTGATTTGGGCATGTCAGGCAGGTGGTTGCGGCGAGTTGAGCAGGTGGCTCTGGCGTGCTCGGCAGGTTGTTCAGACGGGTCTGGCAGGTGTTTTCCGTCTGTTCGGGGTGTGGTTCCAGCATCTCATGCACATGGTTCTGGCACGTCTGAGAAGTGGTTCCGTCATGCCCGGCAGGTCATCGCAGAGAGTCCTCCAACTGTTTCTGGCATAACACGCAGGTGATTTTGGCGTGTCTGGCAGGTTGTTCCGTTGTGCTTGGCAGGTGGTTCAGGCTTGGCCGGCAGGTGGTTCCAGACTGTCCAGGACGTGTTTCCAGCTTCTCCGGCAGGTGGTTCTGCTACGTCTGAGAGGTGGTTCCGCCATGGCTGGCAGGTGGTCCCGGACTGTCCCCCAGGTGGTTCTGGCATAGCCAGCAGTTGATATTGGCCTGTCCGGCAGGTGGTTCCAGCGAGTCGAACAGGTGGCTCCGGCGTGCTCGGCAGGTGGTTCCGGTCTGTCCGGTAGGTGATTCCGGCGTGTCCGGCACGTGCTTCCGGCACGTCTGAGAGGTGGTCCCGGCATGCGCGACAGGTGATTTTGGCGTGTCCGGCAGGTGTTTCTGGCGAGTCGAGCAGGTGGCTCCGGCGTGCTCGGCAGGTGCTTCCGGCGTCTCCGGCACTTGGTTCTGGTGTGTCTGAGAGCTGGTTCCGGCATGTCCGGCAGATGATTCCGGAGTGTCCGCCAAGTGGTTCTGGCATACCCAGGAGGTGATTTTGGCGTGTCAGGTACGTGGTACCGGTGAGTCGAGCAGGTGGTTCCGGCGTGCTCAGCAGGTGGTTCAGGCGGTTCTGGCAGGTGGTATCCGTCTGTTCGGGGTGTGGTTCCAGCATCTCATGAACACGTTTCTGCCACGTCTGAGATGTGGTTCCAGCCGGCCCGACAGGCGTTTCCGCAGTGTCCGCCAAGCGGTTCTGGCGTAGTTGGCAGGTGATTTTGGCATGACTGGCAGGTGGTTCCAGCAAGCCTGGCAGGTGATTCCAAAGTGTTCCCCAACTGGTTGTGGCGTAGCCGGCAGGTGATTCTTGCGTGCCCGGCAGTTGCTTCCGGCGTCTCCGGCACTTGGTTCTGGTGTGTCTCAGAGCTGGTTCCGGCATGTCCGGCAGATGATTCCGGAGTGTCCGACAAGTGGTTCTGGCATACCTAGCAGGTGATTTTGGCGTGTCAGGGAGGTGGTACCGGTGAGTCGAGCAGGTGGTTCCGGCGTGCTCAGCAGGTGGTTCAGGCGGTTCTGGCAGGTGGTATCCGTGTGTTCGGGGTGTGGTTCCAGCATCTCATGAACACGTTTCTGGCACGTCTGAGATGTGGTTCCAGCCAGCCCGACAGGTGTTTCCGCAGTGTCCGCCAAGCGGTTCTGGCGTAGTTGGCAGGTGATTTTGGCATGACTGGCAGGTGGTTCCAGCAAGCCTGGCAGGTGATTCCAAAGTGTTCACCAGCTGGTTGTGGCGTAGCCGGCAGGTGATTTTTGCGTGATCGGCAGGTGGTTCTGTCGAGTCGAGCAGGTGGTTCCGGCGTGCTCGGCTGGTGCTTCCGGGGTCATTGGCACGGGGTTCTGGCATGTCTGAGAGGTGGTTCCTGCATGCCCGGCAAGTGATTCCGGAGTGTTCGCCAAGTGGTTCTGGCATAGTCGGCAGGTGATTTTGGCATGTCCGGCAGGTGGTTCAGGCGAGTTGAGCAGGTGGTTCCAACGTGCTTGGCAGGTGCTTCCGGCGTCTCCGGCACGTGTTTCTGGCACATCTGACAGGTGGTTCCGGCATGCCCGAAAGGTGATTCCGGTCTGTCCGGTAGGTGGTTCCAGCCTGCACGGCATGTGGTTCTGGTACGTCTCAGAGGTGGTTGCGCATGCCCAACAGGTGATTCCGGACTGTCCGCCACATGGTTCTGGCACGTCTGAGAGGTGGTTCCGGCATGCCCGGCAGGTCATCCCAGAGAGTCCTCCAAGTGGTTCTGGCATAACACGCAGGTGATTTTGGCGTGTCTGGCAGGTTGTTCCGTTGTGCTTGGCAGGTGGTTCAGGCTTGGCCGGCAGGTGGTTCCAGACTGTCCAGGACGTGTTTCCAGCTTCTCCGGCAGGTGGTTCTGGTACGTCTGAGAGGTGGTTCCGCCATGGCTGGCAGGTGATTCCGGACCGTCCCCCAGGTGGTTCTGGCATAGCCAGCAGTTGATATTGGCCTGTCCGGCAGGTGGTTCCAGCGAGTCGAACAGGTGGCTCCGGCGTGCTCGGCAGGTGGTTCCGGTCTGTCCGGTAGGTGATTCCGGCGTGTCCGGCACGTGCTTCCGGCACGTCTGAGAGGTGGTTCCGGCATGCGCGACAGGTGATTTCGGAGTGTCCGCCAGGTGGTTCTGGCGTACCCGGCAGGTGATTTTGGCGTGTCATACAGGTGTTTCTGGCGAGTCGAGCAGGTGGCTCCGGCATGCTCGGCAGGTGCTTCCGGCGTCTCCGGCACGTGGTTCTGGTGTGTCTGAGAGCTGGTTCCGGCATGTCCGGCAGATGATTCCGGAGTGTCCGCCAAGTGGTTCTGGCATACCCGGCTGGTGATTTGGGCATGTCAGGTAGGTGGTTCCGGCGAGTCGAGCAGGTGGCTCCGGCGTGCTCGGCAGGTGGTTCAGACGGGTCTGGCAGGTGTTTTCCGTCTGTTCGGGGTGTGGTTCCAGCATCTCATGCACATGGTTCTGGCACGTCTGAGATGTGGTTCCGGCCGGCCCGACAGGTGTTTCCACAGTGTCCGCCAAGTGGTACTGGCGTAGTTGGCAGGTGATTTTGGCATGAAAGGCAGGTGGTTCCAGCAAGCCCGGCAGGTGATTCCGAAGTGTTCCCCAACTGGTTGTGGCGTAGCCGGCAGGTGATTTTTGCGTGTCCGGCAGGTGGTTCTGGCGAGTCGAGCAGGTGTTTCCTGCATACTCGGCAGGTGCTTCCGGGGTCATTGGCACGTGGTTCTGGCATATCTGAGAGGTGGTTCCGGCATGCCCGGCAGGTGATTCCGGAGTGTTCGCCAAGTGTTTCCGGCGTAGCCGGCAGGTGATTTTGCATGTCCCGCGGTCGTTCCGGCGGGTCGAGCCGGTGGTTCCGGCGTGTCCGGCAGGTGGTTCCGGTCTGTCCGGCAGGTGGTTCTGTGGTGTCCGGCACGAGGTTCAGTCTGAGAGGCTGTGCCGGCATGCCCCTCACGTGATTCCGGCTTGTCCCCGAAATGGTGCTGATGTAGCGGGCAGGTGATTTTGGCGTGTCCGGCAGGTGGTTCAGGCGAGTTGAGCAGGTGGTTGCGACGTGCTCGGCAGGTGCTTCCGGCGTCTCCGGCACGTGTTTCTGGCACATCTGACTGGTGGTTCCGGCATGCCCAAAAGTTGATTCCGGTCTGTCCGGTAGGTGGTTCCGGCGTGCACGGCACGTGGTTCTGGTACGTGTCAGAGGTGGTTGCGTATGCCCAACAGGTGATTCCGGACTGTCCGCCACGTGCTTCTGGCACGTCTGAGAGGTGGTTCCAACGTGACCGGAAGGTCATTTCGGAGAGTCGTCTAAGTGGTTCTGGCGTAGCCCGCAGGTGATTTTGGCGTGTCCGGCAGGTGGTTCCGCCGTGCTCGGCAGGTGGTTCAGGCATGGCCGTCACGTGGTTCCAGTCTGTCCAGGACGTGTTTCCAGCTTCTCCGGCAGGTGGTTCTGGTACGTCTGAGAGGTGGTTCCGCCATGGCTGGCAGGTGATCCCGGACTGTCCCCCAGGTGGTTCTGGCATAGCCAGCAGTTGATATTGGCCTGTCCGGCAGGTGGTTCCAGCGAGTCGAACAGGTGGCTCCGGCGTTCTTGGCAGGTGGTTCCGGTCTGTCCGGAAGGTGTTTCCGGCGTGTCTGGCACGTGCTTCCGGCACGTCTGAGAGGTGGTTCCGGCATGCGCGGCAGGTGATTCCGTAGTGTCCGACAGGTGGTTCTGGCATACCCGGCAGGTGATTTTGGCGTGTCCGGCAGGTGTTTCTGGCGAGTCGAGCAGGTGGCTCCGGCATGCTCGGCAGGTGCTTCCGGCGTCTCCGGCACTTGGTTCTGGTGTGTCTGAGAGCTGGTTCCGGCATGTCCGGCAGATGATTCCGGAGTGTCCGCCAAGTGGTTCTGGCATACCCAGCAGGTGATTTTCGCATGACCGGCAGGTGGTTCCAGCAAGCCCGGCAGGTGATTCCGAAGTGTTCCCCAACTGGTTGTGGCGCAGCCGGCAGGTGATTTTTGCGTGTCCGGCAGGTGGTTCTGGCTAGTCGAGCAGGTGGTTCCGGCGTGCTCGGCAGGTGCTTCCGGGGTCATTGGCACGTGGTTCTGGCATATCTGAGAGGTGGTTCCGGCATGCCCGGCAGGTGATTCTGGAGTGTTCGCCAAGTGTTTCCGGCGTAGCCGGCAGGTGATTTTGCATGTCCAGCGGTCGTTCCGGCGGGTCGAGCCGGTGGTTCCGGCGTGTCCGGCAGGTGGTTCCGGTCTGTCCGGCAGGTGGTTCTGTGGTGTCTGGCACGAGGTTCAGTCTGAGAGGCTGTGCCGGCATGCCCCTCACGTGATTCCGGCTTGTCCCCGAAGTGGTGCTGGTGTAGCGGGCAGGTGATTTTGGCGTGTCCGGCAGGTGGTTCAGGCGAGTTGAGCAGGTGGTTGCGACGTGCTCGGCAGGTGCTTCCGGCGTCTCCGGCACGTGTTTCTGGCACATCTGACTGGTGGTTCCGGCATGCCCAAAAGTTGATTCCGGTCTGTCCGGTAGGTGGTTCCGGCGTGCACGGCACGTGGTTCTGGTACGTGTCAGAGGTGGTTGCGTATGCCCAACAGGTGATTCCGGACTGTCCGCCACGTGCTTCTGGCACGTCTGAGAGGTGGTTCCAACATGCCCGGCAGGTCATTTCGGAGAGTCGTCCAAGTGGTTCTGGCGTAGCCCGCAGGTGATTTTGGCGTGTCCGGCAGGTGGTTCTGCCGTGCTCGGCAGGTGGTTCAGGCATGGCCGTCACGTGGTTTCAGTCTGTCCAGGACGTGTTTCCAGCTTCTCCGGCAGGTGGTTCTGGTACGTCTGAGAGGTGGTTCCGCCATGGCTGGCAGGTGATCCCGGACTGTCCCCCAGGTGGTTCTGGCATAGCCAGCAGTTGATATTGGCCTGTCCGGCAGGTGGTTCCAGCGAGTCGAACAGGTGGCTCCGGCGTGCTCGGCAGGTGGTTCCGGTCTGTCCGGTAGGAGATTCCGGCGTTTCCGGCACGTGCTTCCGGCACGTCTGAGAGGTGGTTCCGGCATGCGCGACAGGTGGTTTCGGAGTTTCCGCCAGATTGTTCTGGCGTACCCGGCAGGTGATTTTGGCGTGTCCGGCAGGTGTTTCTGGCGAGTCGAGCAGGTGGCTCCTGCATGCTCGGCAGGTGCTTCCGGCGTCTCCGGCACTTGGTTCTGGTGTGTCTGAGAGCTGGTTCCGGCATGTCCGGCAGACGATTCCGGAGTGTCCGCCAAGTGGTTCTGGCATACCCAGCAGGTGATTTTGGCGTGTCAGTGAGGTGGTACCGGTGAGTCGAGCAGGTGGTTCCGGCGTGCTCAGCAGTTGGTTCAGGCGGTTCTGGCAGGTGGTATCCGTCTGTTCGGGGTGTGGTTCCAGCATCTCATGAACACGTTTCTGGCACGTCTGAGATGTGGTTCCAGCCGGCCCGACAGGTGTTTCCGCCGTGTCCGCCAAGCGGTTCTGGCGTAGTTGGCAGGTGATTTTGGCATGACTGGCAGGTGGTTCCAGCAAGCCTGGCAGGTGATTCCAAAGTGTTCACCAACTGGTTGTGGCGTAGCCGGCAGGTGATTTTTGCGTGATCGGCAGGTGGTTCTTGCGAGTCGAGCAGGTGGTTCTGGCGTGCTCGGCTGGTGCTTCCGGGGTCATTGGCACGGGGTTCTGGCATGTCTGAGAGGTGGTTCCTGCATGCCCGGCAAGTGATTCCGGAGTGTTCGCCAAGTGGTTCTGGCATAGTCGGCAGGTGATTTTGGCATGTCCGGCAGGTGGTTCAGGCGAGTTGAGCAGGTGGTTCCAACGTGCTTGGCAGGTGCTTCCGGCGTCTCCGGCACGTGTTTCTGGCACATCTGACAGGTGGTTCCGGCATGCCCGAAAGGTGATTCCGGTCTGTCCGGTAGGTGGTTCCAGCCTGCACGGCATGTGGTTCCGGTACGTCTCAGAGGTGGTTGCGCATGCCCAACAGGTGATTCCGGACTGTCCGCCACATGGTTCTGGCACGTCTGAGAGGTGGTTCCGGCATGCCCGGCAGGTCATCCCAGAGAGTCCTCCAAGTGGTTCTGGCATAACACGCAGGTGATTTTGGCGTGTCTGGCAGGTTGTTCCGTTGTGCTTGGCAGGTGGTTCAGGCTTGGCCGGCAGGTGGTTCCAGACTGTCCAGGACGTGTTTCCAGCTTCTCCGGCAGGTGGTTCTGCTACGTCTGAGAGGTGGTTCCGCCATGGCTGGCAGGTGATTCCGGACCGTCCCCCAGGTGGTTCTGGCATAGCCAGCAGTTGATATTGGCCTGTCCGGCAGGTGGTTCCAGCGAGTCGAACAGGTGGCTCCGGCGTGCTCGGCAGGTGGTTCCGGTCTGTCCGGTAGGTGATTCCGGCGTGTCCGGCACGTGCTTCCGGCACGTCTGAGAGGTGGTTCCGGCATGCGCGACAGGTGATTTCGGAGTGTCCGCCAGGTGGTTGTGGCGTACCCGGCAGGTGATTTTGGCGTGTCATACAGGTGTTTCTGGCGAGTCGAGCAGGTGGCTCCGGCATGCTCGGCAGGTGCTTCCGGCGTCTCCGGCACGTGGTTCTGGTGTGTCTGAGAGCTGGTTCCGGCATGTCCGGCAGATGATTCCGGAGTGTCCGCCAAGTGGTTCTGGTATACCCGGCTGGTGATTTGGGCATGTCAGGTAGGTGGTTCCGGCGAGTCGAGCAGGTGGCTCCGGCGTGCTCGGCAGGTTGTTCAGACGGGTCTGGCAGGTGTTTTCCGTCTGTTCGGGGTGTGGTTCCAGCATCTCATGCACATGGTTCTGGCACGTCTGAGATGTGGTTCCGGCCGGCCCGACAGGTGTTTCCACAGTGTCCGCCAAGTGGTACTGGCGTAGTTGGCAGGTGATTTTGGCATGAAAGGCAGGTGGTTCCAGCAAGCCCGGCAGGTGATTCCGAAGTGTTCCCCAACTGGTTGTGGCGTAGCCGGCAGGTGATTTTTGCGTGTCCGGCAGGTGGTTCTGGCGAGTCGAGCAGGTGGTTCCTGCATGCTCGGCAGGTGCTTCCGGGGTCATTGGCACGTGGTTCTGGCATATCTGAGAGGTGGTTCCGGCATGCCCGGCAGGTGATTCCGGAGTGTTCGCCAAGTGTTTCCGGCGTAGCCGGCAGGTGATTTTGCATGTCCCGCGGTCGTTCCGGCGGGTCGAGCCGGTGGTTCCAGCGTGTCCGGCAGGTGGTTCTGGTCTGTCCAGCAGGTGGTTCTGTGGTGTCCGGCACGAGGTTCAGTCTGAGAGGCTGTGCCGGCATGCCCCTCACGTGATTCCGGCTTGTCCCCGAAGTGGTGCTGGTGTAGCGGGCAGGTGATTTTGGCGTGTCCGTCAGGTGGTTCAGGCGAGTTGAGCAGGTGGTTGCGACGTGCTCGGCAGGTGCTTCCGGCGTCTCCGGCACGTGTTTCTGGCACATCTGACTGGTGGTTCCGGCATGCCCAAAAGTTGATTCCGGTCTGTCCGGTAGGTGGTTCCGGCGTGCACGGCACGTGGTTCTGGTACGTGTCAGAGGTGGTTGCGTATGCCCAACAGGTGATTCCGGACTGTCCGCCACGTGCTTCTGGCACGTCTGAGAGGTGGTTCCAACGTGACCGGAAGGTCATTTCGGAGAGTCGTCTAAGTGGTTCTGGCGTAGCCCGCAGGTGATTTTGGCGTGTCCGGCAGGTGGTTCCGCCGTGTTCGGCAGGTGGTTCAGGCATGGCCGTCACGTGGTTCCAGTCTGTCCAGGACGTGTTTCCAGCTTCTCCGGCAGGTGGTTCTGGTACGTCTGAGAGGTGGTTCCGCCATGGCTGGCAGGTGATCCCGGACTGTCCCCCAGGTGGTTCTGGCATAGCCAGCAGTTGATATTGGCCTGTCCGTCAGGTGGTTCCAGCGAGTCGAACAGGTGGCTCCGGCGTTCTTGGCAGGTGGTTCCGGTCTGTCCGGAAGGTGTTTCCGGCGTGTCTGGCACGTGCTTCCGGCACGTCTGAGAGGTGGTTCCGGCATGCGCGGCAGGTGATTCCGTAGTGTCCGACAGGTGGTTCTGGCATACCCGGCAGGTGATTTTGGCGTGTCCGGCAGGTGTTTCTGGCGAGTCGAGCAGGTGGCTCCGGCATGCTCGGCAGGTGCTTCCGGCGTCTCCGGCACTTGGTTCTGGTGTGTCTGAGAGCTGGTTCCGGCATGTCCGGCAGATGATTCCGGAGTGTCCGCCAAGTGGTTCTGGCATACCCAGCAGGTGATTTTCGCATGACCGGCAGGTGGTTCCAGCAAGCCCGGCAGGTGATTCCGAAGTGTTCCCCAACTGGTTGTGGCGCAGCCGGCAGGTGATTTTTGCGTGTCCGGCAGGTGGTTCTGGCTAGTCGAGCAGGTGGTTCCGGCGTGCTCGGCAGGTGCTTCCGGGGTCATTGGCACGTGGTTCTGGCATATCTGAGAGGTGGTTCCGGCATGCCCGGCAGGTGATTCCGGAGTGTTCGCCAAGTGTTTCCGGCGTAGCCTGCAGGTGATTTTGCATGTCCAGCGGTCGTTCCGGCGGGTCGAGCCGGTGGTTCCGGCGTGTCCGGCAGGTGGTTCCGGTCTGTCCGGCAGGTGGTTCTGTGGTGTCCGGCACGAGGTTCAGTCTGAGAGGCTGTGCCGGCATGCCCCTCACGTGATTCCGGCTTGTCCCCGAAGTGGTGCTGGTGTAGCGGGCAGGTGATTTTGGCGTGTCCGGCAGGTGGTTCAGGCGAGTTGAGCAGGTGGTTGCGACGTGCTCGGCAGGTGCTTCCGGCGTCTCTGGCACGTGGTTCTGGTGTGTCTGAGAGCTGGTTCCGGCATGTCCGGCAGATGATTCCGGAGTGTCCGCCAAGTGGTTCTGGCATACCCGGCTGGTGATTTGGGCATGTCAGGTAGGTGGTTCCGGCGAGTCGAGCAGGTGGCTCCGGCGTGCTCGGCAGGTTGTTCAGACGG
This sequence comes from Equus caballus, assembly GCF_041296265.1. Lineage (NCBI taxonomy): Eukaryota > Metazoa > Chordata > Mammalia > Perissodactyla > Equidae > Equus > Equus caballus. Next base: position 3,101,955 of record NC_091707.1, on the reverse strand, counting down.
GTCTGGCAGGTGTTTTCCGTCTGTTCGGGGTGTGGTTCCAGCATCTCATGCACATGGTTCTGGCACGTCTGAGATGTGGTTCCGGCCGGCCCGACAGGTGTTTCCACAGTGTCCGCCAAGTGGTACTGGCGTAGTTGGCAGGTGATTTTGGCATGACCGGCAGGTGGTTCCAGCAAGCCCGGCAGGTGATTCCGAAGTTTTCCCCAACTGGTTGTGGCGTAGCCGGCAGGTGATTTTGGCGTGTCCGGCAGGTGGTTCTGGCGAGTCGAGCAGGTGGTTCCGGCGTGCTCGGCTGGTGCTTCCGGGGTCATTGGCACGGGGTTCTGGCATGTCTGAGAGGTGGTTCCTGCATGCCCGGCAAGTGATTCCGGAGTGTTCGCCAAGTGGTTCTGGCATAGTCGGCAGGTGATTTTGGCATGTCCGGCAGGTGGTTCAGGCGAGTTGTGCAGGTGGTTCCAACGTGCTTGGCAGGTGCTTCCGGCGTCTCCGGCACGTGTTTCTGGCACATCTGACAGGTGGTTCCGGCATGCCCGAAAGGTGATTCCGGTCTGTCCGGTAGGTGGTTCCAGCGAGTCAAACAGGTGGCTCCGGCGTTCTTGGCAGGTGGTTCCGGTCTGTCCGGTAGGTGTTTCCGGCGTGTCTGGCACGTGCTTCCGGCACGTCTGAGAGGTGGTTCCGGCATGCGCGGCAGGTGATTCCGTAGTGTCCGCCAGGTGGTTCTGGCATACCCGGCAGGTGATTTTGGCGTGTCCGGCAGGTGTTTCTGGCGAGTCGAGCAGGTGGCTCCGGCATGCTCGGCAGGTGCTTCCGGCGTCTCCGGCACTTGGTTCTGGTGTGTCTGAGAGCTGGTTCCGGCATGTCCGGCAGATGATTCCGGAGTGTCCGCCAAGTGGTTCTGGCATACCCAGCAGGTGATATTCGCATGACCGGAAGGTGGTTCCAGCAAGCCCGGCAGGTGATTCCGAAGTGTTCCCCAACTGGTTGTGGCGTAGCCGGCAGGTGATTTTTGCGTGTCCGGCAGGTGGTTCTGGCGAGTCGAGCAGGTGGTTCCGGCGTGCTCGGCAGGTGCTTCCGGGGTCATTGGCACGTGGTTCTGGCATATCTGAGAGGTGGTTCAGGCATGCCCGGCAGGTGATTCTGGAGTGTTCGCCAAGTGTTTCCGGCGTAGCCGGCAGGTGATTTTGCATGTCCAGCGGTCGTTCCGGCGGGTGGAGCCGGTGGTTCCGGCGTGTCCGGCAGGTGGTTCCGGTCTGTCCGGCAGGTGGTTCTGTGGTGTCCGGGACGAGGTTCAGTCTGAGAGGCTGTGCCGGCATGCCCCTCACGTGATTCCGGCTTGTCCCCGAAGTGGTGCTGGTGTAGCGGGCAGGTGATTTTGGCGTGTCCGGCAGGTGGTTCAGGCGAGTTGAGCAGGTGGTTGCGATGTGCTGGGCATGTGCTTCCGGCGTCTCTGGCACGTGTTTCTGGCACATCTGACTGGTGGTTCCGGCATGCCCAAAAGTTGATTCCGGTCTGTCCGGTAGGTGGTTCCGGCGTGCACGGCACGTGGTTCTGGTACGTCTCAGAGGTGGTTGCGTATGCCCAACAGGTGATTCCGGACTGTCCGCCACGTGCTTCTGGCACGTCTGAGAGGTGATTCCAACATGCCCGGCAGGTCATTTCGGAGAGTCGACCAAGTGGTTCTGGCGTAGCCCGCAGGTGATTTTGGCGTGTCCGGCAGGTGGTTCCGCCGTGCTCGGCAGGTGGTTCAGGCATGGGCGTCACGTGGTTCCAGTCTGTCCAGGACGTGTTTCCAGCTTCTCCGGCAGGTGGTTCTGGTACGTCTGAGAGGTGGTTCCGCCATGGCTGGCAGGTGATCCCGGACTGTCCCCCAGGTGGTTCTGGCATAGCCAGCAGTTGATATTGGCCTGTCCGGCAGGTGGTTCCAGCGAGTCGAACAGGTGGCTCCGGCGGTCTTGGCAGGTGGTTCCGGTCTGTCCGGTAGGTGTTTCCGGCGTGTCTGGCACGTGCTTCCGGCGCGTCTGAGAGGTGGTTCCGGCATGCGCGGCAGGTGATTCCGTAGTGTCCGACAGGTGGTTCTGGCATACCCGGCAGGTGATTTTGGCGTGTCCGGCAGGTGTTTCTGGCGAGTCGAGCAGGTGGCTCCGGCATCCTCGGCAGGTGCTTCCGGCGTCTCCGGCACTTGGTTCTGGTGTGTCTGAGAGCTGGTTCCGGCATGTCCGGCAGATGATTCCGGAGTGTCCGCCAAGTGGTTCTGGCATACCCAGCAGGTGATTTTGGCGTGTCAGGTAGGTGGTACCGGTGAGTCGAGCAGGTGGTTCTGGCGTGCTCAGCAGGTGGCTCAGGCGGTTCTGGCAGGTGGTATCCGTCTGTTCGGGGTGTGGTTCCAGCATCTCATGAACACGTTTCAGGCACTTCTGAGATGTGGTTCCACCCGGCCCTACAGGTGTTTCCGCAATGTCCGCCAAGCGGGTCTGGCGTAGTTGGCAGGCGATTTTGGCATGAGTGGCAGGTGGTTCCAGCAAGCCTGGCAGGTGATTCCAAAGTGTTCACCAACTGGTTGTGGCGTAGCCGGCAGGTGATATTTGCGTGATCGGCAGGTGGTTCTGGCGAGTCGAGCAGGTGGTTCCAGCGTGCTCGGCTGGTGCTTCCGGGGTCATTGGCACGGGGTTCTGGCATGTCTGAGAGGTGGTTCCTGCATGCCCGGCAAGTGATTCCGGAGTGTTCGCCAAGTGGTTCTGGCATAGACGGCAGGTGATTTTGGCATGTCCGGCAGGTGGTTCAGGCGAGTTGAGCAGGTGGTTCCAACGTGCTTGGCAGGTGCTTCCGGCGTCTCCGGCACGTGTTTCTGGCACATCTGACAGGTGGTTCCGGCATGCCCGAAAGGTGATTCCCGTCTGTCCGGTAGGTGGTTCCAGCCTGCACGGCATGTGGTTCTGGTACGTCTCAGAGGTGGTTGCGCAAGCCCAACTGGTGATTCCGGACTGTCCACCACATGGTTCTGGCACGTCTGAGAGGTGGTTCCGGCATGCCCGGCACGTCATCCCAGAGAGTCCTCCAAGTGGTTCTGGCATAACACACAGGTGATTTTGACGTGTCTGGCAGGTTGTTCTGTTGTGCTTGGCAGGTGGTTCAGGCTTGGCCGGCAGGTGGTTCCAGACTGTCCAGGACGTGTTTCCAGCTTCTCCAGAAGGTGGTTCTGGTACGTCTGAGAGGTGTTTCCGCAATGGCTGGCAGGTTATTCCGGACTGTCCGCCACGTGCTTCTGGCACGTCTGAGAGGTGGTTCCAACAAGCCCGGCAGGTCATTTCGGAGAGTCGTCTAAGTGGTTCTGGCGTAGCCCGCAGGTGATTTTGGCGTGTCCGGCAGGTGGTTCCTCCGTGCTCGGCAGGTGGTTCAGGCATGGCCATCACGTGGTTCCAGTCTGTCCAGGTCGTGTTTCCAGCTTCTCCGGCAGGTGGTTCTGGTACGTCTGAGAGGTGGTTCCGCCATGGCTGGCAGGTGATCCCGGACTGTCCCCCAGGTGGTTCTGGCATAGCCAGCAGTTGATATTGGCCTGTCCGGCAGGTGGTTCCAGCGAGTCGAACAGGTGGCTCCGGCGTGCTCGGCAGGTGGTTCCGGTCTGTCCGGTAGGTGATTCCGGCGTGTCCGGCACGTGCTTCCGGCACGTCTGAGAGGTGGTTCCGGCATGCGCGACAGGTGATTTCGGAGTGTCCGCCAGGTGGTTCTGGCGTACCCGGCAGGTGATTTTGGCGTGTCCGGCAGCTGTTTCTGGCGAGTCGAGCAGGTGGCTCCGGCATGCTCGGCAGGTGCTTCCGGGGTCTCTGGCACGTGGTTCTGGTGTGTCTGAGAGCTGGTTCCGGCATGTCCAGCAGATGATTCCGGAGTGTCCGCCAAGTGGTTCTGGCATACCCGGCTGGTGATTTGGGCATGTCAGGCAGGTGGTTGCGGCGAGTTGAGCAGGTGGCTCTGGCGTGCTCGGCAGGTTGTTCAGACGGGTCTGGCAGGTGTTTTCCGTCTGTTCGGGGTGTGGTTCCAGCATCTCATGCACATGGTTCTGGCACGTCTGAGAAGTGGTTCCGTCATGCCCGGCAGGTCATCGCAGAGAGTCCTCCAACTGTTTCTGGCATAACACGCAGGTGATTTTGGCGTGTCTGGCAGGTTGTTCCGTTGTGCTTGGCAGGTGGTTCAGGCTTGGCCGGCAGGTGGTTCCAGACTGTCCAGGACGTGTTTCCAGCTTCTCCGGCAGGTGGTTCTGCTACGTCTGAGAGGTGGTTCCGCCATGGCTGGCAGGTGGTCCCGGACTGTCCCCCAGGTGGTTCTGGCATAGCCAGCAGTTGATATTGGCCTGTCCGGCAGGTGGTTCCAGCGAGTCGAACAGGTGGCTCCGGCGTGCTCGGCAGGTGGTTCCGGTCTGTCCGGTAGGTGATTCCGGCGTGTCCGGCACGTGCTTCCGGCACGTCTGAGAGGTGGTCCCGGCATGCGCGACAGGTGATTTTGGCGTGTCCGGCAGGTGTTTCTGGCGAGTCGAGCAGGTGGCTCCGGCGTGCTCGGCAGGTGCTTCCGGCGTCTCCGGCACTTGGTTCTGGTGTGTCTGAGAGCTGGTTCCGGCATGTCCGGCAGATGATTCCGGAGTGTCCGCCAAGTGGTTCTGGCATACCCGGCTGGTGATTTGGGCATGTCAGGTAGGTGGTTCCGGCGAGTCGAGCAGGTGGCTCCGGCGTGCTCGGCAGGTTGTTCAGACGGGTCTGGCAGGTGTTTTCCGTCTCTTCGGTTTGTGGTTCCAGCATCTCATGCACATGGTTCTGGCTCGTCTGAGATGTGGTTCCGGCCGGCCCGACAGGTGTTTCCACAGTGTCCGCCAAGTGGTACTGGCGTAGTTGGCAGGTGATTTTGGCATGACCGGCATGTGGTTCCAGCAAGCCCGGCAGGTGATTCCGAAGTGTTCCCCAACTGGTTGTGGCGTAGCCGGCAGGTGATTTCTGCGTGTCCGGCAGGTGGTTCTTGCGAGTCGAGCAGGTGGTTCCGCCGTGCTCGGCAGGTGGTTCAGGCATGGCCGTCACGTGGTTCCAGTCTGTCCAGGACGTGTTTCCAGCTTCTCCGGCAGGTGGTTCTGGTACGTCTGAGAGGTGGTTCCGCCATGGCTGGCAGGTGATCCCGGACTGTCCCCCAGGTGGTTCTGGCATAGCCAGCAGTTGATATTGGCCTGTCCAGCAGGTGGTTCCAGCGAGTCGTACAGGTGGCTCCGGCGTTCTTGGCAGGTGGTTCCGGTCTGTCCGGTAGGTGATTCCGGCGTGTCCGGCACGTGCTTCCGGCACGTCTGAGAGGTGGTTCCGGCATGCGCGACAGGTGGTTTCGGAGCGTCCGCCAGGTGGTTCTGGTGTACCCGGCACGTGATTTTGGCGTGTCCGGCAGGTGTTTCTGGCGAGTCGAGCAGGTGGCTCCGGCGTGCTCGGCAGGTGGTTCAGACGGGTATGGCAGGTGTTTTCCGTCTGTTCAGGGTGTGGTTCCAGCATCTCATGCACATGGTTCTGGCTCCTCTGAGATGTGGTTCCAGCCGGCCCGACAGGTGTTTCCACAGTGTCCGCCAAGTGGTACTGGCGTAGTTGGCAGGTGATTTTGGCATGACCGGCAGTTGGTTCCAGCAAGCCCGGCAGGTGATTCCGAAGTGCTCCCCAACTGGTTGTGGCGTAGCCGGCAGGTGATTTCTGCGTGTCCGGCAGGTGGTTCTGGCGAGTCGAGCAGGTGGTTCCGGCGTGCCCGGCAGGTGATTCCGGAGTGTTCGCCAAGTGTTTCCGGGGTAGCCAGCAGGTGATTTTGCATGTCCAGCGGTCGTTCCGGCGGGTCGAGCCGGTGGTTCCGGCGTGTCCGGCAGGTGGTTCCGGTCTGTCCGGCAGGTGGTTCTGTGGTGTCCGGCACGAGATTCAGTCTGAGAGGCTGTGCCGGCATGCCCCTCACGTGATTCCGGCTTGTCCCCGAAGTGGTGCTGGTGTAGCGGGCAGGTGATTTTGGCGTGTCCGGCAGGTGGTTCAGGCGAGTTGAGCAGGTGGTTGCGACGTGCTCGGTAGCTGCTTCCGGCGTCTCCGGCACGCGTTTCTGGCACATCTGACTGGTGGTTCCGGCATGCCCAAAAGTTGATTCCGGTCTGTCCCGTAGGTGGTTCCGGCGTGCACGGCACGTGCTTCTGGTACGTTTCAGAGGTGGTTGCGTATGCCGAACAGGTGATTCCGGACTGTCCGCCACGTGCTTCTGGCATGTCTGAGAGGTGGTTCCAACATGCCCGGCAGGTCATTTCGGAGAGTCGTCCAAGTCGTTCTGGCGTAGCCCGCAGGTGATTTTGGCGTGTCGGGCAGGTGGTTCCGCCGTGCTCGGCAGGTGGTTCAGGCATGGCCGTCACGTGGTTCCAGTCTCTCCAGGACGTGTTTCCACCTTCTCCGGCAGGTGGTTCTGGTACGTCTGAGAGGTGGTTCCGCCATGGCTGGCAGGTGATCCCGGACTGTCCCCCAGGTGGTTCTGGCATAGCCAGCAGTTGATATTGGCCTGTCCGGCAGGTGGTTCCAGCGAGTCGAACAGGTGGCTCCGGCGTTCTTGGCAGGTGGTTCCGGTCTGTCCGGTAGGTGTTTCCGGCGTGTCTGGCACGTGCTTCCAGCGCGTCTGAGAGGTGGATCTGGCATCCGCGGCAGGTGATTCCGCAGTGTCCGCCAGGTGGTTCTGGCATACCCGGCAGGTGATTTTGGAGTTTCCGGCAGGTGTTTCTGGCGAGTCGAGAAGGTAGCTCCGGCATGCTCGGCAGGTGCTTCCGGCATCTCCGGCACTTGGTTCTGGTGTGTCTGAGAGCTGGTTCCGGCATGTCCGGCAGATGATTCCGGAGTGTCCGCCAAGTGGTTCTGGCATACCCAGCAGGTGATTTTGGCGTGTCAGGGAGGTGGTACCGGTGAGTCGAGCAGGTGGTTCCGGCGTGCTCAGCAGGTGGTTCAGGCGGTTCTGGCAGGTGGTATCCGTCTGTTCGGGGTGTGGTTCCAGCATCTCATGAACACGTTTCTGGCACGTCTGAGATGTGGTTCCAGCCGGCCCGACAGGTGTTTCCGCAGTGTGTGCCAAGCGGTTCTGGCGTAGTTGGCAGGTGATTTTGGCATGACTGGCAGGTGGTTCCAGCAAGCCTGGCAGGTGATTCCAAAGTGTTCACCAACTGGTTGTGGCGTAGCCGGCAGGTGATTTTTGCGTGATCGGCAGGTGGTTCTGGCGAGTCGAGCAGGTGGTTCCGGCGTGCTCGGCTGGTGCTTCCGGGGTCATTGGCACGGGGTTCTGGCATGTCTGAGAGGTGGTTCCTGCATGCCCGGCAAGTGATTCCGGAGTGTTCGCCAAGTGGTTCTGGCATAGTCGGCAGGTGATTTTGGCATGTCCGGCAGGTGGTTCAGGCGAGTTGAGCAGGTGGTTCCAACGTGCTTGGCAGGTGCTTCCGGCGTCTCCGGCACGTGTTTCTGGCACATCTGACAGGTGGTTCCGGCATGCCCGAAAGGTGATTCCGGTCTGTCCGGTAGGTGATTCCAGCCGGCACGGCATGTGGTTCCGGTACGTCTCAGAGGTGGTTGCGCATGCCCACCAGGTGATTCCGGACTGTCCGCCACATGGTTCTGGCACGTCTGAGAGGTGGTTCCGGCATGCCCGGCAGGTCATCCCAGAGAGTCCTCCAAGTGGTTCTGGCATAGCACGCAGGTGATTTTGGCGTGTCTTGCAGGTTGTTCCGTCGTGCCTGGCAGGTGGTTCAGGCTTGGCCGGCAGGTGGTTCCAGACTGTCCAGGACGTGTTTCCAGCTTCTCCGGCAGGTGGTTCTGGTACGTCTGAGAGGTGGTTCCGCCATGGCTGGCAGGTGATTCCGGACCGTCCCCCAGGTGGTTCTGGCATAGCCAGCAGTTGATATTGGCCTGTCCGGCAGGTGGTTCCAGCGAGTCGAACAGGTGGCTCCGGCATGCTCGGCAGGTGGTTCCGGTCTGTCCCGTAGGTGATTCCGGCGTGTCCGGCACCTGCTTCCGGCACGTCTGAGAGGTGGTTCCGGCATGCGCGACAGGTGATTTCGGAGTGTCCGCCAGGTGGTTCTGGCGTACCCGGCAGGTGATTCTGGCGTGTCCGGCAGGTGTTTCTGGCGAGTCGAGCAGGTGGCTCCGGCATTCTCGGCAGGTGCTTGCGGCGTCTCCGGCACGTGGTTCTGGTGTGTCTGAGAGCTGGTTCCGGCATGTCCGGCAGATGATTCCGGAGTGCCCGCCAAGTGGTTCTGGCATACCCAGCTGGTGATTTTGGCATGTCAGGTAGGAGGTTCCGGCGAGTCATGCAGGTGGCTCCGGCGTGCTCGGCAGTTTGTTCAGACGGGTCTGGCAGGTGTTTTCCATCTTTTCGGGGTGTGGTTCCAGCATCTCATGCACATGGTTCTGGCACGTCTGAGATGTGGTTCCGGCCGGCCCGACAGGTGTTTCCACAGTGTCTGCCAAGTGGTACTGGCGTAGTTGGCAGGTGATTTTGGCATGACCGGCAGGTGGTTCCAGCAAGCCCGGCAGGTGATTCCGAAGTTTTCCCCAACTGGTTGTGGCGTAGCCGGCAGGTGATTTTTGCGTGTCCGGCAGGTGGTTCTGGCGAGTCGAGCAGGTGGTTCCGGAGTGCTCGGCAGGTGCTTCCGGGGTCATTGGCACGTGGTTCTGGCATATCTGAGAGGTGGTTCCGGCATGCCCGGCAGGTGATTCCGGAGTGTTCGGCAAGTTTTTCCGGCGTGGCCGACACGTGATTTTGCATGTCCAGCGGTCGTTCCGGCGGGTCGAGCCGGTGGTTCCGGCGTGTCCGGCAGGTGGTTCCGGTCTGTCCGGCAGGTGGTTCTGTGGTGTCCGGCACGAGGTTCAGTCTGAGAGGCTGTGCCGGCATGCCCCTCACGTGATTCCGGCTTGTCCCCGAAGTGGTGCTGGTGTAGCGGGCAGGTGATTTTGGCGTGTCCGGCAGGTGGTTCAGGCGAGTTGAGCAGGTGGTTGCGACGTGCTCGGCAGGTGCTTCCGGCGTCTCCGGCACGTGTTTCTGGCACATCTGACTGGTGGTTCCGGCATGCCCAAAAGTTGATTCCGGTCTGTCCGGTAGGTGGTTCCGGCGTGCATGGCACGTGGTTCTTGTACGTGTCAGAGGTGGTTGCGTATGCCCAACAGGTGATTCCGGACTGTCCGCCACGTGCTTCTGGCACGTCTGAGAGGTGGTTCCAACATGCCCGGCAGGTCATTTCGGAGAGTCGTCCAAGTGGTTCTGGCGTAGCCCGCAGGTGATTTTGGCGTGTCCGGCAGGTGGTTCCGCCGTGCTCGGCAGGTGGTTCAGGCATGGCCGTCACGTGGTTCCAGTCTGTCCAGGACGTGTTTCCAGCTTCTCCGGCAGGTGGTTCTGGTACGTCTGAGAGGTGGTTCCGCCATGGCTGGCAGGTGATCCCGGACCGTCCCCCAGGTGGTTCTGGCATAGCCAGCAGTTGATATTGGCCTGTCCGGGAGGAGGTTCCAGCGAGTCGAACAGGTGGCTCCGGCGTTCTTGGCAGGTGGTTCCGGTCTGTCCGGTAGGTGTTTCCGGCGTGTCTGGCACGTGCTTCCGGCACATCTGAGAGGTGGCTCCGGCGTGCTCGGCAGGTGGTTCCGGTCTGTCCGGTAGGTGATTCCGGCGTGTCCGGCACGTGCTTCCGGCACGTCTGAGAGGTGGTTCCGTCATGCGCGACAGGTGGTTTCGGAGTGTCCGCCAGGTGGTTCTGGCGTACCCGGCAGGTGATTTTGGCGTGTCCGGCAGGTGTTTCTGGCGAGTCGAGTAGGTGGCTCCGGCATGCTCGGCAGGTGCTTCGTGCGTCTGCGGCACGTGGTTCTGGTGTGTCTGAGAGCTGGTTCCGGCATGTCCGGAAGATGATTCCGGAGTGTCCGCCAAGTGGTTCTGGCATACCCGGCTGGTGATTTGGGCATGTCAGGTAGGTGTTTCTGGCGAGTCGAGCAGGTGGCTCCGGCGTGCTCGGCAGGTTGTTCAGACGGGTCTGGCAGGTGTTTTCCGTCTGTTCGGGGTGTGGTTCCAGCATCTCATGCACATGGTTCTGGCACGTCTGAGAGGTGGTTCCGGCCGGCCCGACAGGTGTTTCCACAGTGTCCGCCAAGTGGTACTGGCGTAGTTGGCAGGTGATTTTGGCATGACCGGCAGGTGGTTCCAGCAAGCCCGGCAGGTGATTCCGAAGTTTTCCCCAACTGGTTGTGGCGTAGCCGGCAGGTGATTTTTGCGTGTCCGGCAGGTGGTTCTGGCGAGTCGAGCAGGTGGTTCCGGCGTGCTCGGCTGGTGCTTCCGGGGTCATTGGCACGGGGTTCTGGCATGTCTGAGAGGTGGTTCCTGCATGCCCGGCAAGTGATTCCGGAGTGTTCGCCAAGTGGTTCTGGCATAGTCGGCAGGTGATTTTGGCATGTCCGGCAGGTGGTTCAGGCGAGTTGAGCAGGTGGTTCCAACGTGCTTGGCAGGTGCTTCCGGCGTCTCCGGCACGTGTTTCTGGCACATCTGACAGGTGGTTCCGGCATGCCCGAAAGGTGATTCCGGTCTGTCCGGTAGGTGGTTCCAGCGAGTCAAACAGGTGGCACCGGCGTTCTTGGCAGGTGGTTCCGGTCTGTCCGGTAGGTGTTTCCGGCGTGTCTGGCACGTGCTTCCGGCACGTCTGAGAGGTGGTTCCGGCATGCGCGGCAGGTGATTCCGTAGTGTCCGCCAGGTGGTTCTGGCATACCCGGCAGGTGATTTTGGCGTGTCCGGCAGGTGTTTCTGGCGAGTCGAGCAGGTGGCTCCGGCATGCTCGGCAGGTGCTTCCGGCGTCTCCGGCACTTGGTTCTGGTGTGTCTGAGAGCTGGTTCCGGCATGTCCGGCAGATGATTCCGGAGTGTCCGCCAAGTGGTTCTGGCATACCCAGCAGGTGATATTCGCATGACCGGAAGGTGGTTCCAGCAAGCCCGGCAGGTGATTCCGAAGTGTTCCCCAACTGGTTGTGGCGTAGCCGGCAGGTGATTTTTGCGTGTCCGGCAGGTGGTTCTGGCGAGTCGAGCAGGTGGTTCCGGCGTGCTCGGCAGGTGCTTCCGGGGTCATTGGCACGTGGTTCTGGCATATCTGAGAGGTGGTTCAGGCATGCCCGGCAGGTGATTCTGGAGTGTTCGCCAAGTGTTTCCGGCGTAGCCGGCAGGTGATTTTGCATGTCCAGCGGTCGTTCCGGCGGGTGGAGCCGGTGGTTCCGGCGTGTCCGGCAGGTGGTTCCGGTCTGTCCGGCAGGTGGTTCTGTGGTGTCCGGGACGAGGTTCAGTCTGAGAGGCTGTGCCGGCATGCCCCTCACGTGATTCCGGCTTGTCCCCGAAGTGGTGCTGGTGTAGCGGGCAGGTGATTTTGGCGTGTCCGGCAGGTGGTTCAGGCGAGTTGAGCAGGTGGTTGCGATGTGCTGGGCATGTGCTTCCGGCGTCTCTGGCACGTTTTTCTGGCACATCTGACTGGTGGTTCCGGCATGCCCAAAAGTTGATTCCGGTCTGTCCGGTAGGTGGTTCCGGCGTGCACGGCACGTGGTTCTGGTACGTGTCAGAGGTGGTTGCGTATGCCCAACAGGTGATTCCGGACTGTCCGCCACGTGCTTCTGGCACGTCTGAGAGGTGATTCCAACATGCCCGGCAGGTCATTTCGGAGAGTCGTCCAAGTGGTTCTGGCGTAGCCCGCAGGTGATTTTGGCGTGTCCGGCAGGTGGTTCCGCCGTGCTCGGCAGGTGGTTCAGGCATGGGCGTCACGTGGTTCCAGTCTGTCCAGGACGTGTTTCCAGCTTCTCCGGCAGGTGGTTCTGGTACGTCTGAGAGGTGGTTCTGCCATGGCTGGCAGGTGATCCCGGACTGTCCCCCAGGTGGTTCTGGCATAGCCAGCAGTTGATATTGGCCTGTCCGGCAGGTGGTTCCAGCGAGTCGAACAGGTGGCTCCGGCGGTCTTGGCAGGTGGTTCCGGTCTGTCCGGTAGGTGTTTCCGGCGTGTCTGGCACGTGCTTCCGGCGCGTCTGAGAGGTGGTTCCGGCATGCGCGGCAGGTGATTCCGTAGTGTCCGACAGGTGGTTCTGGCATACCCGGCAGGTGATTTTGGCGTGTCCGGCAGGTGTTTCTGGCGAGTCGAGCAGGTGGCTCCGGCATCCTCGGCAGGTGCTTCCGGCGTCTCCGGCACTTGGTTCTGGTGTGTCTGAGAGCTGGTTCCGGCATGTCCGGCAGATGATTCCGGAGTGTCCGCCAAGTGGTTCTGGCATACCCAGCAGGTGATTTTGGCGTGTCAGGTAGGTGGTACCGGTGAGTCGAGCAGGTGGTTCTGGCGTGCTCAGCAGGTGGCTCAGGCGGTTCTGGCAGGTGGTATCCGTCTGTTCGGGGTGTGGTTCCAGCATCTCATGAACACGTTTCAGGCACTTCTGAGATGTGGTTCCACCCGGCCCTACAGGTGTTTCCGCAATGTCCGCCAAGCGGGTCTGGCGTAGTTGGCAGGCGATTTTGGCATGACTGGCAGGTGGTTCCAGCAAGCCTGGCAGGTGATTCCAAAGTGTTCACCAACTGGTTGTGGCGTAGCCGGCAGGTGATATTTGCGTGATCGGCAGGTGGTTCTGGCGAGTCGAGCAGGTGGTTCCAGCGTGCTCGGCTGGTGCTTCCGGGGTCATTGGCACGGGGTTCTGGCATGTCTGAGAGGTGGTTCCTGCATGCCCGGCAAGTGATTCCGGAGTGTTCGCCAAGTGGTTCTGGCATAGTCGGCAGGTGATTTTGGCATGTCCGGCAGGTGGTTCAGGCGAGTTGAGCAGGTGGTTCCAACGTGCTTGGCAGGTGCTTCCGGCATCTCCGGCACGTGTTTCTGGCACATCTGACAGGTGGTTCCGGCATGCCCGAAAGGTGATTCCCGTCTGTCCGGTAGGTGGTTCCAGCCTGCACGGCATGTGGTTCTGGTACGTCTCAGAGGTGGTTGCGCAAGCCCAACTGGTGATTCCGGACTGTCCACCACATGGTTCTGGCACGTCTGAGAGGTGGTTCCGGCATGCCCGGCACGTCATCCCAGAGAGTCCTCCAAGTGGTTCTGGCATAACACACAGGTGATTTTGACGTGTCTGGCAGGTTGTTCTGTTGTGCTTGGCAGGTGGTTCAGGCTTGGCCGGCAGGTGGTTCCAGACTGTCCAGGACGTGTTTCCAGCTTCTCCGGAAGGTGGTTCTGGTACGTCTGAGAGGTGTTTCCGCAATGGCTGGCAGGTTATTCCGGACTGTCCGCCACGTGCTTCTGGCACGTCTGAGAGGTGGTTCCAACAAGCCCGGCAGGTCATTTCGGAGAGTCGTCTAAGTGGTTCTGGCGTAGCCCGCAGGTGATTTTGGCGTGTCCGGCAGGTGGTTCCTCCGTGCTCGGCAGGTGGTTCAGGCATGGCCATCACGTGGTTCCAGTCTGTCCAGGTCGTGTTTCCAGCTTCTCCGGCAGGTGGTTCTGGTACGTCTGAGAGGTGGTTCCGCCATGGCTGGCAGGTGATCCCGGACTGTCCCCCAGGTGGTTCTGGCATAGCCAGCAGTTGATATTGGCCTGTCCGGCAGGTGGTTCCAGCGAGTCGAACAGGTGGCTCCGGCGTGCTCGGCAGGTGGTTCCGGTCTGTCCGGTAGGTGATTCCGGCGTGTCCGGCACGTGCTTCCGGCACGTCTGAGAGGTGGTTCCGGCATGCGCGACAGGTGATTTCGGAGTGTCCGCCAGGTGGTTCTGGCGTACCCGGCAGGTGATTTTGGCGTGTCCGGCAGCTGTTTCTGGCGAGTCGAGCAGGTGGCTCCGGCATGCTCGGCAGGTGCTTCCGGGGTCTCTGGCACGTGGTTCTGGTGTGTCTGAGAGCTGGTTCCGGCATGTCCAGCAGATGATTCCGGAGTGTCCGCCAAGTGGTTCTGGCATACCCGGCTGGTGATTTGGGCATGTCAGGCAGGTGGTTGCGGCGAGTTGAGCAGGTGGCTCTGGCGTGCTCGGCAGGTTGTTCAGACGGGTCTGGCAGGTGTTTTCCGTCTGTTCGGGGTGTGGTTCCAGCATCTCATGCACATGGTTCTGGCACGTCTGAGAAGTGGTTCCGTCATGCCCGGCAGGTCATCGCAGAGAGTCCTCCAACTGTTTCTGGCATAACACGCAGGTGATTTTGGCGTGTCTGGCAGGTTGTTCCGTTGTGCTTGGCAGGTGGTTCAGGCTTGGCCGGCAGGTGGTTCCAGACTGTCCAGGACGTGTTTCCAGCTTCTCCGGCAGGTGGTTCTGCTACGTCTGAGAGGTGGTTCCGCCATGGCTGGCAGGTGATCCCGGACTGTCCCCCAGGTGGTTCTGGCATAGCCAGCAGTTGATATTGGCCTGTCCGGCAGGTGGTTCCAGCGAGTCGAACAGGTGGCTCCGGCGTGCTCGGCAGGTGGTTCCGGTCTGTCCGGTAGGTGATTCCGGCGTGTCCGGCACGTGCTTCCGGCACGTCTGAGAGGTGGTCCCGGCATGCGCGACAGGTGATTTTGGCGTGTCCGGCTGGTGTTTCTGGCGAGTCGAGCAGGTGGCTCCGGCGTGCTCGGCAGGTGCTTCCGGCGTCTCCGGCACTTGGTTCTGGTGTGTCTGAGAGCTGGTTCCGGCATGTCCGGCAGATGATTCCGGAGTGTCCGCCAAGTGGTTCTGGCATACCCGGCTGGTGATTTGGGCATGTCAGGTAGGTGGTTCCGGCGAGTCGAGCAGGTGGCTCCGGCGTGCTCGGCAGGTTGTTCAGACGGGTCTGGCAGGTGTTTTCCGTCTCTTCGGTTTGTGGTTCCAGCATCTCATGCACATGGTTCTGGCTCGTCTGAGATGTGGTTCCGGCCGGCCCGACAGGTGTTTCCACAGTGTCCGCCAAGTGGTACTGGCGTAGTTGGCAGGTGATTTTGGCATGACCGGCATGTGGTTCCAGCAAGCCCGGCAGGTGATTCCGAAGTGTTCCCCAACTGGTTGTGGCGTAGCCGGCAGGTGATTTCTGCGTGTCCGGCAGGTGGTTCTTGCGAGTCGAGCAGGTGGTTCCGCCGTGCTCGGCAGGTGGTTCAGGCATGGCCGTCACGTGGTTCCAGTCTGTCCAGGACGTGTTTCCAGCTTCTCCGGCAGGTGGTTCTGGTACGTCTGAGAGGTGGTTCCGCCATGGCTGGCAGGTGATCCCGGACTGTCCCCCAGGTGGTTCTGGCATAGCCAGCAGTTGATATTGGCCTGTCCGGCAGGTGGTTCCAGCGAGTCGTACAGGTGGCTCCGGCGTTCTTGGCAGGTGGTTCCGGTCTGTCCGGTAGGTGATTCCGGCGTGTCCGGCACGTGCTTCCGGCACGTCTGAGAGGTGGTTCCGGCATGCGCGACAGGTGGTTTCGGAGCGTCCGCCAGGTGGTTCTGGTGTACCCGGCACGTGATTTTGGCGTGTCCGGCAGGTGTTTCTGGCGAGTCGAGCAGGTGGCTCCGGCGTGCTCGGCAGGTGGTTCAGACGGGTATGGCAGGTGTTTTCCGTCTGTTCAGGGTGTGGTTCCAGCATCTCATGCACATGGTTCTGGCTCCTCTGAGATGTGGTTCCAGCCGGCCCGACAGGTGTTTCCACAGTGTCCGCCAAGTGGTACTGGCGTAGTTGGCAGGTGATTTTGGCATGACCGGCAGGTGGTTCCAGCAAGCCCGGCAGGTGATTCCGAAGTGCTCCCCAACTGGTTGTGGCGTAGCCGGCAGGTGATTTCTGCGTGTCCGGCAGGTGGTTCTGGCGAGTCGAGCAGGTGGTTCCGGCGTGCCCGGCAGGTGATTCCGGAGTGTTCGCCAAGTGTTTCCGGGGTAGCCAGCAGGTGATTTTGCATGTCCAGCGGTCGTTCCGGCGGGTCGAGCCGGTGGTTCCGGCGTGTCCGGCAGGTGGTTCCGGTCTGTCCGGCAGGTGGTTCTGTGGTGTCCGGCACGAGGTTCAGTCTGAGAGGCTGTGCCGGCATGCCCCTCACGTGATTCCGGCTTGTCCCCGAAGTGGTGCTGGTGTAGCGGGCAGGTGATTTTGGCGTGTCCGGCAGGTGGTTCAGGCGAGTTGAGCAGGTGGTTGCGACGTGCTCGGTAGCTGCTTCCGGCGTCTCCGGCACGCGTTTCTGGCACATCTGACTGGTGGTTCCGGCATGCCCAAAAGTTGATTCCGGTCTGTCCCGTAGGTGGTTCCGGCGTGCACGGCACGTGCTTCTGGTACGTTTCAGAGGTGGTTGCGTATGCCGAACAGGTGATTCCGGACTGTCCGCCACGTGCTTCTGGCATGTCTGAGAGGTGGTTCCAACATGCCCGGCAGGTCATTTCGGAGAGTCGTCCAAGTCGTTCTGGCGTAGCCCGCAGGTGATTTTGGCGTGTCGGGCAGGTGGTTCCGCCGTGCTCGGCAGGTGGTTCAGGCATGGCCGTCACGTGGTTCCAGTCTCTCCAGGACGTGTTTCCACCTTCTCCGGCAGGTGGTTCTGGTACGTCTGAGAGGTGGTTCCGCCATGGCTGGCAGGTGATCCCGGACTGTCCCCCAGGTGGTTCTGGCATAGCCAGCAGTTGATATTGGCCTGTCCGGCAGGTGGTTCCAGCGAGTCGAACAGGTGGCTCCGGCGTTCTTGGCAGGTGGTTCCGGTCTGTCCGGTAGGTGTTTCCGGCGTGTCTGGCACGTGCTTCCAGCGCGTCTGAGAGGTGGATCTGGCATCCGCGGCAGGTGATTCCGCAGTGTCCGCCAGGTGGTTCTGGCATACCCGGCAGGTGATTTTGGAGTTTCCGGCAGGTGTTTCTGGCGAGTCGAGAAGGTAGCTCCGGCATGCTCGGCAGGTGCTTCCGGCATCTCCGGCACTTGGTTCTGGTGTGTCTGAGAGCAAGTTCCGGCATGTCCGGCAGATGATTCCGGAGTGTCCGCCAAGTGGTTCTGGCATACCCAGCAGGTGATTTTGGCGTGTCAGGGAGGTGGTACCGGTGAGTCGAGCAGGTGGTTCCGGCGTGCTCAGCAGGTGGTTCAGGCGGTTCTGGCAGGTGGTATCCGTCTGTTCGGGGTGTGGTTCCAGCATCTCATGAACACGTTTCTGGCACGTCTGAGATGTGGTTCCAGCCGGCCCGACAGGTGTTTCCGCAGTGTGTGCCAAGCGGTTCTGGCGTAGTTGGCAGGTGATTTTGGCATGACTGGCAGGTGGTTCCAGCAAGCCTGGCAGGTGATTCCAAAGTGTTCACCAACTGGTTGTGGCGTAGCCGGCAGGTGATTTTTGCGTGATCGGCAGGTGGTTCTGGCGAGTCGAGCAGGTGGTTCCGGCGTGCTCGGCTGGTGCTTCCGGGGTCATTGGCACGGGGTTCTGGCATGTCTGAGAGGTGGTTCCTGCATGCCCGGCAAGTGATTCCGGAGTGTTCGCCAAGTGGTTCTGGCATAGTCGGCAGGTGATTTTGGCATGTCCGGCAGGTGGTTCAGGCGAGTTGAGCAGGTGGTTCCAACGTGCTTGGCAGGTGCTTCCGGCGTCTCCGGCACGTGTTTCTGGCACATCTGACAGGTGGTTCCGGCATGCCCGAAAGGTGATTCCGGTCTGTCCGGTAGGTGATTCCAGCCGGCACGGCATGTGGTTCCGGTACGTCTCAGAGGTGGTTGCGCATGCCCACCAGGTGATTCCGGACTGTCCGCCACATGGTTCTGGCACGTCTGAGAGGTGGTTCCGGCATGCCCGGCAGGTCATCCCAGAGAGTCCTCCAAGTGGTTCTGGCATAGCACGCAGGTGATTTTGGCGTGTCTTGCAGGTTGTTCCGTCGTGCCTGGCAGGTGGTTCAGGCTTGGCCGGCAGGTGGTTCCAGACTGTCCAGGACGTGTTTCCAGCTTCTCCGGCAGGTGGTTCTGGTACGTCTGAGAGGTGGTTCCGCAATGGCTGGCAGGTGATTCCGGACCGTCCCCCAGGTGGTTCTGGCATAGCCAGCAGTTGATATTGGCCTGTCCGGCAGGTGGTTCCAGCGAGTCGAACAGGTGGCTCCGGCATGCTCGGCAGGTGGTTCCGGTCTGTCCCGTAGGTGATTCCGGCGTGTCCGGCACCTGCTTCCGGCACGTCTGAGAGGTGGTTCCGGCATGCGCGACAGGTGATTTCGGAGTGTCCGCCAGGTGGTTCTGGCGTACCCGGCAGGTGATTCTGGCGTGTCCGGCAGGTGTTTCTGGCGAGTCGAGCAGGTGGCTCCGGCATTCTCGGCAGGTGCTTGCGGCGTCTCCGGCACGTGGTTCTGGTGTGTCTGAGAGCTGGTTCCGGCATGTCCGGCAGATGATTCCGGAGTGCCCGCCAAGTGGTTCTGGCATACCCAGCTGGTGATTTTGGCATGTCAGGTAGGAGGTTCCGGCGAGTCATGCAGGTGGCTCCGGCGTGCTCGGCAGTTTGTTCAGACGGGTCTGGCAGGTGTTTTCCATCTTTTCGGGGTGTGGTTCCAGCATCTCATGCACATGGTTCTGGCACGTCTGAGATGTGGTTCCGGCCGGCCCGACAGGTGTTTCCACAGTGTCTGCCAAGTGGTACTGGCGTAGTTGGCAGGTGATTTTGGCATGACCGGCAGGTGGTTCCAGCAAGCCCGGCAGGTGATTCCGAAGTTTTCCCCAACTGGTTGTGGCGTAGCCGGCAGGTGATTTTTGCGTGTCCGGCAGGTGGTTCTGGCGAGTCGAGCAGGTGGTTCCGGCATGCCCGGCAGGTGATTCCGGAGTGTTCGGCAAGTTTTTCCGGCGTGGCCGACACGTGATTTTGCATGTCCAGCGGTCGTTCCGGCGGGTCGAGCCGGTGGTTCCGGCGTGTCCGGCAGGTGGTTCCGGTCTGTCCGGCAGGTGGTTCTGTGGTGTCCGGCACGAGGTTCAGTCTGAGAGGCTGTGCCGGCATGCCCCTCACGTGATTCCGGCTTGTCCCCGAAGTGGTGCTGGTGTAGCGGGCAGGTGATTTTGGCGTGTCCGGCAGGTGGTTCAGGCGAGTTGAGCAGGTGGTTGCGACGTGCTCGGCAGGTGCTTCCGGCGTCTCCGGCACGTGTTTCTGGCACATCTGACTGGTGGTTCCGGCATGCCCAAAAGTTGATTCCGGTCTGTCCGGTAGGTGGTTCCGGCGTGCATGGCACGTGGTTCTTGTACGTGTCAGAGGTGGTTGCGTATGCCCAACAGGTGATTCCGGACTGTCCGCCACGTGCTTCTGGCACGTCTGAGAGGTGGTTCCAACATGCCCGGCAGGTCATTTCGGAGAGTCGTCCAAGTGGTTCTGGCGTAGCCCGCAGGTGATTTTGGCGTGTCCGGCAGGTGGTTCCGCCGTGCTCGGCAGGTGGTTCAGGCATGGCCGTCACGTGGTTCCAGTCTGTCCAGGACGTGTTTCCAGCTTCTCCGGCAGGTGGTTCTGGTACGTCTGAGAGGTGGTTCCGCCATGGCTGGCAGGTGATCCCGGACCGTCCCCCAGGTGGTTCTGGCATAGCCAGCAGTTGATATTGGCCTGTCCGGGAGGAGGTTCCAGCGAGTCGAACAGGTGGCTCCGGCGTTCTTGGCAGGTGGTTCCGGTCTGTCCGGTAGGTGTTTCCGGCGTGTCTGGCACGTGCTTCCGGCACATCTGAGAGGTGGCTCCGGCGTGCTCGGCAGGTGGTTCCAGTCTGTCCGGTAGGTGATTCCGGCGTGTCCGGCACGTGCTTCCGGCACGTCTGAGAGGTGGTTCCGTCATGCGCGACAGGTGGTTTCGGAGTGTCCGCCAGGTGGTTCTGGCGTACCCGGCAGGTGATTTTGGCGTGTCCGGCAGGTGTTTCTGGCGAGTCGAGTAGGTGGCTCCGGCATGCTCGGCAGGTGCTTCGTGCGTCTGCGGCACGTGGTTCTGGTGTGTCTGAGAGCTGGTTCCGGCATGTCCGGAAGATGATTCCGGAGTGTCCGCCAAGTGGTTCTGGCATACCCGGCTGGTGATTTGGGCATGTCAGGTAGGTGTTTCTGGCGAGTCGAGCAGGTGGCTCCGGCGTGCTCGGCAGGTTGTTCAGACGGGTCTGGCAGGTGTTTTCCGTCTGTTCGGGGTGTGGTTCCAGCATCTCATGCACATGGTTCTGGCACGTCTGAGAGGTGGTTCCGGCCGGCCCGACAGGTGTTTCCACAGTGTCCGCCAAGTGGTACTGGCGTAGTTGGCAGGTGATTTTGGCATGACCGGCAGGTGGTTCCAGCAAGCCCGGCAGGTGATTCCGAAGTTTTCCCCAACTGGTTGTGGCGTAGCCGGCAGGTGATTTTTGCGTGTCCGGCAGGTGGTTCTGGCGAGTCGAGCAGGTGGTTCCGGCGTGCTCGGCTGGTGCTTCCGGGGTCATTGGCACGGGGTTCTGGCATGTCTGAGAGGTGGTTCCTGCATGCCCGGCAAGTGATTCCGGAGTGTTCGCCAAGTGGTTCTGGCATAGTCGGCAGGTGATTTTGGCATGTCCGGCAGGTGGTTCAGGCGAGTTGAGCAGGTGGTTCCAACGTGCTTGGCAGGTGCTTCCGGCGTCTCCGGCACGTGTTTCTGGCACATCTGACAGGTGGTTCCGGCATGCCCGAAAGGTGATTCCGGTCTGTCCGGTAGGTGGTTCCAGCGAGTCAAACAGGTGGCTCCGGCGTTCTTGGCAGGTGGTTCCGGTCTGTCCGGTAGGTGTTTCCGGCGTGTCTGGCACGTGCTTCCGGCACGTCTGAGAGGTGGTTCCGGCATGCGCGGCAGGTGATTCCGTAGTGTCCGCCAGGTGGTTCTGGCATACCCGGCAGGTGATTTTGGCGTGTCCGGCAGGTGTTTCTGGCGAGTCGAGCAGGTGGCTCCGGCATGCTCGGCAGGTGCTTCCGGCGTCTCCGGCACTTGGTTCTTGTGTGTCTGAGAGCTGGTTCCGGCATGTCCGGCAGATGATTCCGGAGTGTCCGCCAAGTGGTTCTGGCATACCCAGCAGGTGATATTCGCATGACCGGAAGGTGGTTCCAGCAAGCCCGGCAGGTGATTCCGAAGTGTTCCCCAACTGGTTGTGGCGTAGCCGGCAGGTGATTTTTGCGTGTCCGGCAGGTGGTTCTGGCGAGTCGAGCAGGTGGTTCCGGCGTGCTCGGCAGGTGCTTCCGGGGTCATTGGCACGTGGTTCTGGCATATCTGAGAGGTGGTTCAGGCATGCCCGGCAGGTGATTCTGGAGTGTTCTCCAAGTGTTTCCGGCGTAGCCGGCAGGTGATTTTGCACGTCCAGCGGTCGTTCCGGCGGGTGGAGCCGGTGGTTCCGGCGTGTCCGGCAGGTGGTTCCGGTCTGTCCGGCAGGTGGTTCTGTGGTGTCCGGGACGAGGTTCAGTCTGAGAGGCTGTGCCGGCATGCCCCTCAGGTGATTCCGGCTTGTCCCCGAAGTGGTGCTGGTGTAGCGGGCAGGTGATTTTGGCGTGTCCGGCAGGTGGTTCAGGCGAGTTGAGCAGGTGGTTGCGATGTGCTGGGCATGTGCTTCCGGCGTCTCTGGCACGTGTTTCTGGCACATCTGACTGGTGGTTCCGGCATGCCCAAAAGTTGATTCCGGTCTGTCCGGTAGGTGGTTCCGGCGTGCACGGCCCGTGGTTCTGGTACGTCTCAGAGGTGGTTGCGTATGCCCAACAGGTGATTCCGGACTGTCCGCCACGTGCTTCTGGCACGTCTGAGAGGTGATTCCAACATGCCCGGCAGGTCATTTCGGAGAGTCGTCCAAGTGGTTCTGGCGTAGCCCGCAGGTGATTTTGGCGTGTCCGGCAGGTGGTTCCGCCGTGCTCGGCAGGTGGTTCAGGCATGGGCGTCACGTGGTTCCAGTCTGTCCAGGACGTGTTTCCAGCTTCTCCGGCAGGTGGTTCTGGTACGTCTGAGAGGTGGTTCCGCCATGGCTGGCAGGTGATCCCGGACTGTCCCCCAGGTGGTTCTGGCATAGCCAGCAGTTGATATTGGCCTGTCCGGCAGGTGGTTCCAGCGAGTCGAACAGGTGGCTCCGGCGGTCTTGGCAGGTGGTTCCGGTCTGTCCGGTAGGTGTTTCCGGCGTGTCTGGCACGTGCTTCCGGCGCGTCTGAGAGGTGGTTCCGGCATGCGCGGCTGGTGATTCCGTAGTGTCCGACAGGTGGTTTTGGCATACCCGGCAGGTGATTTTGGCGTGTCCGGCAGGTGTTTCTGGCGAGTCGAGCAGGTGGCTCCGGCATCCTCGGCAGGTGCTTCCGGCGTCTCCGGCACTTGGTTCTGGTGTGTCTGAGAGCTGGTTCCGGCATGTCCGGCAGATGATTCCGGAGTGTCCGCCAAGTGGTTCTGGCATACCCAGCAGGTGATTTTGGCGTGTCAGGTAGGTGGTACCGGTGAGTCGAGCAGGTGGTTCTGGCGTGCTCAGCAGGTGGCTCAGGCGGTTCTGGCAGGTGGTATCCGTCTGTTCGGGGTGTGGTTCCAGCATCTCATGAACACGTTTCAGGCACTTCTGAGATGTGGTTCCACCCGGCCCTACAGGTGTTTCCGCAATGTCCGCCAAGCGGGTCTGGCGTAGTTGGCAGGCGATTTTGGCATGACTGGCAGGTGGTTCCAGCAAGCCTGGCAGGTGATTCCAAAGTGTTCACCAACTGGTTGTGGCGTAGCCGGCAGGTGATATTTGCGTGATCGGCAGGTGGTTCTGGCGAGTCGAGCAGGTGGTTCCAGCGTGCTCGGCTGGTGCTTCCGGGGTCATTGGCACGGGGTTCTGGCATGTCTGAGAGGTGGTTCCTGCATGCCCGGCAAGTGATTCCGGAGTGTTCGCCAAGTGGTTCTGGCATAGTCGGCAGGTGATTTTGGCATGTCCGGCAGGTGGTTCAGGCGAGTTGAGCAGGTGGTTCCAACGTGCTTGGCAGGTGCTTCCGGCGTCTCCGGCACGTGTTTCTGGCACATCTGACAGGTGGTTCCGGCATGCCCGAAAGGTGATTCCCGTCTGTCCGGTAGGTGGTTCCAGCCTGCACGGCATGTGGTTCTGGTACGTCTCAGAGGTGGTTGCGCAAGCCCAACTGGTGATTCCGGACTGTCCACCACATGGTTCTGGCACGTCTGAGAGGTGGTTCCGGCATGCCCGGCACGTCATCCCAGAGAGTCCTCCAAGTGGTTCTGGCATAACACACAGGTGATTTTGACGTGTCTGGCAGGTTGTTCTGTTGTGCTTGGCAGGTGGTTCAGGCTTGGCCGGCAGGTGGTTCCAGACTGTCCAGGACGTGTTTCCAGCTTCTCCGGAAGGTGGTTCTGGTACGTCTGAGAGGTGTTTCCGCAATGGCTGGCAGGTTATTCCGGACAGTCCGCCACGTGCTTCTGGCACGTCTGAGAGGTGGTTCCAACAAGCCCGGCAGGTCATTTCGGAGAGTCGTCTAAGTGGTTCTGGCGTAGCCCGCAGGTGATTTTGGCGTGTCCGGCAGGTGGTTCCTCCGTGCTCGGCAGGTGGTTCAGGCATGGCCATCACGTGGTTCCAGTCTGTCCAGGTCGTGTTTCCAGCTTCTCCGGCAGGTGGTTCTGGTACGTCTGAGAGGTGGTTCCGCCATGGCTGGCAGGTGATCCCGGACTGTCCCCCAGGTGGTTCTGGCATAGCCAGCAGTTGATATTGGCCTGTCCGGCAGGTGGTTCCAGCGAGTCGAACAGGTGGCTCCGGCGTGCTCGGCAGGTGGTTCCGGTCTGTCCGGTAGGTGATTCCGGCGTGTCCGGCACGTGCTTCCGGCACGTCTGAGAGGTGGTTCCGGCATGCGCGACAGGTGATTTCGGAGTGTCCGCCAGGTGGTTCTGGCGTACCCGGCAGGTGATTTTGGCGTGTCCGGCAGCTGTTTCTGGCGAGTCGAGCAGGTGGCTCCGGCATGCTCGGCAGGTGCTTCCGGGGTCTCTGGCACGTGGTTCTGGTGTGTCTGAGAGCTGGTTCCGGCATGTCCAGCAGATGATTCCGGAGTGTCCGCCAAGTGGTTCTGGCATACCCGGCTGGTGATTTGGGCATGTCAGGCAGGTGGTTGCGGCGAGTCGAGCAGGTGGCTCTGGCGTGCTCGGCAGGTTGTTCAGACGGGTCTGGCAGGTGTTTTCCGTCTGTTCGGGGTGTGGTTCCAGCATCTCATGCACATGGTTCTGGCACGTCTGAGAAGTGGTTCCGTCATGCCCGGCAGGTCATCGCAGAGAGTCCTCCAACTGTTTCTGGCATAACACGCAGGTGATTTTGGCGTGTCTGGCAGGTTGTTCCGTTGTGCTTGGCAGGTGGTTCAGGCTTGGCCGGCAGGTGGTTCCAGACTGTCCAGGACGTGTTTCCAGCTTCTCCGGCAGGTGGTTCTGCTACGTCTGAGAGGTGGTTCCGCCATGGCTGGCAGGTGATCCCGGACTGTCCCCCAGGTGGTTCTGGCATAGCCAGCAGTTGATATTGGCCTGTCCGGCAGGTGGTTCCAGCGAGTCGAACAGGTGGCTCCGGCGTGCTCGGCAGGTGGTTCCGGTCTGTCCGGTAGGTGATTCCGGCGTGTCCGGCACGTGCTTCCGGCACGTCTGAGAGGTGGTCCCGGCATGCGCGACAGGTGATTTTGGCGTGTCCGGCAGGTGTTTCTGGCGAGTCGAGCAGGTGGCTCCGGCGTGCTCGGCAGGTGCTTCCGGCGTCTCCGGCACTTGGTTCTGGTGTGTCTGAGAGCTGGTTCCGGCATGTCCGGCAGATGATTCCGGAGTGTCCGCCAAGTGGTTCTGGCATACCCGGCTGGTGATTTGGGCATGTCAGGTAGGTGGTTCCGGCGAGTCGAGCAGGTGGCTCCGGCGTGCTCGGCAGGTTGTTCAGACGGGTCTGGCAGGTGTTTTCCGTCTCTTCGGTTTGTGGTTCCAGCATCTCATGCACATGGTTCTGGCTCGTCTGAGATGTGGTTCCGGCCGGCCCGACAGGTGTTTCCACAGTGTCCGCCAAGTCGTACTGGCGTAGTTGGCAGGTGATTTTGGCATGACCGGCATGTGGTTCCAGCAAGCCCGGCAGGTGATTCCGAAGTGTTCCCCAACTGGTTGTGGCGTAGCCGGCAGGTGATTTCTGCGTGTCCGGCAGGTGGTTCTTGCGAGTCGAGCAGGTGGTTCCGCCGTGCTCGGCAGGTGGTTCAGGCATGGCCGTCACGTGGTTCCAGTCTGTCCAGGACGTGTTTCCAGCTTCTCCGGCAGGTGGTTCTGGTACGTCTGAGAGGTGGTTCCGCCATGGCTGGCAGGTGATCCCGGACTGTCCCCCAGGTGGTTCTGGCATAGCCAGCAGTTGATATTGGCCTGTCCGGCAGGTGGTTCCAGCGAGTCGAACAGGTGGCTCCGGCATGCTCGGCAGGTGGTTCCGGTCTGTCCCGTAGGTGATTCCGGCGTGTCCGGCACCTGCTTCCGGCACGTCTGAGAGGTGGTTCCGGCATGCGCGACAGGTGATTTCGGAGTGTCCGCCAGGTGGTTCTGGCGTACCCGGCAGGTGATTCTGGCGTGTCCGGCAGGTGTTTCTGGCGAGTCGAGCAGGTGGCTCCGGCATTCTCGGCAGGTGCTTGCGGGGTCATTGGCACGTGGTTCTGGCATATCTGAGAGGTGGTTCCGGCATGCCCGGCAGGTGTTTCCGGAGTGTTCGCCAAGTGTTTCCGGCGTAGCCGGCAGGTGATTTTGCATGTCCAGCGGTCGTTCCGGCGGGTCGAGCCGGTGGTTCCGGCGTGTCCGGCAGGTGGTTCCGGTCTGTCCGGCAGGTGGTTCTGTGGTGTCCGGCACGAGGTTCAGTCTGAGAGGCTGTGCCGGCATGCCCCTCACGTGATTCCGGCTTGACCCCGAAGTGGTTCTGGCATACCCGGCAGGTGATTTTGGCGTGTCCGGCAGGTGTTTCTGGCGAGTCGAGCAGGTGGCTCCGGCATGCTCGGCAGGTGCTTCCGGCGTCTCCGGCACTTGGTTCTGGTGTGTCTGAGAGCTGGTTCCGGCATGTCCGGCAGATGATTCCGGAGTGTCCGCCAAGTGGTTCTGGCATACCCAGCAGGTGATTTTGGCGTGTCAGGGAGGTGGTACCGGTGAGTCGAGCAGGTGGTTCCGGCGTGCTCAGCAGGTGGTTCAGGCGGTTCTGGCAGGTGGTATCCGTCTGTTCGGGGTGTGGTTCCAGCATCTCATGAACACGTTTCTGGCACGTCTGAGATGTGGTTCCAGCCGGCCCGACAGGTGTTTCCGCAGTGTCCGCCAAGCGGTTCTGGCGTAGTTGGCAGGTGATTTTGGCATGACTGGCAGGTGGTTCCAGCAAGCCTGGCAGGTGATTCCAAAGTGTTCCCCAACTGGTTGTGGCGTAGCCGGCAGGTGATTTTTGCGTGATCGGCAGGTGGTTCTGGCGAGTCGAGCAGGTGGTTCCGGCGTGCTCGGCTGGTGCTTCCGGGGTCATTGGCACGGGGTTCTGGCATGTCTGAGAGGTGGTTCCTGCATGCCCGGCAAGTGATTCTGGAGTGTTCGCCAAGTGGTTCTGGCATAGTCGGCAGGTGATTTTGGCATGTCCGGCAGGTGGTTCAGGCGAGTTGTGCAGGTGGTTCCGACGTGCTTGGCAGGTGCTTCCGGCGTCTCCGGCACGTGTTTCTGGCACATCTGACAGGTGGTTCCGGCATGCCCGAAAGGTGATTCCGGTCTGTCCGGTAGGTGGTTCCAGCCTGCACGGCATGTGGTTCTGGTACGTCTCAGAGGTGGTTGCGCATGCCCAACAGGTGATTCCGGACTGTCCGCCACATGGTTCTGGCACGTCTGAGAGGTGGTTCCGGCATGCCCGGCAGGTCATCCCAGAGAGTCCTCCAAGTGGTTCTGGCATAACACGCAGGTGATTTTGGCGTGTCTGGTAGGTTGTTCCGTTGTGCTTGGCAGGTGGTTCAGGCTTGGCCGGCAGGTGGTTCCAGACTGTCCAGGACGTGTTTCCAGCTTCTCCGGCAGTTGGTTCTGGTACGTCTGAGAGGTGGTTCCGCCATGGCTGGCAGGTGATTCCGGACCGTCCCCCAGGTGGTTCTGGCATAGCCAGCAGTTGATATTGGCCTGTCCGGCAGGTGGTTCCAGCGAGTCGAACAGGTGGCTCCGGCGTGCTCGGCAGGTGGTTCCGGTCTGTCCGGTAGGTGATTCCGGCGTGTCCGGCACGTGCTTCCGGCACGTCTGAGAGGTGGTTCCGGCATGCGCGACAGGTGATTTCGGAGTGTCCGCCAGGTGGTTCTGGCGTACCCGGCAGGTGATTTTGGCGTGTCATACAGGTGTTTCTGGCGAGTCGAGCAGGTGGCTCCGGCATGCTCGGCAGGTGCTTCCGGCGTCTCCGGCACGTGGTTCTGGTGTGTCTGAGAGCTGGTTCCGGCATGTCCGGCAGATGATTCCGGAGTGTCCGCCAAGTGGTTCTGGCATACCCGGCTGGTGATTTGGGCATGTCAGGTAGGTGGTTCCGGCGAGTCGAGCAGGTGGCTCCGGCGTGCTCGGCAGGTTTTTCACACGGGTGTGGCAGGTGTTTTCCGTCTGTTCAGGGTGTGGTTCCAGCATCTCATGCACATGGTTCTGGCACGTCTGAGTTGTGGTTCCGGCCGGCCCGACAGGTGTTTCCACAGTGTCCGCCAAGTGGTACTGGCGTAGTTGGCAGGTGATTTTGGCATGACCGGCAGGTGGTTCCAGCAAGCCCGGCAGGTGATTCCGAAGTTTTCCCCAACTGGTTGTGGCGTAGACGGCAGGTGATTTTTGCGTGTCCGGCAGGTGGTTCTGGCGAGTCGAGCAGGTGGTTCCGGCGTGCTCGGCAGGTGCTTCCGGGGTCATTGGCACGTGGTTCTGGCATATCTGAGAGGTGGTTCAGGCATGCCCAGCAGGTGATTCTGGAGTGTTCGCCAAGTGTTTCCGGCGTAGCGGGCAGGTGATTTTGCATGTCCCGCGGTCGTTCCGGCGGGTCGAGCCGGTGGTTCCGGCGTGTCCGGCAGGTGGTTCCGGTCTGTCCGGCAGGTGGTTCTGTGGTGTCCGGCACGAGGTTCAGTCTGAGAGGCTGTGCCGGCATGCCCCTCACGTGATTCCGGCTTGTCCCCGAAGTGGTGCTGGTGTAGCGGGCAGGTGATTTTGGCGTGTCCGGCAGGTGGTTCAGGCGAGTTGAGCAGGTGGTTGCGACGTGCTCGGCAGGTGCTTCCGGCGTCTCCGGCACGTGTTTCTGGCACATCTGACTGGTGGTTCCGGCATGCCCAAAAGTTGATTCCGGTCTGTCCGGTAGGTGGTTCCGGCGTGCACGGCACGTGGTTTTGGTACGTGTCAGAGGTGGTTGCGTATGCCCAACAGGTGATTCCGGACTGTCCGCCACGTGCTTCTGGCACGTCTGAGAGGTGGTTCCAACATGCCCGGCAGGTCATTTCGGAGAGTCGTCCAAGTGGTTCTGGCGTAGCCCGCAGGTGATTTCGGAGTGTCCGCCAGTTGGTTCTGGCGTACCCGGCAGGTGATTTTGGCGTGTCATACAGGTGTTTCTGGCGAGTCGAGCAGGTGGCTCCGGCATGCTCGGCAGGTGCTTCCGGCGTCTCCGGCACGTGGTTCTGGTGTGTCTGAGAGCTGGTTCCGGCATGTCCGGCAGATGATTCCGGAGTGTCCGCCAAGTGGTTCTGGCATACCCAGCAGGTGATATTCGCATGACCGTAAGGTGGTTCCAGCAAGCCCGGCAGGAGATTCCGAAGTGTTCCCCAACTGGTTGTGGCGTAGCCGGCAGGTGATTTTGGCGTGTCCGGCAGGTGGTTCTGCCGTGCTCGGCAGGTGGTTCAGGCATGGCCGTCACGTGGTTTCAGTCTGTCCAGGACGTGTTTCCAGCTTCTCGGGCATGTGGTTCTGGTACGTCTGAGAGGTGGTTCCGCCATGGCTGGCAGGTGATTCCGGACCGTCCCCCAGGTGGTTCTGGCCTAGCCAGCAGTTGATATTGGCCTGTCCGGCAGGTGGTTCCAGCGAGTCGAACAGGTGGCTCCGGCGTGCTCGGCAGGTGGTTCCGGTCTGTCCGGTAGGAGATTCCGGCGTTTCCGGCACGTGCTTCCGGCACGTCTGAGAGGTGGTTCCGGCATGCGCGACAGGTGGTTTCGGAGTGTCCGCCAGGTGGTTCTGGCGTATCCGGCAGGTGATTTTGGCGTGTCCGGCAGGTGTTTCTGGCGAGTCGAGCAGGTGGCTCCGGCATGCTCGGCAGGTGCTTCCGGCGTCTCCGGCACGTGGTTCTGGTGTGTCTGAGAGCTGGTTCCGGCATGTCCGGCAGATGATTCCGGAGTGTCCGCCAAGTGGTTCTGGCATACCCGGCTGGTGATTTTGGCATGTCAGGTAGGTGGTTCCGGCGAGTCGAGCAGGTGGCTCCGGCGTGCTCGGCAGGTTGTTCAGACGGGTCTGGCATGTGTTTTCCGTCTGTTCAGGGTGTGGTTCCAGCATCTCATGCACATGGTTCTGGCACGTCTGAGATGTGGTTCCGGCCGGCCCGACAGGTGTTTCCACAGTGTCCGCCAAGTGGTACTGGCGTAGTTGGCAGGTGATTTTGGCATGACCGGCAGGTGGTTCCAGCAAGCCCGGCAGGTGATTCCGAAGTTTTCCCCAACTGGTTGTGGCGTAGCCGGCAGGTGATTTTGGCGTGTCCGGCAGGTGTTTCTGGCGAGTCGAGCAGGTGGCTCCGGCATGCTCGGCAGGTGCTTCCGGCGTCTCCGGCACTTGGTTCTGGTGTGTCTGAGAGCTGATTCCGGCATGTCCGGCAGATGATTCCGGAGTGTCCGCCAAGTGGTTCTGGCATACCCAGCAGGTGATTTTGGCGTGTCAGGGAGGTGGTTCCGGCGTGCTCAGCAGGTGGTTCAGGCGGTTCTGGCAGGTGGTATCCGTCTGTTCGGGGTGTGGTTCCAGCATCTCATGAACACGTTTCTGGCACGTCTGAGATGTGGTTCCAGCCGGCCCGACAGGTGTTTCCGCAGTGTCCGCCAAGCGGTTCTGGCGTAGTTGGCAGGTGATTTTGGCCTGTCCGGCAGGTGGTTCCAGCGAGTCGAACAGGTGGCTCCGGCGTGCTCGGCAGGTGGTTCCGGTCTGTCCGGTAGGTGATTCCGGCGTGTGCAGCACGTGCTTCCGGCACGTCTGAGAGGTGGTTCCGGCATGTGCGACAGGTGCTCTCGGAGTGTCCACCAGGTGGTTCTGGCGTACCCGGCAGGTGATTTTGGCGTGTCCGGCAGGTATTTCTGGTGAGTCGAGCAGGTGGCTCCGGCATGCACGGCAGGTGCTTCCGGCGTCTCCGGCACGTGGTTCTGGTGTGTCTGAGAGCTGGTTCCGGCATGTCCGGCAGATGATTCGGGAGTGTCCGCCAAGTGGTTCTGGCATACCCGGCTGGTGATTTGGGCATGTCAGGTAGGTGGTTCCGGCGAGTCGAGCAGGTGCTCCGGCGTGCTCGGAAGGTTGTTCAGACGGGTCTGGCAGGTGTTTTCCGTCTGTTCGGGGTGTGGTTCCAGCATCTCATGCACATGGTTCTGGCACGTCTGAGATGTGGTTCCGGCCGGCCCGACAGGTGTTTCCACAGTGTCCGCCAAGTGGTACTGGCGTAGTTGGCAGGTGATTTTGGCATGACCGGCAGGTGGTTCCAGCAAGCCCGGCAGGTGATTCCAAAGTGTTCCCCAACTGGTTGTGGCGTAGCCGGCAGGTGATTTTTGTGTGATCGGCAGGTGGTTCTGGCGAGTCGAGCAGGTGGTTCCGGCGTGCTCGGCTGGTGCTTCCGGGGTCATTGGCACGGGGTTCTGGCATGTCTGAGAGGTGGTTCCTGCATGCCCGGCAAGTGATTCCGGAGTGTTCGCCAAGTGGTTCTGGCATAGTCGGCAGGTGATTTTGGCATGTCCGGCAGGTGGTTCAGGCGAGTTGAGCAGGTGGTTCCAACGTGCTTGGCAGGTGCTTCCGGCGTCTCCGGCACGTGTTTCTGGCACATCTGACAGGTGGTTCCGGCATGCCCGAAAGGTGATTCCGGTCTGTCCGGTAGGTGGTTCCAGCCTGCATGGCATGTGGTTCTGGTACGTCTCAGAGGTGGTTGCGCATGCCCAACAGGTGATTCCGGACTGTCCGCCACATGGTTCTGGCACGTCTGAGAGGTGGTTCCGGCATGCCCGGCAGGTCATCCCAGAGAGTCCTCCAAGTGGTTCTGGCATAACACGCAGGTGATTTTGGCGTGTCTGGCAGGTTGTTCCGTTGTGCTTGGCAGGTGGTTCAGGCTTGGCCGGCAGGTGGTTCCAGACTGTCCAGGACGTGTTTCCAGCTTCTCCGGCAGGTGGTTCTGGTACTTCTGAGAGGTGGTTCCGCCATGGCTGGCAGGTGATTCCGGACCGTCCCCCAGGTGGTTCTGGCATAGCCAGCAGTTGATATTGGCCTGTCCGGCAGGTGGTTCCAGCGAGTCGAACAGGTGGCTCCGGCGTGCTCGGCAGGTGGTTCCGGTCTGTCTGGTAGGTGATTCCGGCGTGTCCGGCACGTGCTTCCGGCACGTCTGAGAGGTGGTTCCGGCATGCGCGACAGGTCATTTCGTAGTGTCCGCCAGGTGGTTCTGGCGTACCCGGCAGGTGATTTTGGCGTGTCCGACAGGTGTTTCTGGCGAGTCGAGCAGGTGGCTCCGGCATGCTCGGCAGGTGCTTCCGGCGTCTCCGGCACGTGGTTCTGGTGTGTCTGAGAGCTGGTTCCGGCATGTCCGGCAGATGATTCCGGAGTGTCCGCCAAGTGGTTCTGGCATACCCGGCTGGTGATTTTGGCGTGTCAGGTAGGTGGTTCCGGCGAGTCGAGCAGGTGGCTCCGGCGTGCTCGGCAGTTGTTCAGACGGGTCTGGCATGTGTTTTCCGTCTGTTCAGGGTGTGGTTCCAGCATCTCATGCACATGGTTCTGGCACGTCTGAGATGTGGTTCCGGCCGGCCCGACAGGTGTTTCCACAGTGTCCGCCAAGTGGTACTGGCGTAGTTGGCAGGTGATTTTGGCATGACCGGCATGTGGTTCCAGCAAGCCCGGCAGGTGATTCCGAAGTTTTCCCCAACTGGTTGTGGCGTAGACGGCAGGTGATTTTTGCGTGTCCGGCATGTGGTTCTGGTGAGTCGAGCAGGTGGTTCCGGCGTGCTCGGCAGGTGCTTCCGGGGTCATTGGCATGTGGTTCTGGCATATCTGAGAGGTGGTTCCGGCATGCCCGGCAGGTGATTCTGGAGTGTTCGCCAAGTGTTTCCAGCGTAGCGGGCAGGTGATTTTGCATGTCCCGCGGTCGTTCCGGCGGGTCGAGCCGGTGGTTCCGGCGTGTCCGGCAGGTGGTTCCGGTCTGTCCGGCAGGTGGTTCTGTGGTGTCCGGCACGAGGTTCAGTCTGAGAGGCTGTGCCGGCATGCCCCTCACGTGATTCCGGCTTTTCCCCGAAGTGGTGCTGGTGTAGCGGGCAGGTGATTTTGGCGTGTCCGGCAGGTGGTTCAGGCGAGTTGAGCAGGTGGTTGCGACGTGCTCGGCAGGTGCTTCCGGCGTCTCCGGCACGTGTTTCTGGCACATCTGACTGGTGGTTCCGGCATGCCCAAAAGTTGAATCCGGTCTGTCCGGTAGGTGGTTCCGGCGTGCACGGCACGTGGTTCTGGTACGTGTCAGAGGTGGTTGCGTATGCCCAACAGGTGATTCCGGACTGTCCGCCACGTGCTTCTGGCACGTCTGAGAGGTGGTTCCAACATGCCCGGCAGGTCATTTCGGAGAGTCGTCCAAGTGGTTCTGGCGTAGCCCGCAGGTGATTTCGGAGTGTCCGCCAGTTGGTTCTGGCGTACCCGGCAGGTGATTTTGGCGTGTCATACAGGTGTTTCTGGCGAGTCGAGCAGGTGGCTCCGGCATGCTCGGCAGGTGCTTCCGGCGTCTCCGGCACGTGGTTCTGGTGTGTCTGAGAGCTGGTTCCGGCATGTCCGGCAGATGATTCCGGAGTGTCCGCCAAGTGGTTCTGGCATACCCAGCAGGTGATATTCGCATGACCGGAAGGTGGTTCCAGCAAGCCCGGCAGGTGATTCCGAAGTGTTCCCCAACTGGTTGTGGCGTAGCCGGCAGGTGATTTTGGCGTGTCCGGCAGGTGGTTCTGGCGAGTCGAGCAGGTGGTTCCGGCGTGCTCGGCAGGTGCTTCCGGGGTCATTGGCACGTGGTTCTGGCATATCTGAGAGGTGGTTCCGGCATGCCCGGCAGGTGTTTCCGGAGTGTTCGCCAAGTGTTTCCGGCGTAGCCGGCAGGTGATTTTGCATGTCCAGTGGTCGTTGCGGCGGGTCGAGCCGGTGGTACCGGCGTGTCCGGCAGGTGGTTCCGGTCTGTCCGGCAGGTGGTTCTGTGGTGTCCGGCACGAGGTTCAGTCTGAGAGGCTGTGCCGGCATGCCCCTCACGTGATTCCGGCTTGTCCCCGAAGTGGTTCTGGCATACCCGGCAGGTGATTTTGGCGTGTCCGGCAGGTGTTTCTGGCGAGTCGAGCAGGTGGCTCCGGCATGCTCGGCAGGTGCTTCCGGCGTCTCCGGCACTTGGTTCTGGTGTGTCTGAGAGCTGGTTCCGGCATGTCCGGCAGATGATTCCGGAGTGTCCGCCAAGTGGTTCTGGCATACCCAGCAGGTGATTTTGGCGTGTCAGGGAGGTGGTACCGGTGAGTCGAGCAGGTGGTTCCGGCGTGCTCAGCAGGTGGTTCAGGCGGTTCTGGCAGGTGGTATCCGTCTGTTCGGGGTGTGGTTCCAGCATCTCATGAACACGTTTCTGGCACGTCTGAGATGTGGTTCCAGCCGGCCCGACAGGTGTTTCCGCAGTGTCCGCCAAGCGGTTCTGGCGTAGTTGGCAGGTGATTTTGGCATGACTGGCAGGTGGTTCCAGCAAGCCTGGCAGGTGATTCCAAAGTGTTCCCCAACTGGTTGTGGCGTAGCCGGCAGGTGATTTTTGTGTGATCGGCAGGTGGTTCTGGCGAGTCGAGCAGGTGGTTCCGGCGTGCTCGGCTGGTGCTTCCGGGGTCATTGGCACGGGGTTCTGGCATGTCTGAGAGGTGGTTCCTGCATGCCCGGCAAGTGATTCCGGAGTGTTCGCCAAGTGGTTCTGGCATAGTCGGCAGGTGATTTTGGCATGTCCGGCAGGTGGTTCAGGCGAGTTGAGCAGGTGGTTCCAACGTGCTTGGCAGGTGCTTCCGGCGTCTCCGGCACGTGTTTCTGGCACATCTGACAGGTGGTTCCGGCATGCCCGAAAGGTGATTCCGGTCTGTCCGGTAGGTGGTTCCAGCCTGCACGGCATGTGGTTCTGGTACGTCTCAGAGGTGGTTGCGCATGCCCAACAGGTGATTCCGGACTGTCCTCCACATGGTTCTGGCACGTCTTAGAGGTGGTTCCGGCATGCCCGGCAGGTCATCCCAGAGAGTCCTCCAAGTGGTTCTGGCATAACACGCAGGTGATTTTGGCGTGTCTGGCAGGTTGTTCCGTTGTGCTTGGCAGGTGGTTCAGGCTTGGCCGGCAGGTGGTTCCAGACTGTCCAGGACGTGTTTCCAGCTTCTCCGGCAGGTGGTTCTGGTACGTCTGAGAGGTGGTTCCGCCATGGCTGGCAGGTGATTCCGGACCGTCCCCCAGGTGGTTCTGGCATAGCCAGCAGTTGATATTGGCCTGTCCGGCAGGTGGTTCCAGCGAGTCGAACAGGTGGCTCCGGCGTGCTCGGCAGGTGGTTCCGGTCTGTCTGGTAGGTGATTCCGGCGTGTCCGGCACATGCTTCCGGCACGTCTGAGAGGTGGTTCCGGCATGCGCGACAGGTCATTTCGTAGTGTCCGCCAGGTGGTTCTGGCGTACCCGGCAGGTGATTTTGGCGTGTCCGACAGGTGTTTCTGGCGAGTCGAGCAGGTGGCTCCGGCATGCTCGGCAGGTGCTTCCGGCGTCTCCGGCACGTGGTTCTGGTGTGTCTGAGAGCTGGTTCCGGCATGTCCGGCAGATGATTCCGGAGTGTCCGCCAAGTGGTTCTGGCATACCCGGCTGGTGATTTGGGCATGTCAGGTAGGTGGTTCCGGCGAGTCGAGCAGGTGGCTCCGGCGTGCTCGGCAGGTTGTTCAGACGGCTCTGGCATGTGTTTTCCGTCTGTTCAGGGTGTGGTTCCAGCATCTCATGCACATGGTTCTGGCTCGTCTGAGATGTGGTTCCGGCCGGCCCGACATGTGTTTCCACAGTGTCCGCCAAGTGGTACTGGCGTAGTTGGCAGGTGATTTTGGCATGACCGGCAGGTGGTTCCAGCAAGCCCGGCAGGTGATTCCGAAGTTTTCCCCAACTGGTTGTGGCGTAGACGGCAGGTGATTTTTGCGTGTCCGGCAGGTGGTTCTGGCGAGTCGAGCAGGTGGTTCCGGCGTGCTCGGCAGGTGCTTCCGGGGTCATTGGCACGTGGTTCTGGCATATCTGAGAGGTGGTTCCGGCATGCCCGGCAGGTGATTCCGGAGTGTTCGCCAAGTGTTTCCGGCGTAGCCGGCAGGTGATTTTGCATGTCCAGCGGTCGTTCCGGCGGGTCGAGCCGGTGGTTCCGGCGTGTCCGGCAGGTGGTTCCGGTCTGTCCGGCAGGTGGTTCTGTGGTGTCCGGCACGAGGTTCAGTCTGAGAGGCTGTGCCGGCATGCCCCTCACGTGATTCCGGCTTGTCCCCGAAGTGGTGCTGGTGTAGCGGGCAGGTGATTTTGGCGTGTCCGGCAGGTGGTTCAGGCGAGTTGAGCAGGTGGTTGCGACGTGCTCGGCAGGTGCTTCCGGCGTCTCCGGCACGTGTTTCTGGCACATCTGACTGGTGGTTCCGGCATGCCCAAAAGTTGATTCCGGTCTGTCCGGTAGGTGGTTCCGGCGTGCACGGCACGTGGTTTTGGTACGTGTCAGAGGTGGTTGCGTATGCCCAACAGGTGATTCCGGACTGTCCGCCACGTGCTTCTGGCACGTCTGAGAGGTGGTTCCAACATGCCCGGCAGGTCATTTCGGAGAGTCGTCCAAGTGGTTCTGGCGTAGCCCGCAGGTGATTTCGGAGTGTCCGCCAGTTGGTTCTGGCGTACCCGGCAGGTGATTTTGGCGTGTCATACAGGTGTTTCTGGCGAGTCGAGCAGGTGGCTCCGGCATGCTCGGCAGGTGCTTCCGGCGTCTCCGGCACGTGGTTCTGGTGTGTCTGAGAGCTGGTTCCGGCATGTCCGGCAGATGATTCCGGAGTGTCCGCCAAGTGGTTCTGGCATACCCGGCTGGTGATTTGGGCATGTCAGGTAGGTGGTTCCGGCGAGTCGAGCAGGTGCTCCGGCGTGCTCGGAAGGTTGTTCACACGGGTCTGGCAGGTGTTTTCCGTCTGTTCGGGGTGTGGTTCCAGCATCTCATGCACATGGTTCTGGCACGTCTGAGATGTGGTTCCGGCCGGCCCGACAGGTGTTTCCACAGTGTCCGCCAAGTGGTACTGGCGTAGTTGGCAGGTGATTTTGGCATGACCGGCAGGTGGTTCCAGCAAGCCCGGCAGGTGATTCCGAAGTTTTCCCCAACTGGTTGTGGCGTAGCCGGCAGGTGATTTTTGCGTGTCCGGCAGGTGGTTCTGGCGAGTCGAGCAGGTGGTTCCGGCGTGCTCGGCAGGTGCTTCCGGGGTCATTGGCACGTGGTTCTGGCATATCTGAGAGGTGGTTCCGGCATGCCCGGCAGGTGATTCTGGAGTGTTCGCCAAGTGTTTCCGGCGTAGCCAGCAGGTGATTATGCATGTCCAGCGGTCGTTCCGGCGGGTCGAGCCGGTGGTTCCGGCGTGTCCGGCAGGTGGTTCCGGTCTGTCCGGCAGGTGGTTCTGTGGTGTCCGGCACGAGGTTCAGTCTGAGAGGCTGTGCCGGCATGCCCCTCACGTGATTCCGGCTTGTCCCCGAAGTGGTGCTGGTGTAGCGGGCAGGTGATTTTGGCGTGTCCGGCAGGTGGTTCAGGCGAGTTGAGCAGGTGGTTGCGACGTGCTCGGCAGGTGCTTCCGGCGTCTCCGGCACGTGTTTCTGGCACATCTGACTGGTGGTTCCGGCATGCCCAAAAGTTGATTCCGGTCTGTCCGGTAGGTGGTTCCGGCGTGCACGGCACGTGGTTCTGGTACGTGTCAGAGGTGGTTGCCTATGCCCAACAGGTGATTCCGGACTGTCCGCCACGTGCTTCTGGCACGTCTGAGGGGTGGTTCCAACATGCCCGGCAGGTCATTTCGGAGAGTCGTCCAAGTGGTTCTGTGGTAGCCCTCAGGTGATTTTGGCGTGTCCGGCAGGTGGTTCCGCCGTGCTCGGCAGGTGGTTCAGGCATGGCCGTCACGTGGTTCCAGTCTGTCCAGGACGTGTTTCCAGCTTCTCCGGCAGGTGGTTCTGGTACGTCTGAGAGGTGGTTCCGCCATGGCTGGCAGGTGATCCCGGACTGTCCCCCAGGTGGTTCTGGCATAGCCAGCAGTTGATATTGGCCTGTCCGGCAGGTGGTTCCAGCGAGTCGAACAGGTGGCTCCGGCGTGCTCGGCAGGTGGTTCCGGTCTGTCCGGTAGGAGATTCCGGCGTTTCCGGCACGTGCTTCCGGCACGTCTGAGAGGTGGTTCCGGCATGCGCGACAGGTGGTTTCGGAGTGTCCGCCAGGTGGTTCTGGCGTATCCGGCAGGTGATTTTGGCGTGTCCGGCAGGTGTTTCTGGCGAGTCGAGCAGGTGGCTCCGGCATGCTCGGCAGGTGCTTCCGGCGTCTCCGGCACTTGGTTCTTGTGTGTCTGAGAGCTGGTTCCGGCATGTCCGACAGATGATTCCGGAGTGTCCGCCAAGTGTTTCTGGCATACCCAGCAGGTGATTTTGGCGTGTCAGGGAGGTGGTACCGGTGAGTCGAGCAGGTGGTTCCGGCGTGCTCAGCAGGTGGTTCAGGCGGTTCTGGCAGGTGGTATCCGTCTGTTCGGGGTGTGGTTCCAGCATCTCATGAACACGTTTCTGGCACGTCTGAGATGTGGTTCCAGCCGGCCCGACAGGTGTTTCCGCAGTGTCCGCCAAGCGGTTCTGGCGTAGTTGGCAGGTGATTTTGGCATGACTGGCAGGTGGTTCCAGCAAGCCTGGCAGGTGATTCCAAAGTGTTCACCAACTGGTTGTGGCGTAGCCGGCAGGTGATTTTTGCGTGATCGGCAGGTGGTTCTGGCGAGTCGAGCAGGTGGTTCCGGCGTGCTCGGCTGGTGCTTCTGGGGTCATTGGCCCGGGGTTCTGGCATGTCTGAGAGGTGGTTCCTGCATGCCCGGCAAGTGATTCCGGAGTGTTCGCCAAGTGGTTCTGGCATAGTCGGCAGGTGATTTTGGCATGTCCGGCAGGTGGTTCAGGCGAGTTGAGCAGGTGGTTCCAACGTGCTTGGCAGGTGCTTCCGGCGTCTCCGGCACGTGTTTCTGGCACATCTGACAGGTGGTTCCGGCATGCCCGGCAGGTGATTCTGGAGTGTTCGCCAAGTGTTTCCGGCGTAGCCGGCAGGTGATTTTGCATGTCCCGCGGTCATTCCGGCGGGTCGAGCCGGTGGTTCAGGCTTGGCCGGCAGGTGGTTCCAGACTGTCCAGGACGTGTTTCCAGCTTCTCCGGCAGGTGGTTCTGGTACGTCTGAGAGGTGGTTCCGCCATGGCTGGCAGGTGATTCCGGACCGTCCCCCAGGTGGTTCTGGCATAGCCAGCAGTTGATATTGGCCTGTCCGGCAGGTGGTTCCAGCGAGTCGAACAGGTGGCTCCGGCGTGCTCGGCAGGTGGTTCCGGTCTGTCTGGTAGGTGATTCCGGCGTGTCCGGCACGTGCTTCCGGCACGTCTGAGAGGTGGTTCCGGCATGCACGACAGGTCATTTCGTAGTGTCCGCCAGGTGGTTCTGGCGTACCCGGCAGGTGACTTTGGCGTGTCCGACAGGTGTTTCTGGCGAGTCGAGCAGGTGGCTCCGGCATGCTCGGCAGGTGCTTCCGGCGTCTCCGGCACGTGGTTCTGGTGTGTCTGAGAGCTGGTTCCGGCATGTCCGGCAGATGATTCCGGAGTGTCCGCCAAGTGGTTCTGGCATACCCGGCTGGTGATTTGGGCATGTCAGGTAGGTGGTTCCGGCGAGTCGAGCAGGTGGCTCCGGCGTGCTCGGCAGGTTGTTCAGACGGGTGTGGCAGGTGTTTTCCGTCTGTTCAGGCATCTCATGCACATGGTTCTGGCACGTCTGAGTTGTGGTTCCGGCCGGCCCGACAGGTGTTTCCACAGTGTCCGCCAAGTGGTACTGGCGTAGTTGGCAGGTGATTTTGGCATGACCGGCAGGTGGTTCCAGCAAGCCCGGCAGGTGATTCCGAAGTTTTCCCCAACTGGTTGTGGCGTAGCCGGCAGGTGATTTTTGCGTGTCCGGCAGGTGGTTCTGGCGAGTCGAGCAGGTGGTTCCGGCGTGCTCGGCAGGTGCTTCCGGGGTCATTGGCACGTGGTTCTGGCATATCTGAGAGGTGGTTCCGGCATGCCCGGCAGGTGATTCTGGAGTGTTCGCCAAGTGTTTCCGGCGTAGCCGGCAGGTGATTTTGCATGTCCAGCGGTCGTTCCGGCGGGTTGAGCCGGTGGTTCCGGCGTGTCCGGCAGGTGGTTCCGGTCTGTCCGGCAGGTGGTTCTGTGGTGTCCGGCACGAGGTTCAGTCTGAGAGGCTGTGCCGGCATGCCCCTCACGTGATTCCGGCTTGTCCCCGAAGTGGTGCTGGTGTAGCGGGCAGGTGATTTTGGCGTGTACGGCAGGTGGTTCAGGCGAGTTGAGCAGGTGGTTGCGACGTGCTCCGCAGGTGCTTCCGGCGTCTCCGGCACGTGTTTCTGGCACATCTGACTGGTGGTTCCGGCATGCCCAAAAGTTGATTCCGGTCTGTCCGGTAGGTGGTTCCGGCGTGCACGGCACGTGGTTTTGGTACGTGTCAGAGGTGGTTGCGTATGCCCAACAGGTGATTCCGGACTGTCCGCCACGTGCTTCTGGCACGTCTGAGAGGTGGTTCCAACATGCCCGGCAGGTCATTTCGGAGAGTCGTCCAAGTGGTTCTGGCGTAGCCCGCAGGTGATTTCGGAGTGTCCGCCAGTTGGTTCTGGCGTACCCGGCAGGTGATTTTGGCGTGTCATACAGGTGTTTCTGGCGAGTCGAGCAGGTGGCTCCGGCATGCTCGGCAGGTGCTTCCGGCGTCTCCGGCACGTGGTTCTGGTGTGTCTGAGAGCTGGTTCCGGCATGTCCGGCAGATGATTCCGGAGTGTCCGCCAAGTGGTTCTGGCATACCCGGCTGGTGATTTGGGCATGTCAGGTAGGTGGTTCCGGCGAGTCGAGCAGGTGCTCCGGCGTGCTCGGAAGGTTGTTCACACGGGTCTGGCAGGTGTTTTCCGTCTGTTCGGGGTGTGGTTCCAGCATCTCATGCACATGGTTCTGGCACGTCTGAGATGTGGTTCCGGCCGGCCCGACAGGTGTTTCCACAGTGTCCGCCAAGTGGTACTGGCGTAGTTGGCAGGTGATTTTGGCATGACCGGCAGGAGGTTCCAGCAAGCCCGGCAGGTGATTCCGAAGTTTTCCCCAACTGGTTGTGGCGTAGCCGGCAGGTGATTTTTGCGTGTCCGGCAGGTGGTTCTGGCGAGTCGAGCAGGTGGTTCCGGCGTGCTCGGCAGGTGCTTCCGGGGTCATTGGCACGTGGTTCTGGCATATCTGAGAGGTGGTTCCGGCATGCCCGGCAGGTGATTCTGGAGTGTTCGCCAAGTGTTTCCGGCGTAGCCAGCAGGTGATTATGCATGTCCAGCGGTCGTTCCGGCGGGTCGAGCCGGTGGTTCCGGCGTGTCCGGCAGGTGGTTCCGGTCTGTCCGGCAGGTGGTTCTGTGGTGTCCGGCACGAGGTTCAGTCTGAGAGGCTGTGCCGGCATGCCCCTCACGTGATTCCGGCTTGTCCCCGAAGTGGTGCTGGTGTAGCGGGCAGGTGATTTTGGCGTGTCCGGCAGGTGGTTCAGGCGAGTTGAGCAGGTGGTTGCGACGTGCTCGGCAGGTGCTTCCGGCGTCTCCGGCACGTGTTTCTGGCACATCTGACTGGTGGTTCCGGCATGCCCAAAAGTTGATTCCGGTCTGTCCGGTAGGTGGTTCCGGCGTGCACGGCACGTGGTTCTGGTACGTGTCAGAGGTGGTTGCCTATGCCCAACAGGTGATTCCGGACTGTCCGCCACGTGCTTCTGGCACGTCTGAGGGGTGGTTCCAACATGCCCGGCAGGTCATTTCGGAGAGTCGTCCAAGTGGTTCTGTGGTAGCCCTCAGGTGATTTTGGCGTGTCCGGCAGGTGGTTCCGCCGTGCTCGGCAGGTGGTTCAGGCATGGCCGTCACGTGGTTCCAGTCTGTCCAGGACGTGTTTCCAGCTTCTCCGGCAGGTGGTTCTGGTACGTCTGAGAGGTGGTTCCGCCATGGCTGGCAGGTGATCCCGGACTGTCCCCCAGGTGGTTCTGGCATAGCCAGCAGTTGATATTGGCCTGTCCGGCAGGTGGTTCCAGCGAGTCGAACAGGTGGCTCCGGCGTGCTCGGCAGGTGGTTCCGGTCTGTCCGGTAGGAGATTCCGGCGTTTCCGGCATGTGCTTCCGGCACGTCTGAGAGGTGGTTCCGGCATGCGCGACAGGTGGTTTCGGAGTGTCCGCCAGGTGGTTCTGGCGTATCCGGCAGGTGATTTTGGCGTGTCCGGCAGGTGTTTCTGGCGAGTCGAGCAGGTGGCTCCGGCATGCTCGGCAGGTGCTTCCGGCGTCTCCGGCACTTGGTTCTTGTGTGTCTGAGAGCTGGTTCCGGCATGTCCGGCAGATGATTCCGGAGTGTCCGCCAAGTGTTTCTGGCATACCCAGCAGGTGATTTTGGCGTGTCAGGGAGGTGGTACCGGTGAGTCGAGCAGGTGGTTCCGGCGTGCTCAGCAGGTGGTTCAGGCGGTTCTGGCAGGTGGTATCCGTCTGTTCGGGGTGTGGTTCCAGCATCTCATGAACACGTTTCTGGCACGTCTGAGATGTGGTTCCAGCCGGCCCGACAGGTGTTTCCGCAGTGTCCGCCAAGCGGTTCTGGCGTAGTTGGCAGGTGATTTTGGCATGACTGGCAGGTGGTTCCAGCAAGCCTGGCAGGTGATTCCAAAGTGTTCACCAACTGGTTGTGGCGTAGCCGGCAGGTGATTTTTGCGTGATCGGCAGGTGGTTCTGGCGAGTCGAGCAGGTGGTTCCGGCGTGCTCGGCTGGTGCTTCTGGGGTCATTGGCCCGGGGTTCTGGCATGTCTGAGAGGTGGTTCCTGCATGCCCGGCAAGTGATTCCGGAGTGTTCGCCAAGTGGTTCTGGCATAGTCGGCAGGTGATTTTGGCATGTCCGGCAGGTGGTTCAGGCGAGTTGAGCAGGTGGTTCCAACGTGCTTGGCAGGTGCTTCCGGCGTCTCCGGCACGTGTTTCTGGCACATCTGACAGGTGGTTCCGGCATGCCCGGCAGGTGATTCCGGAGTGTTCGCCAAGTGTTTCCGGCGTAGCCGGCAGGTGATTTTGCATGTCCCGCGGTCATTCCGGCGGGTCGAGCCGGTGGTTCAGGCTTGGCCGGCAGGTGGTTCCAGACTGTCCAGGACGT
Source organism: Equus caballus (assembly GCF_041296265.1). NCBI lineage: Eukaryota > Metazoa > Chordata > Mammalia > Perissodactyla > Equidae > Equus > Equus caballus. The sequence goes on along the minus strand of NC_091707.1, from coordinate 3,059,520 downwards.
GTTTCCAGCTTCTCCGGCAGGTGGTTCTGGTACGTCTGAGAGGTGGTTCCGCCATGGCTGGCAGGTGATTCCGGACTGTCCCCCAGGTGGTTCTGGCATAGCCAGCAGTTGATATTGGCCTGTCCGGCAGGTGGTTCCAGCGAGTCGAACAGGTGGCTCCGGCGTGCTCGGCAGGTGGTTCCGGTCTGTCTGGTAGGTGATTCCGGCGTGTCCGGCACGTGCTTCCGGCAAGTCTGAGAGGTGGTTCCGGCATGCGCGACAGGTCATTTCGTAGTGTCCGCCAGGTGGTTCTGGCGTACCCGGCAGGTGATTTTGGCGTGTCCGACAGGTGTTTCTGGCGAGTCGAGCAGGTGGCTCCGGCATGCTCGGCAGGTGCTTCCGGCGTCTCCGGCACGTGGTTCTGGTGTGTCTGAGAGCTGGTTCCGGCATGTCCGGCAGATGATTCCGGAGTGTCCGCCAAGTGGTTCTGGCATACCCGGCTGGTGATTTGGGCATGTCAGGGAGGTGGTTCCGGCGAGTCGAGCAGGTGGCTCCGGCGTGCTCGGCAGGTTGTTCAGACGGGTGTGGCAGGTGTTTTCCGTCTGTTCAGGCATCTCATGCACATGGTTCTGGCACGTCTGAGTTGTGGTTCCGGCCGGCCCGACAGGTGTTTCCACAGTGTCCGCCAAGTGGTACTGGCGTAGTTGGCAGGTGATTTTGGCATGACCGGCAGGTGGTTCCAGCAAGCCCGGCAGGTGATTCCGAAGTTTTCCCCAACTGGTTGTGGCGTAGCCGGCAGGTGATTTTGGCGTGTCCGGCAGGTGGTTCTGGCGAGTCGAGCAGGTGGTTCCGGCGTGCTCGGCAGGTGCTTCCGGGGTCATTGGCACGTGGTTCTGGCATATCTGAGAGGTGGTTCCGGCATGCCCGGCAGGTGATTCCGGAGTGTTCGCCAAGTGTTTCCGGCGTAGCCGGCAGGTGATTTTGCATGTCCCGCGGTCGTTCCGGCGGGTCGAGCCGGTGGTTCCGGCGTGTCCGGCAGGTGGTTCCGGTCTGTCCGGCAGGTGGTTCTGTGGTGTCCGGCACGAGGTTCAGTCTGAGAGGCTGTGCCGGCATGCCCCTCACGTGATTCCGGCTTGTCCCCGAAGTGGTGCTGGTGTAGCGGGCAGGTGATTTTGGCGTGTACGGCAGGTGGTTCAGGCGAGTTGAGCAGGTGGTTGCGACGTGCTCCGCAGGTGCTTCCGGCGTCTCCGGCACGTGTTTCTGGCACATCTGACTGGTGGTTCCGGCATGCCCAAAAGTTGATTCCGGTCTGTCCGGTAGGTGGTTCCGGCGTGCACGGCACGTGGTTCTGGTACGTGTCAGAGGTGGTTGCGTATGCCCAACAGGTGATTCCGGACTGTCCGCCACGTGCTTCTGGCAGGTCTGAGAGGTGGTTCCAACGTGCCCGGCAGGTCATTTCGGAGAGTCATCCAAGTGGTTCTGGCGTAGCCCGCAGGTGATTTTGGCGTGTCCGGCAGGTGGTTCCGCCGTGCTCGGCAGGTGGTTCAGGCATGGCCGTCACGTGGTTCCAGTCTGTCCAGGACGTGTTTCCAGCTTCTCCGGCAGGTGGTTCTGGTACGTCTGAGAGGTGGTTCCGCCATGGCTGGCAGGTGATCCCGGACTGTCCCCCAGGTGGTTCTGGCATAGCCAGCAGTTGATATTGGCCTGTCCGGCAGGTGGTTCCAGCGAGTCAAACAGGTGGCTCTGGCGTTCTTGGCAGGTGGTTCCGGTCTGTCCGGTAGGTGTTTCCGGCGTGTCTGACACGTGCTTCCGGCAATGCTGAGAGGTGGTTCCGGCATGCGCGGCAGGTGATTCCGTAGTGTCCGCCAGGTGGTTCTGGCGTACCCGGCAGGTGATTTTGGCGTGTCCGGCAGGTGTTTCTGGCGAGTCGAGCAGGTGGCTCCGGCATGCTCGGCAGGTGCTTCCGGCGTCTCCGGCACTTGGTTCTGGTGTGTCTGAGAGCTGGTTCCGGCATGTCCGGCAGATGATTCCGGAGTATCCGCCATGTGGTTCTGGCATACCCAGCAGGTGATTTTGGCGTGTCAGGGAGGTGGTACCGGTGAGTCGAGCAGGTGGTTCCGGCGTGCTCAGCAGGTGGTTCAGGCGGTTCTGGCAGGTGGTATCCGTCTGTTCGGGGTGTGGTTCCAGCATCTCATGAACACGTTTCTGGCACGTCTGAGATGTGGTTCCAGCCGGCCCGACAGGTGTTTCCGCAGTGTCCGCCAAGCGGTTCTGGCGTAGTTGGCAGGTGATTTTGGCATGACTGGCAGGTGGTTCCAGCAAGCCTGGCAGGTGATTCCAAAGTGTTCACCAACTGGTTGTGGCGTAGCCGGCAGGTGATTTTTGCGTGATCGGCAGGTGGTTCTGGCGAGTCGAGCAGGTGGTTCCGGCGTGCTCGGCTGGTGCTTCCGGGGTCATTGGCACGGGGTTCTGGCATGTCTGAGAGGTGGTTCCTGCATGCCCGGCAAGTGATTCCGGAGTGTTCGCCAAGTGGTTCTGGCATAGTCGGCAGGTGATTTTGGCATGTCCGGCAGGTGGTTCAGGCGAGTTGAGCAGGTGGTTCCAACGTGCTTGGCAGGTGCTTCCGGCGTCTCCGGCACGTGTTTCTGGCACATCTGACAGGTGGTTCCGGCATGCCCGAAAGGTGATTCCGGTCTGTCCGGTAGGTGGTTCCAGCCTGCACGGCATGTGGTTCTGGTACGTCTCAGAGGTGGTTGCGCATGCCCAACAGGTGATTCCGGACTGTCCTCCACATGGTTCTGGCATGTCTGAGAGGTGGTTCCGGCATGCCCGGCAGGTCATCCCAGAGAGTCCTCCAAGTGGTTCTGGCATAACACGCAGGTGATTTTGGCGTGTCTGGCAGGTTGTTCCGTTGTGCTTGGCAGGTGGTTCAGGCTTGGCCGGCAGGTGGTTCCAGACTGTCCAGGACGTGTTTCCAGCTTCTCCGGCAGGTGGTCCTGGTACGTCTGAGAGGTGGTTCCGCCATGGCTGGCAGGTGATTCCGGACCGTCCCCCAGGTGGTTCTGGCATAGCCAGCAGTTGATATTGGCCTGTCCGGCAGGTGGTTCCAGCGAGTCGAACAGGTGGCTCCGGCGTGCTCGGCAGGTGGTTGCGGTCTGTCCGGTAGGTGATTCCGGCGTGTCCGGCACGTGCTTCCGGCACGTCTGAGATGTGGTTCCGGCATGCACGACAGGTGATTTCGGAGTGTCCGCCAGTTGGTTCTGGCGTACCCGGCAGGTGATTTTGGCATGTCATACAGGTGTTTCTGGCGAGTCGAGCAGGTGGCTCCGGCATGCTCGGCAGGTGCTTCCGGCGTCTCCGGCACGTGGTTCTGGTGTGTCTGAGAGCTGGTTCCGGCATGTCCGGCAGATGATTCCGGAGTGTCCGCCAAGTGGTTCTGGCATACCCGGCTGGTGATTTGGGCATGTCAGGTAGGTGGTTCCGGCGAGTCGAGCAGGTGGCTCCGGCGTGCTCGGCAGGTTGTTCAGACGGGTCTGGCAGGTGTTTTCCGTCTGTTCAGGGTGTGGTTCCAGCATCTCATGCACATGGTTCTGGCACGTCTGAGATGTGGTTCCGGCCGGCCCGACAGGTGTTTCCACAGTGTCCGCCAAGTGGTACTGGCGTAGTTGGCAGGTGATTTTGGCATGACCGGCAGGTGGTTCCAGCAAGCCCGGCAGGTGATTCCGAAGTTTTCCCCAACTGGTTGTGGCGTAGCCGGCAGGTGATTTTTGCGTGTCCGGCAGGTGGTTCTGGCGAGTCGAGCAGGTGGTTCCGGCGTGCTCGGCAGGTGCTTCCGGGGTCATTGGCACGTGGTTCTGGCATATCTGAGAGGTGGTTCCGGCATGCCCGGCAGGGGATTCCGGAGTGTTCGCCAAGTTTTTCCGGCATAGCGGGCAGGTGATTTTGCATGTCCAGCGGTCGTTCCGGCGGGTCGAGCCGGTGGTTCCGGCGTGTCCGGCAGGTGGTTCCGGTCTGTCCGGCAGGTGGTTCTGTGGTGTCCGGCACGAGGTTCAGTCTGAGAGGCTGTGCCGGCATGCCCCTCACGTGATTCCGGCTTGTCCCCTAAGTGGTGCTGGTGTAGCGGGCAGGTGATTTTGGCGTGTCCGGCAGGTGGTTCAGGCGAGTTGATCAGGTGGTTGCGACGTGCTCGGCAGGTGCTTCCGGCGTCTCCGGCACGTGTTTCTGGCACATCTGACTGGTGGTTCCGGCATGCCCAAAAGTTGATTCCGGTCTGTCCGGTAGGTGGTTCCGGCGTGCACGGCACGTGGTTCTGGTACGTGTCAGAGGTGGTTGCGTATGCCCAACAGGTGATTCCGGACCGTCCGCCACGTGCTTCTGACACGTCTGAGAGGTGGTTCCAACATGCCCGGCAGGTCATTTCGGAGAGTCGTCCAAGTGGTTCTGGCGTAGCCCGCAGGTGATTTTGGCGTGTCCGGCAGGTGGTTCTGCCGTGCTCGGCAGGTGGTTCAGGCATGGCCGTCACGTGGTTTCAGTCTGTCCAGGACGTGTTTCCAGCTTCTCCGGCAGGTGGTTCTGGTTCGTCTGAGAGGTGGTTCCTCCATGGCTGGCAGGTGATCCCGGACCGTCCCCCAGTTGGTTCTGGCATAGCCAGCAGTTGATATTGGCCTGTCCGGCAGGTGGTTCCAGCGAGTCGAAAAGGTGGCTCCGGCGTGCTCGGCAGGTGGTTCCGGTCTGTCCGGTAGGATATTCCGGCGTGTCCGGCACGTGCTTCCGGCACGTCTGAGAGGTGGTTCCGGCATGCGCGACAGGTGGTTTCGGAGTGTCCGCCAGGTGTTTCTGGCATACCCAGCAGGTGATATTCGCATGACCGGAAGGTGGTTCCAGCGAGCCCGGCAGGTGATTCCGAAGTGTTCCCCAACTGGTTGTGGCGTAGCCGGCAGGTGATTTTGCCGTGTCCGGCAGGTGGTTCTGGCGAGTCGAGCAGGTGGCTCCGGCGTTCTTGGCAGGTGGTTCCGGTCTTTCCGGTAGGTGTTTCCGGCGTGTCTGGCACGTGCTTCCGGCACGTCTGAGAGGTGGTTCCGGCATGCGCGGCAGGTGATTCCGTAATGTCCGCCAGGTGGTTCTGGCGTACCCGGCAGGTGATTTTGGCGTGTCCGGCAGGTGTTTCTGGCGAGTCGAGCAGGTGGCTCCGGCATGCTCGGCAGGTGCTTCCGGCGTCTCCGGCACTTGGTTCTGGTGTGTCTGAGAGCTGGTTCCGGCATGTCCGGCAGATGATTCCGGAGTGTCCGCCAAGTGGTTCTGGCATACCCAGCAGGTGATTTTGGCGTGTCAGGTATGTGGTACCGGTGAGTCGAGCAGGTGGTTCCGGCGTGCTCAGCAGGTGGTTCAGGCGGTTCTGACAGGTGGTATCCGTCTGTTCGGGGTGTGGTTCCAGCATCTCATGAACACGTTTCTGGCACGTCTGAGATGTGGTTCCAGCCGGCCCGACAGGTGTTTCCGCAGTGTCCGCCAAGCGGTTCTGGCGTAGTTGGCAGGTGATTTTGGCATGACTGGCAGGTGGTTCCAGCAAGCCTGGCAGGTGATTCCAAAGTGTTCACCAACTGGTTGTGGCGTAGCCGGCAGGTGATTTTTGCGTGATCGGCAGGTGGTTCTGGCGAGTCGAGCAGGTGGTTCCGGCGTGCTCGGCTGGTGCTTCCGGGGTCATTGGCACGGGGTTCTGGCATGTCTGAGAGGTGGTTCCTTCATGCCAGGCAAGTGATTCCGGAGTGTTCGCCAAGTGGTTCTGGCATAGTCGGCAGGTGATTTTGGCATGTCCAGCAGGTGGTTCAGGCGAGTTGAGCAGGTGGTTCCAACGTGCTTGGCAGGTGCTTCCGGCGTCTCTGGCACGTGTTTCTGGCACATCTGACAGGTGGTTCCGGCATGCCCGGCAGGTGATTCCGGAGTGTTCGCCAAGTGTTTCCGGCGTAGCCGGCAGGTGATTTCGCATGTCCCGCGGTCATTGCGGCGGGTCGAGCCGGTGGTTCCGGCGTGTCCGGCCGGTGGTTCCGGTCTGTCCGGCAGGTGGTTCTGTGGTGTCCGGCACGAGGTTCAGTCTGAGAGGCTGTGCCAGCATGCCCCTCACGTGATTCCGGCTTGTCCCCGAAGTGGTGCTGGTGTAGCGGGCAGGTGATTTTGGCGTGTCCGGCAGGTGGTTCAGGCGAGTTGAGCAGGTGGTTCCGCCGTGCTCGGCAGGTGGTTCAGGCAGGGCCGGCAGGTGGTTCCAGACTGTCCAGGACGTGTTTCCAGCTTCTCCGGCAGGTGGTTCTGCTACGTCTGAGAGGTGGTTCCGCCATGGCTGGCAGGTGATTCCGGACCGTCCCCCAGGTGGTTCTGGCCTAGCCAGCAGTTGATATTGGCCTGTCCGGCAGGTGGTTCCAGCGAGTCGAACAGGTGGCTCCGGCGTGCTCGGCAGGTGGTTCCGGTCTGTCTGGTAGGTGATTCCGGCATGTCCGGCACGTGCTTCCGGCACGTCTGAGAGGTGGTTCCGGCATGCGCGACAGGTCATTTCGTAGTGTCCGCCAGGTGGTTCTGGCGTACCCGGCAGGTGATTTTGGCGTGTCCGACAGGTGTTTCTGGCGAGTCGAGCAGGTGGCTCCGGCATGCTCGGCAGGTGCTTCCGGCGTCTCCGGCACGTGGTTCTGGTGTGTCTGAGAGCTGGTTCCGGCATGTCCGGCAGATGATTCCGGAGTGTCCGCCAAGTGGTTCTGGCATACCCGGCTGGTGATTTGGGCATGTCAGGTAGGTGGTTCCGGCGAGTCGAGCAGGTGGCTCCGGCGTGCTCGGCAGGTTGTTCAGACGGGTCTGGCAGGTGTTTTCCGTCTGTTCAGGGTGTGGTTCCAGCATCTCATGCACATGGTTCTGGCACGTCTGAGATGTGGTTCCGGCCGGCCCGACAGGTGTTTCCACAGTGTCCGCCAAGTGGTACTGGCGTAGTTGGCAGGTGATTTTGGCATGACCGGCAGGTGGTTCCAGCAAGCCCGGCAGGTGATTCCGAAGTTTTCCCCAACTGGTTGTGGCGTAGCCGGCAGGTGATTTTTGCGTGTCCGGCAGGTGGTTCTGGCGAGTCGAGCAGGTGGTTCCGGCGTGCTCGGCAGGTGCTTCCGGGGTCATTGGCACGTGGTTCTGGCATATCTGAGAGGTGGTTCCGGCATGCCCGGCAGGGGATTCCGGAGTGTTCGCCAAGTTTTTCCGGCATAGCGGGCAGGTGATTTTGCATGTCCAGCGGTCGTTCCGGCGGGTCGAGCCGGTGGTTCCGGCGTGTCCGGCAGGTGGTTCCGGTCTGTCCGGCAGGTGGTTCTGTGGTGTCCGGCACGAGGTTCAGTCTGAGAGGCTGTGCCGGCATGCCCCTCACGTGATTCCGGCTTGTCCCCGAAGTGGTGCTGGTGTAGCGGGCAGGTGATTTTGGCGTGTCCGGCAGGTGGTTCAGGCGAGTTGAGCAGGTGGTTGCGACGTGCTCGGCAGGTGCTTCCGGCGTCTCCGGCACGTGTTTCTGGCACATCTGACTGGTGGTTCCGGCATGCCCAAAAGTTGATTCCGGTCTGTCCGGTAGGTGGTTCCGGCGTGCACGGCACGTGGTTCTGGTACGTGTCAGAGGTGGTTGCGTATGCCCAACAGGTGATTCCGGACTGTCCGCCACGTGCTTCTGACACGTCTGAGAGGTGGTTCCAACATGCCCGGCAGGTCATTTCGGAGAGTCATCCAAGTGGTTCTGGCGTAGCCCGCAGGTGATTTTGGCGTGTCCGGCAGGTGGTTCTGCCGTGCTCGGCAGGTGGTTCAGGCATGGCCGTCACGTGGTTTCAGTCTGTCCAGGACGTGTTTCCAGCTTCTCCGGCAGGTGGTTCTGGTTCGTCTGAGAGGTGGTTCCTCCATGGCTGGCAGGTGATCCCGGACCGTCCCCCAGTTGGTTCTGGCATAGCCAGCAGTTGATATTGGCCTGTCCGGCAGGTGGTTCCAGCGAGTCGAAAAGTTGGCTCCGGCGTGCTCGGCAGGTGGTTCCGGTCTGTCCGGTAGGATATTCCGGCGTGTCCGGCACGTGCTTCCGGCACGTCTGAGAGGTGGTTCCGGCATGCGCGACAGGTGGTTTCGGAGTGTCCGCCAGGTGGTTCTGGCATACCCAGCAGGTGATATTCGCATGACCGGAAGGTGGTTCCAGCAAGCCCGGCAGGTCATTTCGGAGAGTCGTCCAAGTGGTTCTGGCGTAGCCCGCAGGTGATTTTGGCGTGTCCGGCAGGTGGTTCTGCCGTGCTCGGCAGGTGGTTCAGGCATGGCCGTCACGTGGTTTCAGTCTGTCCAGGACGTGTTTCCAGCATCTCCGGCAGGTGGTTCTGCTTCGTCTGAGAGGTGGTTCCTCCATGGCTGGCAGGGGGTTCCGGTCTGTCCGGTAGGTGTTTCCGGCGTGTCTGGCACGTGCTTCCGGCACGTCTGAGAGGTGGTTCCGGCATGCGCGGCAGGTGATTCCGTAGTGTCCGCCAGGTGGTTCTGGCATACCCGGCAGGTGATTTTGGCGTGTCCGGCAGGTGTTTCTGGCGAGTCGAGCAGGTGGCTCCGGCATGCTCGGCAGGTGCTTCCGGCGTCTCCGGCACTTGGTTCTGGTGTGTCTGAGAGCTGGTTCCGGCATGTCCGGCAGATGATTCCGGAGTGTCCGCCAAGTGGTTCTGGCATACCCAGCAGGTGATATTCGCATGACCGGAAGGTGGTTCCAGCAAGCCCGGCAGGTGATTCCGAAGTGTTCCCCAACTGGTTGTGGCGTAGCCGGCAGGTGATTTTGGCGTGTCCGGCAGGTGGTTCTGGCGAGTCGAGCAGGTGGTTCCGGCGTGCTCGGCAGGTGCTTCCGGGGTCATTGGCACGTGGTTCTGGCATATCTGAGAGGTGGTTCCGGCATGCCCTGCAGGTGTTTCCGGAATGTTCGCCAAGTGTTTCCGGCGTAGCCGGCAGGTGATTTTGCATGTCCAGCGGTCGTTCCGGCGGGTCGAGCCGGTGGTTCCGGCGTGTCCGGCAGGTGGTTCCGGTCTGTCCGGCAGGTGGTTCTGTGGTGTCCGGCACGAGGTTCAGTCTGAGAGGCTGTGCCGGCATGCCCCTCACGTGATTCCGGCTTGTCCCCTAAGTGGTGCTGGTGTAGCGGGCAGGTGATTTTGGCGTGTCCGGCAGGTGGTTCAGGCGAGTTGATCAGGTGGTTGCGACGTGCTCGGCAGGTGCTTCCGGCGTCTCCGGCACGTGTTTCTGGCACATCTGACTGGTGGTTCCGGCATGCCCAAAAGTTGATTCCGGTCTGTCCGGTAGGTGGTTCCGGCGTGCACGGCACGTGGTTCTGGTACGTGTCAGAGGTGGTTGCGTATGCCCAACAGGTGATTCCGGACTGTCCGCCACGTGCTTCTGGCACGTCTGAGAGGTGGTTCCAACGTGCCCGGCAGGTCATTTCGGAGAGTCGTCCAAGTGGTTCTGGCGTAGCCCGCAGGTGATTTTGGCGTGTCCGGCAGGTGGTTCCGCCGTGCTCGGCGGGTGGTTCAGGCATGGCCGTCACGTGGTTCCAGTCTGTCCAGGACGTGTTTCCAGCTTCTCCGGCAGGTGGTTCTGGTACGTCTGAGAGGTGGTTCCGCCATGGCTGGCAGGTGATCCCGGACTGTCCCCCAGGTGGTTCTGGCATAGCCAGCAGTTGATATTGGCCTGTCCGGCAGGTGGTTCCAGCGAGTCAAACAGGTGGCTCCGGCGTTCTTGGCAGGTGGTTCCGGTCTGTCCGGTAGGTGTTTCCGGCGTGTCTGGCACGTGCTTCCGGCACGTCTGAGAGGTGGTTCCGGCATGCGCGGCAGGTGATTCCGTAGTGTCCGCCAGGTGGTTCTGGCATACCCGGCAGGTGATTTTGGCGTGTCCGGCAGGTGTTTCTGGCGAGTCGAGCAGGTGGCTCCGGCATGCTCGGCAGGTGCTTCCGGCGTCTCCGGCACTTGGTTCTGGTGTGTCTGAGAGCTGGTTCCGGCATGTCCGGCAGATGATTCCGGAGTGTCCGCCAAGTGGTTCTGGCATACCCAGCAGGTGATATTCGCATGACCGGAAGGTGGTTCCAGCAAGCCCGGCAGGTGATTCCGAAGTGTTCCCCAACTGGTTGTGACGTAGCCGGCAGGTGATTTTGGCGTGTCCGGCAGGTGGTTCTGGCGAGTCGAGCAGGTGGTTCCGGCATGTCCGGCAGATGATTCCGGAGTGTCCGCCAAGTGGTTCTGGCATACCCGGCTGGTGATTTGGGCATGTCAGGTAGGTGGTTCCGGCGAGTCGAGCAGGTGGTTCCGGCGTGCTCGGCAGGTGCTTCCGGGGTCATTGGCTCGTGGTTCTGGCATATCTGAGAGGTGGTTCCGGCATGCCCGGCAGGTGTTTCCGGAGTGTTCGCCAAGTGTTTCCGGCGTAGCCGGCAGGTGATTTTGCATGTCCAGCGGTCGTTCCAGCGGGTCGAGCCGGTGGTTCCGGCGTGTCCGGCAGGTGGTTCCGGTCTGTCCGGCAGGTGGTTCTGTGGTGTCCGGCACGAGGTTCAGTCTGAGAGGCTGTGCCGGCATGCCCCTCACGTGATTCCGGCTTGACACCGAAGTGGTTCTGGCATACCCGGCAGGTGATTTTGGCGTGTCCGGCAGGTGTTTCTGGCGAGTCGAGCAGGTGGCTCCGGCATGCTCGGCAGGTGCTTCCGGCGTCTCCGGCACTTGGTTCTGGTGTGTCTGACAGCAGGTTCCGGCATGTCCGGCAGATGATTCCGGAGTGTCCGCCTAGTGGTTCTGGCATACCCAGCAGGTGATTTTGGCGTGTCAGGGAGGTGGTACCGGTGAGTCGAGCAGGTGGTTCCGGCGTGCTCAGCAGGTGGTTCAGGCGGTTCTGGCAGGTGGTATCCGTCTGTTCGGGGTGTGGTTCCAGCATCTCATGAACACGTTTCTGGCACGTCTGAGATGTGGTTCCAGCCGGCCCGACAGGCGTTTCCGCAGTGTGTGCCAAGCGGTTCTGGCGTAGTTGGCAGGTGATTTTGGCATGACTGGCAGGTGGTTCCAGCAAGCCTGGCAGGTGATTCCAAAGTGTTCACCAACTGGTTGTGGCGTAGCCGGCAGGTGATTTTTGCGTGATCGGCAGGTGGTTCTGGCGAGTCGAGCAGGTGGTTCTGGCGTGCTCGGCTGGTGCTTCCGGGGTCATTGGCACGGGGTTCTGGCATGTCTGAGAGGTGGTTCCTGCATGCCCGGCAAGTGATTCCGGAGTGTTCGCCAAGTGGTTCTGGCATAGTCGGCAGGTGATTTTGGCATGTCCGGCAGGTGGTTCAGGCGAGTTGAGCAGGTGGTTCCAACGTGCTTGGCAGGTGCTTCCGGCGTCTCCGGCACGTGTTTCTGGCACATCTGACAGGTGGTTCCGGCATGCCCGAAAGGTGATTCCGGTCTGTCCGGTAGGTGGTTCCAGCCTGCACGGCATGTGGTTCTGGTACGTCTCAGAGGTGGTTGCGCATGCCCAACAGGTGATTCCGGACTGTCCGCCACATGGTTCTGGCACGTCTGAGAGGTGGTTCCGGCATGCCCGGCAGGTCATCCCAGAGAGTCCTCCAAGTGGTTCTGGCATAACACGCAGGTGATTTTGGCGTGTCTGGCAGGTTGTTCCGTTGTGCTTGGCAGGTGGTTCAGGCTTGGCCGGCAGGTGGTTCCAGACTGTCCAGGACGTGTTTCCAGCTTCTCCGGCAGGTGGTTCTGGTACGTCTGAGAGGTGGTTCCGCCATGACTGGCAGGTGATTCCGGACCGTCCCCCAGGTGGTTCTGGCATAGCCAGCAGTTGATATTGGCCTGTCCGGCAGGTGGTTCCAGCGAGTCGAACAGGTGGCTCCGGCGTGCTCGGCAGGTGGTTGCGGTCTGTCCGGTAGGTGATTCCGGCGTGTCCGGCACGTGCTTCCGGCACGTCTGAGATGTGGTTCCGGCATGCGCGACAGGTGATTTCGGAGTGTCCGCCAGTTGGTTCTGGCGTACCCGGCAGGTGATTTTGCATGTCGAGCGGTCGTTCCGGCGGGTCGAGCCGGTGGTTCCGGCGTGTCCGGCAGGTGGATCCGGTCTGTCCGGCAGGTGGATCTGTGGTGTCCGGCAGGAGGTTCAGTCTGAGAGGCTGTGCCGGCATGCCCCTCACGTGATTCCGGCTTGTCCCCGAAGTGGTGCTGGTGTAGCGGGCAGGTGATTTTGGCGTGTCCGGCAGGTGGTTCAGGCGAGTTGAGCAGGTGGTTGCGACGTGCTCGGCAGGTGCTTCCGGCGTCTCCGGCACGTGTTTCTGGCACATCTGACTGGTGGTTCCGGCATGCCCAAAAGTTGATTCCGGTCTGTCCGGTAGGTGGTTCCGGCGTGCACGGCATGTGGTTCTGGTACGTGTCAGAGGTGGTTGCGTATGCCCAACAGGTGATTCCGGACTGTCCGCCACGTGCTTCTGGCACGTCTGAGAGGTGGTTCCAACATGCCCGGCAGGTCATCTCGGAGAGTCGTCCAAGTGGTTCTGGCGTAGCCCGCAGGTGATTTTGGCGTGTCCGGCAGGTGGTTCCGCCGTGCTCGGCAGGTGGTTCAGGCATGGGCGTCACGTGGTTCCAGTCTGTCCAGGACGTGTTTCCAGCTTCTCCGGCAGGTGGTTCTGGTACGTCTGAGAGGTGGTTCCACCATGGCTGGCAGGTGATCCCGGACTGTCCCCCAGGTGGTTCTGGCATAGCCAGCAGTTGATATTGGACTGTCCGGCAGGTGGTTCCAGCGAGTCGAACAGGTGGATCCGGCGTTCTTGGCAGGTGGTTCAGGCCTGTCCGGTAGGTGTTTCCGGCGTGTCTGGCACGTTCTTCCGGCACGTCTGAGAGGTGGTTCCGGTATGCGCGGCAGGTGATTCCGGAGTGTCCGCCAGGTGGTTCTGGCGTACCCGGCAGGTGATTTTGGCGTGTCCGGCAGGTGTTTCTGGCGAGTCGAGCAGCTGGCTCCGGCATGCTCGGCAGGTGCTTCCGGCGTCTCCGGCACTTGGTTCTGGTGTGTCTGAGAGCTGGTTCCGGCATGTCCGGCAGATGACTCCGGAGTGTCCGCCAAGTGGTTCTGGCATACCCAGCAGGTGATTTTGGCGTGTCAGGGAGGTGGTACCGGTGAGTCGAGCAGGTGGTTCCGGCGTGCTCAGCAGGTGGTTCAGGCGGTTATGGCAGGTGGTATCCGTCTGTTCGGGGTGTGGTTCCAGCATCTCATGAACACGTTTCTGGCACCTCTGAGATGTGGTTCCAGCCGGCCCGACAGGTGTTTCCGCAGTGTGTGCCAAGCGGTTCTGGCGTAGTTGGCAGGTGATTTTGGCATGACTGGCAGGTGGTTCCAGCAAGCCCGGCAGGTGATTCCAAAGTGTTCCCGAACTGGTTGTGGCGTAGCCGGCAGGTGATTTTTGCGTGATCGGCAGGTGGTTCTGGCGAGTCGAGCAGGTGGTTCCGGCGTGCTCGGCAGGTTCTTCCGGGGTCATTGGCACGTGGTTCTGGCATATCTGAGAGGTGGTTACGGCATGCCCGGCAGGTGATTCCGGAGTGTTTGCCAAGTGTTTCCGGCGTAGCCGGCAGGTGATTTTGCATGTCCAGCGGTACTTCCGGCGGGTCGAGCCGGTGGTTCCGGCGTGTCCGGCAGGTGGTTCCGGACTGTCCGGCAGGTGGTTCTGTGGTGTCCGGCACGAGGTTCAGTCTGAGAGGCTGTGCCGGCATGCCCCTCACATGATTCCGGCTTGTCCCCGACGTGGTGCTGGTGTCGCGGGCAAGTGCTTTCGGCGTCTCCGGCACGTGTTTCTGGCACATCTGACTGGTGGTTCCGGCATGCCCGAAAGGTGATTCCGGTCTGTCCGGTAGGTGGTTCCGGCGTGCACGGCACGTGGTTCTGGTACGTGTCAGAGGTGGTTGCGTATGCCCAACAGGTCATTCCGGACTGTCCGCCACGTGCTTCTGGCACGTCTGAGAGGTGGTTCCAACATGCCCGGCAGGTCATTTCGGAGAGTCGCCCAAGTGGTTCTGGCGTAGCCCGCAGGTGATTTTGGCGTGTCCGGCAGGTGGTTCCGCCGTGCTCGGCAGGTGGTTCAGGCATGGCCGTCACGTGGTTCCAGTCTGTCCAGGACGTGTTTCCAGCTTCTCCGGCAGGTGGTTCTGGTACGTCTGAGAGGTGGTTCCGCCATGGCTGGCAGGTGATCCCGGACTGTCCCCCAGGTGGTTCTGGCATAGCCAGCAGTTGATATTGGCCTGTCCGGCAGGTGGTTCCAGCGAGTCGAACAGGTGGCTCCGGCGTGCTCGGCAGGTGGTTCCGGTCTGTCCGGTAGGAGATTCCGGCGTTTCCGGCACGTCTGAGAGGTGGTTCCGGCATGCGCGACAGGTGGTTTCGGAGTGTCCGCCAGGTGGTTCTGGCGTATCCGGCAGGTGATTTTGGCGTGTCCGGCAGGTGTTTCTGGCGAGTCGAGCAGGTGGCTCCGGCATGCTCGGCAGGTGCTTCCGGCGTCTCCGGCACTTGGTTCTGGTGTGTCTGAGAGCTGCTTCCGGCATGTCCGGCAGATGATTCCGGAGTGTCCGCCAAGTGGTTCTGGCATACCCAGCAGGTGATATTCGCATGACCGGAAGGTGGTTCCAGCAAGCCCGGCAGGTGATTCCGAAGTGTTCCCCAACTGGTTGTGGCGTAGCCGGCAGGTGATTTTGGCGTGTCCGGCAGGTGGTTCTGGCGAGTCGAGCAGGTGGTTCCGGCGTGCTCGGCAGGTGCTTCCGGGGTCATTGGCACGTGGTTCTGGCATATCTGAGAGGTGGTTCCGGCATGCCCGGCAGGTGTTTCCGGAGTGTTCGCCAAGTGATTCCGGCATAGCCGGCAGGTGATTTTGCATGTCCAGTGGTCGTTGAGGCGGGTCGAGCCGGTGGTACCGGCGTGTCCGGCAGGTGGTTCCGGTCTGTCCGGCAGGTGGTTCTGTGGTGTCCGGCACGAGGTTCAGTCTGAGAGGCTGTGCCGGCATGCCCCTCACGTGATTCCGGCTTGTCCCCGAAGTGGTTCTGGCATACCCGGCAGGTGATTTTGGCGTGTCCGACAGGTGTTTCTGGCGAGTCGAGCAGGTGGCTCCGGCATGCTCGGCAGGTGCTTCCGGCGTCTCCGGCACGTGGTTCTGGTGTGTCTGAGAGCTGGTTCCGGCATGTCCGGCAGATGATTCCGGAGTGTCCGCCAAGTGGTTCTGGCATACCCGGCTGGTGATTTGGGCATGTCAGGTAGGTGGTTCCGGCGAGTCGAGCAGGTGGCTCCGGCGTGCTCGGCAGGTTGTTCAGACGGGTCTGGCATGTGTTTTCCGTCTGTTCAGGGTGTGGTTCCAGCATCTCATGCACATGGTTCTGGCTCGTCTGAGATGTGGTTCCGGCCGGCCCGACAGGTGTTTCCACAGTGTCCGCCAAGTGGTACTGGCGTAGTTGGCAGGTGATTTTGGCATGACCGGCAGGTGGTTCCAGCAAGCCCGGCAGGTGATTCCGAAGTTTTCCCCAACTGGTTGTGGCGTAGACGGCAGGTGATTTTTGCGTGTCCGGCAGGTGGTTCTGGCGAGTCGAGCAGGTGGTTCCGGCGTGCTCGGCAGGTGCTTCCGGGGTCATTGGCACGTGGTTCTGGCATATCTGAGAGGTGGTTCCGGCATGCCCGGCAGGTGATTCTGGAGTGTTCGCCAAGTGTTTCCGGCGTAGCGGGCAGGTGATTTTGCATGTCCCGCGGTCGTTCCGGCGGGTCGAGCCGGTGGTTCCGGCGTGTCCGGCAGGTGGTTCCGGTCTGTCCGGCAGGTGGTTCTGTGGTGTCCGGCACGAGGTTCAGTCTGAGAGGCTGTGCCGGCATGCCCCTCACGTGATTCCGGCTTGTCCCCGAAGTGGTGCTGGTGTAGCGGGCAGGTGATTTTGGCGTGTCCGGCAGGTGGTTCAGGCGAGTTGAGCAGGTGGTTGCGACGTGCTCGGCAGGTGCTTCCGGCGTCTCCGGCACGTGTTTCTGGCACATCTGACTGGTGGTTCCGGCATGCCCAAAAGTTGATTCCGGTCTGTCCGGTAGGTGGTTCCGGCGTGCACGGCACGTGGTTCTGGTACGTGTCAGAGGTGGTGGCGTATGCCCAACAGGTGATTCCGGACTGTCCGCCACGTGCTTCTGGCACGTCTGAGAGGTGGTTCCAACATGCCCGGCAGGTCATTTCGGAGAGTCGTCCAAGTGGTTCTGGCGTAGCCCGCAGGTGATTTTGGCGTGTCCGGCAGGTGGTTCTGCCGTGCTCGGCAGGTGGTTCAGGCATGGCCGTCACGTGGTTTCAGTCTGTCCAGGACGTGTTTCCAGCTTCTCCGGCAGGTGGTTCTGGTACGTCTGAGAGGTGGTTCCGCCATGGCTGGCAGGTGATCCCGGACTGTCCCCCAGGTGGTTCTGGCATAGCCAGCAGTTGATATTGGCCTGTCCGGCAGGTGGTTCCAGCGAGTCGAACAGGTGGCTCCGGCATGCTCGGCAGGTGCTTCCGGCGTCTCCGGCACTTGGTTCTGGTGTGTCTGAGAGCTGGTTCCGGCATGTCCGGCAGATGATTCCGGAGTGTCCGCCTAGTGGTTCTGGCATACCCAGCAGGTGATTTTGGCGTGTCAGGGAGGTGGTACCGGTGAGTCGAGCAGGTGGTTCCGGCGTGCTCAGCAGGTGGTTCAGGCGGTTCTGGCAGGTGGTATCCGTCTGTTCGGGGTGTGGTTCCAGCATCTCATGAACACATTTCTGGCACGTCTGAGATGTGGTTCCAGCCGGCCCGACAGGCGTTTCCGCAGTGTGTGCCAAGCGGTTCTGGCGTAGTTGGCAGGTGATTTTGGCATGACTGGCAGGTGGTTCCAGCAAGCCTGGCAGGTGATTCCAAAGTGTTCACCAACTGGTTGTGGCGTAGCCGGCAGGTGATTTTTGCGTGATCGGCAGGTGGTTCTGGCGAGTCGAGCAGGTGGTTCCGGCGTGCTCGGCTGGTGCTTCCGGGGTCATTGGCACGGGGTTCTGGCATGTCTGAGAGGTGGTTCCTGCATGCCCGGCAAGTGATTCCGGAGTGTTCGCCAAGTGGTTCTGGCATAGTCGGCAGGTGATTTTGGCATGTCCGGCAGGTGGTTCAGGCGAGTTGAGCAGGTGGTTCCAACGTGCTTGGCAGGTGCTTCCGGCGTCTCCGGCACGTGTTTCTGGCACATCTGACAGGTGGTTCCGGCATGCCCGAAAGGTGATTCCGGTCTGTCCGGTAGGTGGTTCCAGCGTGCACGGCATGTGGTTCTGGTACGTCTCAGAGGTGGTTGCGCATGCCCAACAGGTGATTCCGGACTGTCCGCCACATGGTTCTGGCACGTCTGAGAGGTGGTTCCGGCATGCCCGGCAGGTCATCCCAGAGAGTCCTCCAAGTGGTTCTGGCATAACACGCAGGTGATTTTGGCGTGTCTGGCAGGTTGTTCCGTTGTGCTTGGCAGGTGGTTCAGGCTTGGCCGGCAGGTGGTTCCAGACTGTCCAGGACGTGTTTCCAGCTTCTCCGGCAGGTGGTTCTGCTACGTCTGAGAGGTGGTTCCGCCATGGCTGGCAGGTGATTCCGGACCGTCCCCCAGGTGGTTCTGGCATAGCCAGCAGTTGATATTGGTCTGTCCGGCAGGTGGTTCCAGCGAGTCGAACAGGTGGCTCCGGCGTGCTTGGCAGGTGGTTCCGGTCTGTCTGGTAGGTGATTCCGGCGTGTCCGGCACGTGCTTCCGGCACGTCTGAGAGGTGGTTCCGGCATGCGCGACAGGTGATTTCGGAGTGTCCGCCAGGTGGTTCTGGCGTACCCGGCAGGTGATTTTGGCGTGTCCGGCAGGTGTTTCTGGCGAGTCGAGCAGGTGGCTCCGGCATGCTCGGCAGGTGCTTCCGGCGTCTCCGGCACTTGGTTCTGGTGTGTCTGAGAGCTGGTTCCGGCATGTCCGGCAGATGATTCCGGAGTGTCCGCCAAGTGGTTCTGGCATACCCGGCTGGTGATTTGGGCATGTCAGGTAGGTGGTTCCGGCGAGTCGAGCAGGTTGCTCCGGCGTGCTCGGCAGGTTTTTCAGACGGGTGTGGCAGGTGTTTTCCGTCTGTTCAGGGTTTGGTTCCAGCAACTCAGCACATGGTTCTGGCACGTCTGAGTTGTGGTTCCGGCCGGCCAGACAGGTGTTTCCACAGTGTCCGCCAAGTGGTACTGGCGTAGTTGGCAGGTGACTTTGGCATGACCGGCAGGTGGTTCCAGCAAGCCCGGCAGGTGATTCCGAACTTTTCCCCAACTGGTTGTGGCGTAGCAGGCAGGTGATTTTTGCGTGTCCGGCAGGTGGTTCTGGCGAGTCGAGCAGGTGGTTCCGGCGTGCTCGGCAGGTGCTTCCGGGGTCATTGGCACGTGGTTCTGGCATATCTGAGAGGTGGTTCCGGCATGCCCGGCAGGTGATTCTGGAGTGTTCGCCAAGTGTTTCCGGCGTAGCCGGCAGGTGATTTTGCATGTCCCGCGGTCGTTCCGGTGGGTCGAGCCGGTGGTTCCGGCGTGTCCGGCAGGTGGTTCCGGTCTGTCCGGCAGGTGGTTCTGTGGTGTCCGGCACGAGGTTCAGTCTGAGAGGCTGTGCCGGCATGCCCCTCACGTGATTCCGGCTTGTCCCCGAAGTGGTGCTGGTGTAGCGGGCAGGTGATTTTGGCGTGTCCGGCAGGTGGTTCAGGCGAGTTGAGCAGGTGGTTGCGACGTGCTCGGCAGGTGCTTCCGGCGTCTCCGGCACGTGTTTCTGGCACATCTGACTGGTGGTTCCGGCATGCCCAAAAGTTGATTCCGGTCTGTCCGGTAGGTGGTTCCGGCGTGCACGGCACGTGGTTCTGGTACGTGTCAGAGGTGGTGGCGTATGCCCAACAGGTGATTCCGGACTGTCCGCCACGTGCTTCTGGCACGTCTGAGAGGTGGTTCCAACATGCCCGGCAGGTCATTTCGGAGAGTCGTCCAAGTGGTTCTGGCGTAGCCCGCAGGTGATTTTGGCGTGTCCGGCAGGTGGTTCTGCCGTGCTCGGCAGGTGGTTCAGGCATGGCCGTCACGTGGTTTCAGTCTGTCCAGGACGTGTTTCCAGCTTCTCCGGCAGGTGGTTCTGGTACGTCTGAGAGGTGGTTCCGCCATGGCTGGCAGGTGATCCCGGACTGTCCCCCAGGTGGTTCTGGCATAGCCAGCAGTTGATATTGGCCTGTCCGGCAGGTGGTTCCAGCGAGTCG